>NW_010972436.1:30134501-30135871 GCF_000737465.1 Haliaeetus leucocephalus | reverse complement strand
GGCCCCGGGCCGGCCCCGCAGCCGCGCAGGGTCCCCTCGGTGAGGGGGACGGCGGCCCCGCCGAGCCCACCATGGTGCTGCGGTTGAAGTTCCTCAACGACACGGAGCGCCTGGCCCGGGTGCGCCCCGGCGACACCGTCGGGGCCCTGAAGAGGTGAGGGCCAGGGCAGGCCGGTTCTCCCGCGGCACCCCTGGGGGCGACCCCGAGCCCCGCCGGCGGCTCTGTCCCTCCCCCCGGAGCAGCCGGGAGCTGCCGCTCTCGCCCTGGCGCAGGTGGCCTGCGCCCGTGCCCCTCAGACACCTCCGCTTGTGGTAACGCCTGGGGTGGCTGACGGTAAGGCACGGGCGCAGGGCAGTGGGTGGTCAGGGCAGGTGCTTTCGCAGCCGGCTCCTGGGGGGGCAGACGGAGGGGACGCTGTCCTGGCGAGAGCGTGACCTCTCCCTCCTCGTCCCCCGCCCCAGGGCCTATTTCCCCGGGCAGGAGCAGCAAGTGCGGCTGATCTACCAGGGCCAGCTGCTGCGCGATGACGCCCAGAGCCTGGCCGCCCTGCACCTCGCCCACAACAGTGTCCTGCACTGCCACATCTCCCAGCACAGCCCGGCCCCCGCGCCCGCCGGCCCCCACGCCTCTGCCGACCCCGTGCACGCCGCCCTCAACGTGGGCAGCCTCATGCTGCCGCTCTTCGTGCTGATGCTGGCCGTGCTCTGGTACTTCCAGCTGCAGTACCGTCACGTCTTCACCGCCACTGCCACCACCTTCCTGGCCGGCCTCACCCTCCTCTTCAGCTTCATGGCCTTCACCATGTACCGCAGATAGCACGGCCCCGCACCCCGAGAGGAGCCGCCGCACCCAGAACGCACGAGGTCCTGGGTGGAGACTGCCTGCCGCCGCTGGACCTGGCGGGGGGGCTGAGCTGTGGACTGTGTCCCCCGGGGGCTGCAGGACCTGCCGGTGGCTGGGCACGTGGCCCGCATGCTGGGTGCCCGGGGCCGGCCGGCACCACAACCGGAGCCAGAGCCAGGCTCGCTGCGGGAGGGAGTGCTGTGCTACCTCTGGGGGGGAAAGGGGTGTCCCGGTGCCACCCCCAGGCCCTGCACGGAGCGTCCTCCTGGCCTCCCCACCGGCCCACCAGCCGCCTCTGCCCGGGCCGTGGAAGGGGTCTGCTCCCCCGGGGAGCGGGCTGCCTCCCCACGGGAGGACGGGTCCGGCCGCCTGGCCCCTCCCTGGGGGTGCCGGTGCCGGTGGGGTGGAGGCGATCCCCGCCGCTCTGTTACAATTAAAGAGGAAGGACTGTGAACGGTCGCGGCCTCCCGGTTCTGCTGCGCCGCGGGAGGGGGAACGGGATCGGGGCGGTGGGACGGGCGGGGCT
>NW_010972436.1:30116590-30134251 GCF_000737465.1 Haliaeetus leucocephalus | reverse complement strand
GTGGGCCGTGCGGGGAGGGGGGCGGGGCCGCGGCCTCGGCCTCCTTCGGCCCTGCGGGGGCTGTCGGGAAGATGGCGGACTCGGTGTCCGGGCGGTGCTGAGCGGCCGGGGCGGCGGCGGGTCCCAGCGCGGCCGCGAGCGCCATGTAGGGCCGGGACCGGCACCGGGACCGGTGGGACGAGGGGTGGGGTGCGGGCCGGGCAACGCGGGGCCCGTCTAGGCCGGAGGGGTGGGGATGGGGGCCTGGGTGGGACGGGTGTCGCGGTCCCGGTGCGGCCCAGCCCGGCCCGGGGGTCTCGGTGGTGGGGGAGGGGAAGATCGGGGCGGCCGTAGGGGTCCCGGTACCGGACGGGGGATCTGTCTGTGCCGGCCGTCCTGGGAGAAGGGGGATCTGCGAGCCGGGGGGGCTGGGAGAGGGGAGGGGGCCGTGTGGGCCAGGGGACATCAGGCTGGGGACGCCTGTGCAGGCCGGGTGTCCCGGGACAACGGGGCTCGTGTGGGCCGGGGGACCTCGGGCCGGACAGCCCGTACAGGGCGGGGGTCACGGTACCGAGGGGGTCCCTGTTGGCAGGGGGACCTCCGAACAGGGGGCTGTGTGGGGCAGGTACCCCTGCACTGGGGCAGGTCCGTGCTGGGGGGGGGGTTCCCGACGTCGGCTCCTCACATCCCTCGCTGGCTCTAGCTGTCCCAAAGGCACGAGCTTGCTGCCCCCCTCACCCCCCTCTTGTCCCCAGGGTCTCCCGGTTCTCCGAAGCCTCTCGAGCCGCGCTGCCCTCGCCATGCTGCGCCTGCTGCCATGGCTCCGTGCTCTGACCCGGGAGAGCGTGCGGCCGGGAGTCCTGCAGGGCCTGGCTGCTGGTGACAGGAGCGGGGCCGGGATGTATCCTGCCTGCTACTGTGCAGGCAAAGCGAAGCAGCGGGCTGTGCTGCTCCCCCTGGACCCCTACGGCCATGGGCTGCTGCACACCTTTCCCCCGGATGCCTACAGGACTCGAGGCCATGGCAAGAGGAAGAGCTGGAACTTCATCCACGAGAAGATGAGTTATGACACCTTCTTCACAATGAAGCGTCTGATAGAGCGCTCGCGCAGCGTGGGGGAAGTGCTGCGGTGGGTCACGCAGAACCCCAGCAAGGTGTCCGCCAGCCACTACCCCATCGCCCTGCACAAGCTGGGCCAGCTCTTGCAGCAGCAGCAGCAGGGCCAGGCCACGGTGAACGGGGAGAGCCGCGGGCCTGGCCAGATGCTGGAGCAGCCAGAGTTTCAGACTCTCTGTCAGGCCATCATCAGCGGCTGCTCCAAGTTTGATAACTTCAGCATTGTCAACTGCCTGTACGCTGCTGCTGCGCTGGGTGAGTGTCCCGGGCTGCCGGCATCTGCCTGCGTGGGGTCACCGGTGGAGGACAGGGGAGGCGGGCAGGGCAGTGGGACACAGGCTGGTGCTTGGGTTTGTGAGGTAAAAGGAGAGCTTGCTGGTCTAGCTGCCGTGGAAGGAGGAAGGACGTACCAGAACAGGCGCCAGTGTCTGAGTTTGTGTGTGGATTTATGTGTGATGGTGCCTTTGTGGCAGATGGAACTGTGCCCTTCGAAGGAGGAGGCTCTGCTTGGGGTACGCAGCAGGAAGGGAATCAGGTGGACTGACTGCTACAGGGGGGATCAGCTGGCTGGAGCACCCAGCACGCTGGCCCGAAGGGCAGCTGAAGTGGTGGCCAGCACCACCTGGCAGGATGCGGGATAAGCAGCTCCTTGAGTTTTGTTCCAGTCCCTGAAAATCGTCAAGCATCTGTGGAAGCGCAAGACGCGAGACCTCGGCTAAACCCTTCGCAAGCCACGAGCCCTGTGTCATCATGGGTTTAATACTCAGAAGAGGGTCAAGCTGGTTTGGATTCCTGTGCAGCAGCAGTAGTATTTGGGCCGGCCGGCAGGCCATGCCCTGGGGGGCTCCCCCTTTGCTGGGCTGAGGGCCCTCAAGGGCCCTGCAGATTCTCCCACCTGCGAGGAAAGGGATCAGGTTTGGCTGTTGCATGCGGCAGCAGGTGCCTGCCCTCCCCACCCCAGTGGTTCCTGCCAGCCCTGCGCTCCTCTGTCCCGCGCGCACGTCTCCTGCCATTCTGTTTGCTTTTTTTATTCCACCGCAGCTGCACGCTGGGCTGAGGCCTCGGCTGAGCCGTGTACGGAGACGCCCGGTGCCGGCCGTGGGTTGATGCAGTAACTCTAGATCCCGCTGAAGGGGGGAGGGGAGAAGTTTCTGCTCTTCCCCCCTCTGTCTCATGGCGCCTTGTGTTTGTTGACACTGAACTCTGGGCTGCCAGGCGCCTCTCCCCTCAGCTGGGCTCCCCCCGGCCTGCTCTGGTTTTGACCCACACTTTGTTCTCCGTCAGTCGCCCTTCCCTGCTCACCACGCTCAGCCGCTCATTAATAAAAATGCTAACCCGCCTTTTTGAGGCCTTTTTTAAGGAACAAAGCAACTGCTCAGACCAATTCTTCACTTTCCACCT
The DNA here is from genome assembly GCF_000737465.1 of Haliaeetus leucocephalus. Lineage (NCBI taxonomy): Eukaryota > Metazoa > Chordata > Aves > Accipitriformes > Accipitridae > Haliaeetus > Haliaeetus leucocephalus. Next base: position 30,131,755 of record NW_010972436.1, on the reverse strand, counting down.
TCTGACTCATTTTTGATTAATGATAAAACGCAGCAGCTTACCCCATGCTGCCTTAGTTGCTTTAAAGCCCTTTTGAAAATTGAAATCTTGTCAGCTGGCTTAGGAGACCAGTGGGCTGCCAGGGCCTCATACAGTGCCTAATGCTTCATGCATCTCCTGAAAATATCTCTCCTGACACACGAGGGATGGCCTTTGCCTTTTTTCGTAACTGCACTGTGCGCCTGGCCTCTTGTCTTTCCATGGTTGAATAATACGTCCAGAGTTGGAGGAAAGTATTTTCCCCAGGAGCCGAGTTTGAAAGACTAAAGCTAAACTAGAAAATTGGAGAGGATTAGAAATGTGAAAGGATTAGTTCCTGTCATACATGGACAGTTTTAGTTTGGTAATGTGTTGATGTCTTATTTATTTTCTAACCAAAACTTTTTTAAAGTACTTTGTGAGGTGTATCATTTGTCCATAAGAATTTTGAGTTTTAAGAAATAAACCTTGCTTTTGTGGATGAGCTAAAGGACTTCCATTTTGGTGGAGTGAGTGGGAATAATCCAACAGCTCCACATGACTTTCTCTGGGTGCAGATGCACTGATGTTCCTGGTCAGGCTTTGCCAAACTGGTCCTCTTCGGTTTGATCACCAGTGCGGCAGAGCTGTTGTTCTCTGGCTGTAGCCTCATGCCTGAGCTTATGAGGACAGTTGTGCCTAGTGAAGATGAGAGGTGGGATCCGGGCATCCCTAATCCCTTCTCTGTTGCAGGCCTGCCAGGGGAATCACCGCTGGTGCGAGTGCTGGAGGATGAATCCCGGAGCCGCCTGGGCCGCTTCAACCAGAAGGACGTCTCCATGGTCTTCAGCAGCGTGATGAGGCTCCATCCGTCCAGCCCACACCCCCTGGTTGAGTCTTGCCTCAGCAGTTTGGAGCGGCACCTGGAGAAGGAGCGTCACCCCCAGACCCTCTTCCTCCTCCTCTCCTACTACCGACTGCGGGCTCAGGCGCTGCAGGGACACCCGGCCTCCGACCAGCAGCTGATCAACAACCGCAAGATCCTGCGCCTCGTCAGGCACACGCTGGGGCAAGTGAGTGCCATGCGGGAGCATGAGCTGGCCCTTTTGGACGAGATGCTGGCTCTGTGCGCCCAGGAGGCGAACAACAAGGCCCTGGAGGCCATCTTCAGCTCTCAGCTCTTCTACGAGAACCGCCAAGAGCGATTCATCCGCAGTATGGCAGGTGAGGGCAGGGTCTGCCCAGGCAGGGTCCCAGCCTTGCCCACTGTGTGAGCCTCTTCCCCGGTGCGGGGTGCGCTGGGCTCTGTCCATGCACTTGGCAGCCTTGGAGCCTCCTTTCCTGGTCCCAGAGGACATCTGGGTTTGTGACAGCACCAGCTGGGGCCTTGTTGAGCAGCAGGGCCTGCAGCAGTGAGGCTGGAGCAGGAGATGCTCTGCATTATGGCCACCCTGTCACTGCCTTCCCAGCCTAGCCCTTCCAGGGGCTGTGAGCCTACCTTACCTCAAAACTGGGAGCAGGCTGGTTTTGCTGGGGTTTTGACAGAAGGGCCCCCATTCTGTGCACGTTCCAGCTGCGCTCCAGCTGTGCCTTCTGGGTGCATGGGACGGGCATCTGCCCCAGTCTCTCACAAACCATATAACTTGATGGTTTCTGGAAGCCTTCTGGGTTTCAGGAGATAAGGCTCTGCTGCCCAGGTCTTGTTATCTCCTACCTGCCTGCACTGCCTTTCCTGCCCAGGCTGTAGTGGCTTCTGGAGAGCTGCAGTTCGGACAGAGCCAGGCCTCTCTGACGGATACCCTGCTGTGGTTTGCTCTGTGCAGAGTGGCTCCCCAGGAAGGCAGAGAACCTTACCCCCTACACCATGGCCCTCATTGCCAAGTATGTGGCCCGGCACCGGCTGCGTGAGCCACGGCTGCTTGATACCATCGCAAACTTTCTCCTGAAGCGTGGGGAGCAGCTTGACAGCAAGGTGAGTGTTCTCCCCAGTCTGCCAGGGGATGCTTGGGGCTGGCTCTGGGGCTGTCCTGGTGCTGGGGGGAACCGTGTCCCTTCTCTGCCATCAGGCTGGGGCATCTCACTGGGGACTGACCAGGATGTGCCCTGATCCTTATGGGTTGCCGGCTCTGGGCAGGCCGGGGCCTGACCTGTCCTTCATCCCGACTCCCTCTCCTCCTGCCTGCAGGTGATCCAGAAGCTGGTGTTTCCCTTCAGCCGCATGAATTACCGCCCATCCAACCACAGCGAGCTCTTCCCCAAGCTGGAAGCCATCCTGGAGCAGAAAGCTGGCAGCTCACCCCTGGCGACTGTCAACATCCTCATGTCCATGTTTCAGCTTAGCCATTTCCCCCAGTCCGTCCTGCACCAAGTCTTCTCCCCAGCCTTTATCACCAATGTTATGAGTAAGTCGGGCCTTTTCCAGGGTAAACCCAGCTGTTAAAGCTCAGGGCTGGGGTGGAGGTGGATTTTGAAAGCATAGGGCAGAACAGACTCCCCCTGGGAGTGCAGAACCACCTCACTGGCAGTCAGCCCCCCCCAGGAGTGTGGCTGGGTGAGGAGGGGCTGCCAGGCGATGTCTAGCCAGCTGTCCTCTCCCTGCAGGCAGCCCCTACGCGCTGATTGTGCGCCGCTACCTCTCGCTGCTGGACGCGGCGGTGGAGCTGGAGTTCCACGATTACAGCGGCCCGCGCCTCGACCCGCGCTACCGCGTCCTCATGTTCGAGCATGCCCTGACGGCTGATGAGGCCAACAGAAAGTACAGGTCAGTGGTGGGGGCAGGCGGTGTGCCAGGGAGGGGAGGGCTGCCCTGGCGGGCGAAGAGCACGGCTGGGAGCACGGTGTGCTGGGCACCCCACTGCTTATCCCTTGCAGGTGGACAGTGCGGCATCACTTGCAATATGGGGTCTGTGGCCTTGTTCTGGCAAGATCCCAGCTGGAGGATGGTGCCGGGGTAAAAGCCAGTATGTGAGCTCCGAAGCCTGTAGAGCAATATAGAATCATAGAACCATTGAGGTTGGAAAAGACCCTTAAGATCATCAAGTCCAACCGTAAACCTAACACTGCCAAGTCCACCACTAAACCATGTCCCTGAGTGCCACATCTACACAGCTTCTAAATACCTTCACGGATGGTGACTCAACCCCTTCCCTGGGCACCCTGGTCCAGTGCTTGACAACCTTTTCTGTGAAGAAGAGCATGCTGTTGTTGTAGCGATATTGGGAGGAGCTTTTCTGCTGAATGAGCTGAAGCATGTCCCCTCCTTGCTGCTGAACAGCAGAGCCCAAAGCTAAAGGCTCTCCTTGCTCCCAGGGGCCTTCACATCTCTGCGCAGATATGCTCAGAGAACGTGGGTTGGCAGTGCTTGAGTGGGCAGGCTGGTGGCCCTCCCTAGTGCATTCTCTGACTCTTCTTTTTCCCCTCAGTTACAAGGGGCTGGTGGCCGAGGCCCTGCGGCAGCTGGTGGGAGAAGAGTGCTATCGGCAGGACGAGGTGCTGCCCCCAGGATACTGCACAGGTAGTCTGGCTGGGCGCCCCACTTTGGAGTAGGACTGTGGCTCCAGAGAGGGGGCTGGCGGTCGGGATTTGGGGGGCTGTGGGTGCAGCAGAAGCCCTGCGGCTGCCTGGGTGCTTGGGAGAGGCCTGAGGGTGGGAGGTTATTCAGGGCAGAACTAGGTTTGGCTGCTTTGTCACCACCTTCCCCATGATGCTGCCTTCCCCCAGCGCTTTGGGATGAGGCTCCCTGAGCCACCCCTGCTGCAGGAGGGCTCAGCTGGGCCAGTGCAGCCGGGGGTTCCCTCTGTGCTCCTGTCTGCTGGGCTGGCTGGCACAGTCTCCCAGCCTGGGGCACGCAGGGTCCCCAAGCCCATGTCCCATCAATAAGGCGGTCTCGAGGCCTGGTTCTGATCCATGTTCTCTCTCCACAGACTTCTTGCTGTGGATTAACCGCTCGGGCACTGTGCTGCCTCTCTCCCGTGTTCCTGCGGCTTCCAAGGCTCCCCCTGCCCACACTACAACGTCCCCTGCCGCCATTTCCTTGCGCTCGACCGTCCTGGCCCTCACCTCGGACTTGCAGGACTTTGCCCCGTTTGCTCCAGAGACGCCAAGCAGCCCCCCGGGCTCCCGGGAGAGCAACCTGGCTGGGCGGTTCCTGCCCACACTTTGCCCTGCCCCAGGGGGCCCCTGCTACCAGCCCTCCTCGGACTATTACTGTGGCCTGAGCAAAGAGTCTTCCCTGGAGAGCCAAGGCAGCTCCACATTAAGCAGCCCTTCCGAGTGCCTCTCCGCACAGCCGGCTGGCACCCCTGACTGCTCCCCCAGGGGCACCTCCACAGCCACCCTCTTCCAGTTCCCCATCGGCAAGATTCTGGAGGAGGAGGAGGAGACTACCGCTGGGTGCCCTGGGCACGATCACAACTGCTTCCAAGGGGAGCAGGCCCAGGAGGAACCGGAGGAAAGGAGCCCACCCCCCAGTGAGGATGCCTGCCCTCCGCCCTCTCCGTGCCGGCCCAGCCCCAAGAGAGGGCCGGGTGATGGACCGCAGGGAGCCGAAGAGATTCAGAGGTACCGAGCAGAGCCGGTCCGCGTCCCCACTCCCTCCCGGCAGGACAGCTGCCCTGGGCACTGCCTTCAGCTCCTGCCCTCCCCGGCAGTCGGCCCTGGCCCCCTCCTGCCCTGTGTTGCCAGGTGCGTGGCGGCAGCCCAGGCTGCGCTGCGGAGAGCCCCCCAGGCCCCGGGGTGCAGCACGTCCCGGCCCGGGTACGGCTGCCCCTGCCACCAGAGCTGGGCGCGGGGTGGGTGGGGGTGCTGCCCTTCATCCGCCGCTGTTCTGGGGACCAGGCGCGGGCGACGCTGCTGCCCGTCCTGCCTGCAGGGTCTGTGGCGTGGGATAACGCTGCCCTCCTCCCCCTGCTCTGTCCTCTGCAGGGTGGTGCTGTCGGTCAACGACAAATGGCATTACTGCCAGAACTCCGACATACTGGTGGGCTCGCGAGCCATGAGGGACAGGCACTTGCGACTGCTGGGCTACTGTCTGGTTCAGGTAAGCTGGGGGCTGCCCCCTTCCCCTCCTGCCCCCGGGCAGAAACCGCTGGTGGCTGTGCAGTGAGATGGGTGACAGGCTGTGGGCTGGAGAGCCGGCGTCCCCACTGTAAACGCTCCTGATGGGAGCCGTCCTTCCAGGCTTGCCGCTTGTGAGAGGAAGCGGTGACTCATCCTCATGGCTCCTTTTTGCCCTCCTCCACCCCACCCTGAGACATTTTCCAGGTGGCTGGCAGACAATGCCAGCCCCAGTGCCACAGTGGAAAGCACGGCATGGGCGAGGGGATGGACCCTCCTGTTTGCGTCTGCTGGTCCGGCAGGAATTCCATCCTGTGGGTCTGCTGCCTGGAGCCCAAGACCCGGGTGCGCTGGGCAGGGAGGGGAGAAGGGGAAGCTGGCTCAGCCTGGGCCTGGCAAACACATCTGCAGTCATGGTGTCGGCTGTGGGGCCTCGGGGTGGAAATCAAGTGGGGACGTAGCTCAGCCTGATACCCGGCGCTGCCATCTCGGCTGTCAGTTCTGCAGCGTGCCTCTTGCCGCTGTGGGTGGAGGCGAGGCGAGGCAAGCCTCCCTTCGGTGCCTGTTTTGGAGCCCTGGCCTCTTTGGTTGCAGCCTCTGGCTGGTCTGTGGTGAGAGCTGTGAATGGAGAAGCCCTTGAGGCTTCACCACTGCCTTTGCAATTGTCTTCTGAGTTCTTTGGAAACTTCAGATGTTGTTTTAAGGTGTGCAGCTTCTACAAGACTATTTGTGGCGTGATTTTTAGCTTGAGGATAGATCTTTGTGAGGAAAACAACTCAGAAATGCAGGCCTTTTATTCTGTTTACTTCTCCACTGCAGAGGTCACCTGAATTACAGTCACAGATCTACCAAGCAGTCCCGTAGCCATTTTTTAAAGCTTCTTACCTCCCCTGCTACTGATAGCGCAGCATGCCAACACAAAGCTCCTCCTAATTTCATAATTTGCAACGTACATAGTTCAGAAGCCCTTTGTTTATGCATAGCTTTGTCGGTCCTGTGACTCGAGTTGTGGTATTTCCTTGGAGATCCCAAATTGCAGAGCTGTGGAGCAGGACCAGCTCTCCTGTGCAGTGCGCCCTGGGTGTCCCTTGTGCTGGTGTTTAGGACGGGCTGCCCAGGGCCGGCTGTGTCCCCAGACAGTAGTGGGGCTGAGCAGCTTTGTTGTGCGGAGGAGGAGGGCTCCCCAGTGCCTGCTGCTGGGCTTGAGGCCGGTGCCACAGGCTCTTGCTGCGTGTCTGGGCTCCGGGATGCCCTCAGCTGAGGAGGGCACTTGGCACAGCTGCCTCCACTCCCAGCTTTGTGTCACCATGTCTGAGAGTCGAGGGCTGCCCTCGCCTGCCTGCCCTCTGCTCAGCGCACCCACAGCAGCCAGGGACTGTGCTCACCCTGCACTTGGCTCAGCTGGGGGGTCTGTGCCCTGTCTCAAACTGGCTCTGGTAACTGTTACTGCTTGGGGCTGCACCCCTGGTGCGAGTCAGGGCTGCTGTGGGAGGCTGAGGCTGCTGACCAGCAGCCTGACAGGATCTTTGAGGAGCAAGGTGGAATGGGCAGGGGTGCGGGCAAGCAAGAGTGTGCTCTTGTTCCCAGTGTGCACAGGATCAGGTGCTCTGTCCAGCAGCATGCAGTTAGGTGTCAGGACCCGCACGACCGAGGTCGCAGGAGCTCTTCCCCGCTGCTCAGTGTGCCTGATAGTCGTGCAGCTGCTAGTGCGGTTAGCTCCCTTTGGGTGCCAGGCACTCTGGTCCCATCCCCTCTATTCCCTCTCCAGCAGCAGACAGTGGCAGATCATTAGAAAATGAGTTGGAAGTGGATCATGGATAGTCCAAGGACTCCTGCACCGGAGCATGTGTCTGGAACAGCTGTGTTTAATCGCCCCGATGGACCTCTTCTCCATGAGCGTTTTATTCCTCTTTGAGCCTGTTCTTTCTTCCACACCCACAGCATCGAGTGCCAACAAGCTTCAGGCAGTACTACCTGCAACAAGCTCTGTTTGTTTTAAACCTGCTGTCTGGTCAGCCGATGTAGTGCTGCTGGGTCTGGTACCGTGAGGGAGTGAAGAGCAGCTCTGCGGTTACCTTCTTCTATGCTTGTGGTTCCAGAGGTCACATCCCTTTGGCCACCCCTCTGAGACGAAGAGCCCCAGGCAATTCAGCTTCTTCCTCAGTTGAAGCTGCTTCAGAGCTCGATTGTTGTTCTTGCTCTTCTTGTTTGAGATTCATTTCATCTTCTTCTGACACATTTACAGAATCACAGAGTAGTTGAGGTTGGCAGGCGCTTCTGGAGATCATCCAGTCCAACCCCAGCTCAGCTAGAGCTGGTTGCTCAGTTCCACGTCCAGTCAAGTTTTGAATGTCTCATAGATAGGTTGCTTTCTGGGTACCCTCACAGTGAAAGAGGTTTTTCTTGTGTTTGGGCAGGTGGGGGGTGTGTGTGTAGTCTTTTCCTAAGTTTAAATGGTATTTCCAGTATTTTAGGTTTGTGCTCACTGCCTCGCTCTCTGTTACTGGGCACTGCTAAGAGTCTGGTTCTGTCTTATTTACAACCTCCCATCAGGTATTTGTATATGTAGATAAGATGTCCCAATCCTTTTCTTCTCCAGCTCCGTCAACCTCTGCTCACATATCACATGCTTTAGTCCTGTAATCATCCTTGTGGCCCTGCACTGGACATGCTCCAGTATGTCCATGTCTTGTTCTGGGGAGCCCAGCACTGGATGGTCCACGCGTGTCTCACCAGTGCTGAGTAGCAGAGAAGGATCGGCTCCCTCGACCTGCTTGCCGTGCTCTTCCTAAGGCAGCCCGGGATGCTGTTGGCCTCCTTTGCTGCAAGGGAGCACTGCTGGCCGGTGTTCAACTTGTCTGCCAGGACCCTTAGTCCCTCTTCTGCAAAGCCACTTTCCAGCCTGTTGGCCCCAGCCTGTCCTGGTGCATGGGGTTATTCCTCCCTAGGCTCAGGACTTGCGCCTTCCCTGCCCGGGGGCCATTTCTCCAGCCTGTTTAGGTCCTTCTGAATGGCAGCACAACAGTCTGGTGTGTCAGCCACTGCTCCACATTTCATACTGTCTGCAGCCTTGCTGGGGGTGTGCTCTGTCCCACTGTCCAGGTCACTAATGAGGATGCTAAACGGCGTTGGCCCCTGTACTGACTCCTGGGGTATGTGGCTTGTGACTTGGTCCAGCTGGATATCATGCCTCTGTTCGCAGCTCTTTGAGCCTGGCAGTTCAGCCCTCCTTATAGTTAATTTAAGGCCTTCTCTTGTTGGCTGTTGCATTGCCGTATGTCTGTTCAGTCGGTACTGGACTGCCCGTTGTGCCTGGCAAACTGCTAAGCTGTCTGGGTTATGTCTGTGTGACTGTGCCAGGGCCGTGCTCCTCCTCAGATGCCATTGATCTGTAGCAGCAGCAGGTGTGGATTTGTCAGTGCCTCTGAACAGGGCTTCCTTCTGAGAGAGCCTGCTCCTTCTGTGGCACAGCGAGCAGGGGCTGCCCGTGGTGACTGCAGAGGACATCGCCAGGTCTGGTACTTGCACCCTTCCTTGCCTCTGTCCTCCAGTTGGACCCGTGTGTTGCTTCCACCCTTCTGGTGGGTGGTGAGATTGCTGTTGCAGGGTCACCCACCTCAGATCTTCTGCTCTGCCCACAGATGGTCTGGGTCTCAGCCGTTTCCAAGGTAGATGCTCTTTTCCCTGGTGGTCCTGACCTTTTATTGACAGCCAGCTCTTTTCCCTCAGAAGTTTCTGAGTGAAGACGCACTCCTTCCTTCCCAGGATCCTGCTCTGAATAATGGCCAGATTTGATGTTCCCACAAACCATGTCCTGGCTCTGGCACTACTCACTTCCAGCCTGTTTGGTTGAAGGAGCTTTCTGTGCTGTTGATCCTTCCGTAGTGTCAGAAGGGCAAGCCCACTGGGGAGGCAGACCCTGCAGAGCCAGGCAGTGAGGAATGGAGCATGAAGCAGTGGAAGGAGGTGGCTCCATACCAGAGCTGCCAGAAATCTTTGATTCAAACCCACTGCAGCCAGAGGGCTTGGTTCCTTCTCCCCAGAGAGTTAGTAACCTTCTTCACCCCTGGCCTGTGTGAAACTATTGGAGAACAGTGCCTGTCTGCAGCCTGTTCACTGTCCTGGGGGCAGCATGCAGTTTGTCTGTGTTTCCTGTCCCACTTGCTCATCTGTGATGGTTGCAAACAGGTCCTGGACCCTGTGTAGCACCCATGTCAGGATCTAGCTTACCAGGGAGTCCCTGTGTCATCTCTGCCAAGTTTTCCCACCTTGTTCCTTTACGATGCCTACTGTTAGCCCTCTTTCTCAATGAGCTGGTGAGAAAAAGCTTCCTCCTTTGCAGGCAAAATCGTATGTTCTCATGATCTGCAACTCCTGACGGATGGCAGTGGCCTCTCCAAGCAGCCTTGGATGCTTCTGGTATAAGAGACCACCCCCTTGCCATGCATGGAGCGCTTCCTGACCGACAGCTCTCCTGCAGACTTGGCTCCATGCCGGCTCCTCCAGAGGCCAGGCTCCAGCCCTGGTCTGAGGACGTGTCTTCACAAATGCAGCCCCTTGGGTCTCCTGGTATCCATGAAGGGTGGAGGGCCAGATTAGTGGCACGGAGCTGAGTGGTGTGTCACTTCCCCACAGAGGGATGCTTTCCCCCTTGCCGTGTCCCAGGTACTGTCTCTTGGAGCAGGTTGTGGTGCAGCTAGAGCTGCCGCTCTTCAGGTGCAGAGCTCGTCTGCTCAGCTCCGAGGGCTGGAAAGGGCAGCTGAAGTTCTCGCTGAAAAACTTCCCTGCGTAGCTCCAGCCCTGTGTCACTGCCTCTCTTAGCAGGATCTCCAAGCCCGAGGGAGAGTTTATTGTACTTCCATATTCCCAGGAGTGATGGGACAGGACTCCTCTCATGCCTGAGTAGCAAAATGCACCAAGGGCTGGACTGTGGCTGGGGTGAGCGCACAGGTCGTGTTGCCGCAGTGTAATGCCTTTAGCTGTCTCCTGTGCTGCCAGACAGGGCTGGAGCGTGGGTCACGGTTACCCTTCATCCTGCTCCACGGGCACTGGTGGTGCCTTCAGGGATGTTGGACCAGCAGAGCTTTCAGCCAGCCCAACAAGTTTTGGCCCCCAGTCGCTGATACCCATGTGGAGGGAACACTGGTGGTAGCTGGAGCCTCCTGTTCTTGTCCCTGCGGATCCCTTCCCACACGGCTGCTGCAGTGCAGGTTTGCTCGATTCCCTTGGTGCTTCCAGCCTAGTGCAGGGACGGGCGTGTGTCTGCACAGCCCTGCATGCAGGCTGCAGCAGGGGCTGTCACTGCAAGGTGACAAGCCCTGAGCAGCAGGGCCTTGAGCTGTGAATGACTGTTTTTAGGGATCAGGTGTTTTTAGAAAAGTGCCTGCTGGGTTGTCCCCAGACAGTGACTGGTACCAAGGGGAGGGACAGGGCAAGGGCCCAGGCCCACCTGAGCTCTGACATGCGTGGGTGCATCTGTCTCGCGGTCAGGGTGGCCTAGGGCCTGTGGCCCTTCAGCGGGGTGTTTAGCTCCAGGTGGTATTTGCTGTTCGGGGGCAGAGAGCACTCCTGGCTCCGCAGACTGTTCAGCTTTCCTGGTGGGGTCTCCACTCCCCCTTGGCACCCCGTACCAGCTCCGGTAGGCAAAGGGAGGCCTGTTTCTGTTTTTTTAAGTCCCAGTGCCTTCTTTCCTTAGCAGACCGTGGTTAAAATACTGTGTCGGGGAAGAAACTGTTACCTGGGCTCGGCCCACTCCTGCAGCCTTTCTGCTGGGAGGCTGCTGAGGGGTGACTAACGAGCCTTGGGCTCCCCAACGCTGTGCGCTGGCAGGGCGGTTGGGTTTTGCTCTTCATCCCTCCCTGGTGGTTGGCGACTGGGGTTCAAGGTTGGAATGAGGCTTGAGAGCTCCCCCGGTCCTGCAGCACTGTGTGTCCTCCCCGTGTGCGTGCTGGAGTCGTCCCGTTCACGGTGGGGATGGGGGACGGGGCTGCTTGTGGGTGCTCTCCGCCATTGGCAGTGGGCAGCCAGGTTCAGGGGTGAAGCGCTGGGAGGGCAGAGGCAGTGCGGATGGGCGCCTGGGGACTTGTGCCCCCCCCTCCCCAGGAGGCAGGGAGGGGTCGGTGGGACACGGAGCTGGGGCTTGTCTGCTCCTCCTGTGCCTGCCCTCCCCTCAGAAGGAATAGCACTGTCCTCCTTCCCCCTGGGAAGGGTCCCAAGTCCTAGTTCTTCCCCCCTGCCACCATGGATGGCCGTCCTGGGCAGCCTCGGGCTGGGTGCTGTTGGTGGAGCTGCTCTGACAGTTTCTCCCCGTCCCCTTTCAGCTGCCCTACACGGAGCTGGAGAAGGTGAGTGGCATCGAGGAGGCCAAGCACTACCTGCGGCAGAAGCTGAGGGAGCTGCGCTTCTGAGGGACGGATGCCCCGAGTCCCGGGCCCTGGGCGGGGAGGGGGCAGAGTGGGGAGGGCGCAGGTGGGTGCTGCCAGCGCCTTGCCCCTGGGGAGGGGGGAGATGGAGCTGCCCCCCATCCCAGGGGGATACAGGGCCAGGCTGTGGGCACCTGCTCCTTGATGTGGGGCTGGGGTAGTGTGAGATTATTTATTGCTGTTAGTGGGGAGGGAAGGGGTGTGACTTGACTGGTGCGTAGGGGAGTGTTTGGGTGCTGGGGGGGGGGGGGGGGCACTGGTGGCCCCCCGCCCCGGGCCCTGCCACCCCAGCCCTGTCTGCAGGAGTTGCTGCAGGGGTGCCTGGCCTGGCCTCCTGGCGGTACTGGGGGTTTGTCCCTGTGTCCCCAACACTGCTGCTGGGAAGGAGGGCTGGGCCTGGCCCCCACCTACGGGCTCCTGCAGGGTCTGGAGGGGCTGTGGCAGACCCCGCACAGGGCAGGGAGTGGGTTGGGAAGGGCCGGCTGTTTGCACAGGGGCTGCTCCCCGGGCCGGGAGGAGGGGGGTGCTTGGGAAGTGGGGGTTAACTTTACAATAAAACTGGTGAAAAGTGTGCAAAGTCCATTCTGTTTATTAGTACAAGGCAGCGGCTGACCCACAGCCCCTGTCCGGGCTGGGCCCAGCACAAGGCCACCCCCTGTGCCCCCACCCTGGCAGCCCAGGGCACAGCCCCCTAGCTGTCTGCCCTGGGGGTGACAGGCAGGTACGGCCCCCCCCTCAGCGGCAGCAGGGCCAGCACCGGGCCCTGGCAGTGCACAGGATGCTGCTGCCTGCAGCCCTGCCGTGGCGCGGGCAGGGGTGCATGGGGCTCACCCCCCCCGCAGCGCCTTTAGCCTCAACCGCCTCTGTGCCCCTCAGCCCGGCGTGCTTGTTATAAAGCTGTTTATTGCCATTTAAATTACTGTTAAATAAAACACGGTGGGATTTAGGCAACACCTGATTGTCTGGCAAGAGCCCAGGGTTGGGGCTGGGGCAGGGCCAGGGCCTGCAGCTCTGCTGGGGGGTGACAGGGGGGCTCTGCCCCGTGGCGTGGTCAGGATGTGCCCGAGGGGGACCAAAGGCACGGCCCAGCCCTGTACCGTGTGGGAGAGGTGTGTGGGGGTCCCCGGCGGGGCGAGGCTGCGGGCCAGCGTCTCTTTGGCAGGTGTCTCCCCAAAGGCACGGGGACCGTGGGGTGCCTGTCCCTGGCTGGGCACGGCTGCGCAGCCGCTGCCCCTGTCCCCAGCGCAGGGTGGCAGCGCAGGGGGGGCCCGGCCGTGCCCGGCCCCGCAGCTGCGGGTGGTTTGCTGGCTGGCATGTCGTCACACCGGCATCGGCATTTCGTTGTACTCGTCCACACCTTCCCGCTCATCAAAGATGGGCTCGGCTTCGTCTGCGTCCAGCTGCGGGGAGATGGCGGCTGGGTGGGCAGCGAGGGGCTCCCCCTCCCTCATCGCCCACCCACGTGGGTCCAGCCATCACGGACCCGAGCACCCATGGGGACGAGGGACACAGCTGGCTGCCGGCCGCAGAGCAGGTACTTACACACTTCATCTCACGGTCGGTGAAGATGCGGCTGAGCAGGCACATGCGGAGTGGCACCGTGAGGATGAGGATGAAGGGGAAGGCCAGGGAGGCCACCGTGGACATGACGGCCCAGAGCACGGCCAGACACGCCAGCTGCAGCCCGGTGAAGAGGTGCATGCGCAGTGTGCGCACCTGCGTGGGGACAGGTGTCAGTGCCAGGGGCACAATTGCGCCGGACCCCTGCGTCCCCCTCTCGCTCTGGCACAGCCTGGCCCCAGCAGTGCCCCCTCACCGGGACACAGCGCCCCACAGCCCTGCCAGAGTCTGGCTGCCCCAGAGGAACTGCCCTGTCCGTCCCCCCACCGACCCCCTAAACGAGGCTTTGCCAGAGTCTGTCCCGCAGACGCCCCGGTGCCCCCACCCCAAGGGTGCCCCAGGCTGGCTGCTGGCCCAGACAAGGGTCCCACCCCTTACGGCCCCCCCAAGAACCCCCCTGACCTTTTTGACGTAGGTGACGTCAGGATGGTGCTTGGGGGGCATCAGCAGCAGCTGCAGGCGCTCGTAGAACTGGATGCCGTTGAGGGAGGTGACACCCATGTAGAGGAAGATCCCGAAGAGCACGGCCAGCGGGATCTGCCGCAGTAGGTCCCCGATGACGATGGACAAGCCTGGGCCAGAGTGCAGTCAGCCACAGTGCCCAGGGAGGGGGCACCCAGAGTCCTGGCTGCGGCCAGGGCTCACAGCAGCCCCCTGGCCCCACTCCTCCCACACTTGCTGATGCCCACGTGGGACAGGATGGCCACGCCAATTTGGCCAGAGCTCAGGGCACGCCAGCTCTTGTGGGCACAGCCCCCCCTCCCCATGCTGCTCCCTGCGCCGCCACAGCTCCCCACGGCTGCCCAGCCCCCCCATGGCCACACGGGAAGGAGCAGGACCTACCGACGAGCACGGCCACCAGCAGCCCCGTGACCCGCTGCTCCTTCACCTCCTGGATTTTGGGCTTGTCCCCGGGCGCCACAGCCTTGCTCATGACGGTGAGGGCATTGGCATGCGTGACAGAGCGCACCGTGGCCGCAGCGAGCCACGGCAGCCCGAAGAGCGCGAAGAAGCCGCCCATGGCCACGATGAGCAGGAGGTCAAGGTGGAACCCAGAGCCCTTCTGCAGCATCCGCTCCTTCTTGCTGATGATCAGCCTGGGCACAAGGGCAGATCGTCGGCATGGCTTGACAGGGCTTGGCACAGCACGGCACTGCAAAGCTTGGCATGGCTCAGCATGGCACAGCACAGTTCAGGGTGGCACAGCACAGCTTGGCATGGCTCAGCCTGGCACAGCATGGCACTGCACAGCTTGGCACAGCTCAGCATGGCATGGCATGGCACGGCACAGCTTGACACGGCACAACATAGCTTGACATGCCTCAGCACAGCACGGCACACCCTGCCCCACTCATGCCCCATGCTGCCCTGCTGGGCCCCCAGCCCTGCCCTGCTGCGCTCACGTGGTGATCTGCGTCTCCATGAAGATGAGGATGAAGACGAGGATGGCGGGGAGGCCGCTGGCCACCATCATCCAGACGGGGAAGTCGCTATTCTTGCCCAGGGGGTTGATCACCCAGCCCCGCTTGTCTGTGGCCGTCACCGAGAACCCGCTGGGCACGCTCAGCTTCTGCAAGGAGGGGATGAGAAACGGTGGGGTGGGGGCACTGGCTTTGCCCCCCCCCATGCACAGCTCCCCCAGAGCGAGGAGTGGCGTAGGGTGAGCTGCAGAGGCACCGGGACCCGCCGCAACCAGACTCAAAGGGCTCCTGGCAAAGCGGGGGGAGGAAAGGTGAGATGCCAGGAGCCGGAGGCGGCCGAGCGCCGCGGCAGCCGTGGCGGGGACGGACGGTGCCACACGTGCTGGGAGCCGCTGACCTGCAGCCAGGATGGCGGCAGGCGAGTGGGACTGGGGCTGGGTGGGCTATGGCCCCGCAGGAGGGTGCGGAGTGGGGGGTCCTGCCCGGGGTGAGTGGTTGGGTGCTAACCTGCGTGTAGGTGTCCTGGATGCTGTAGTCCACCAGCACCATCACCAGGATGGCAATGGGCACCCCAAAGTCCCCGATCAGCCGCCGGATCTGGGGGAAGAGCAGCGTCAGCCTGGCCCCAGCCCCACCACCCGCCCCCCTCC
>NW_010972436.1:30110703-30116580 GCF_000737465.1 Haliaeetus leucocephalus | reverse complement strand
CCCAGCTCAGCCCTGCCCCCAAAGCTGGGCTCACCCCAGGGCCCCACGTAGCGCCCGAGCCGCCGTCCCGCCTGCCCCACGCACCCTTCCGGGGAAGAATCGGCTGTTCTTGAATTTGCGCAGGAAGAAGGCGATGAAGAAGGTGCCGGCCATGAGCACCAGCGAGAGCAGCGCCGTGTTGGGCTGCCCTGTCACCTTGGTTGCGGCGCGGCCGGCCGTGCCGTTGGCCGGGGCTGCGCTGGCGTTCCTCCACACCTCTGCCTCTGCGCCCGTGCCGTTCACCCGCAGGCAGCCGTGCAGGGGGTGCTCCTGGAAGATCTGCAGCAGCGCAACACTCAGGCCGGTCCTGCCTGCCTTTGCCCCTCAGACGCCCCAGCCCTGGCCCCGCCAGCTCACCTTGGCCAGCTTGGAGAAGGTCTCGTAGATGAAGATGAGGGAGATGAGGAAAGCAAAGATCTCCTGGGTGAAGCGGGAGACGAAGCGCACCAGGAAGCTGCCCTCAAAGGCCACCATGACCAGCACGATGAGAATGAGCCAGAAGCCAATCCAGACGCGCCCCACCAGGTACTCCAGCTCGTTGGACGTGCAGAACTGCCGGTGCCATGCCGACAGACAGACAGATGCAGAGAGATAGACATGTGTCAGCAGGAAGGGAGGCTGTGGGGCTGGGGCAGAGCCCCAGGCAGTGGGGCAGGGAGGGCTCCGGCAGGAGCAGTGGGGCCGAGGGGGGATGTCTGCCCCACAGCACCTGGGATAGTCCACCCACCCCGTTCCCACCCACAGGGGCTCGCCCCGCTCTCACCGTGAAGAAAGCCTCCTCAAAGACGAGCAGGGGCCCCGAGAAGCCAATGATGAGCAGGGGCTGGGCACCCAGCAGGCAGAAAAGCACGCCCTGCAGCGACGTGGAGATGATCAGCTCAGACACCCCGATCAGGTCCTGCGTCTTCTCCCCTGCGGGCAGGACAGGCTCAGGCACACACCGGCGGGACGGGGCCCTTCCTCCCCTGCGTCACAGCCGATGGCCCCGGGCAGCAGCTCCTACCCGCTCCCTCCTGCAGTGCACGCACGGGGCAGCAGACAGCACCCATGCCTGCAGTGACCCCGTTGCAGTGCACTGCTCCAGCCCCCCGGTGCAGTGCCATGCCCCCCCAGGCACTCACCCAGCAACCCTCCAAAGGTGATGGCTGGTGACAGCGCGGCGAAGTAGATGAAGATGACAGCCGCAATGCACTGGGGGTTCAGCGCATCCTTGAAGTCGCTCAAGTACTTGGGGTACCGCCGCCGCACGTCCCGGATCAGCCCCCCGAAGGGCCGGCCTGTGCGCCGCAGAGGGTCATCCTCCTCCTCGCCCTCGCCCTCCACCACCTTCAGCTTTAGCAGCGCTGCACCCCGCAGACAGACAGACGGATGGACAGTGAGACCCCACCAGCCGGGTGCCCCCACACAGACCCTGCCCTGGTCCTGCCCCACCGGCACCTTTCTCTTCGGGGGACTTGGGCTCCAGCAGCAGCCGCCGCTCCTGCTCCTCTCTCTTCTTCAGCATTTCGCGCTGGAAGTGGGCGACGCTGCGCAGCAGCTCCTCGCCCTGCACCTCGGAGGGCGGCAGCACCACGCTGCAGTCCAGGAACTCGTTGATGGCGTTAAGGAGGTCGTGGCGGTCGTCAGCCAGGTACGCGGCCTCGTGGAATTGCTGGTGTGGTGACAGCAGGGTCAGAGTGCCTGTCCAGGGGCACTGCGGGGCGCTGAGCCTGGCTGAGCGGGCACGGTGCCGGCAGGGATGCGGCACTCACCTTGTCGGACATGAGAGTGGAGATGGAGCGCCCGATCTCGTGGTAGTCCATGTGGGTGCTGCTGGGCCCCAGCAGCACGAAGAGGAACCGCACGGGGACGGGCACCTCCAGCACCGAGTCCAGCTCCACCGCCTCCTGCAGCCGCACGAAGGCCATGGTGGGCTGGTCCAGGAACTCCACGCAGCCTGGGGGGCACAGGGGGTCACCACGGGAACCCGGCATGCGGTCCCCAACCCCCCCATCCCCTTCCACCCCTCCGTACCCACAAGCACCACCGTGGCCTCGGCATTGTCTGGGATCTTCTCCAGCAGCTTCAGCTCATGCTTGGACTTGGAGCGAGTGATGCCGGCCGGGGGCGTGGGGGTGAGGACCTCCCGCTGCGGGGACAGAGCACACAGCAGGGCTGGGGTCAGGGCCCTCCCGAGGATGAGGAGCGGTGGTAGGCTGGGAGGAAGGCACGGGCAGAGGGCTGGGGATCGTGTGGTGTGGCCACGGGAGCCTGGCTCACCTCCCGCTCCACGTCAACCCGCGTGTCATGCTCCACGGCGTGGCCGGCGATGAGGGGCTCGGTGACGGCCGGCTCGCTGCCCTCGGCCACGTGGTTGGTGCTGTGGTGGTGCACAAGCAGGGAGCCCAGGCTGCCAGCTGAGATGTTTCGGGGGAAGGAGAAGTCCTTCTCATCACTCGGGTGGCTGTGGGACAAAGCCATGGCTGTCTGTGGTGGCCCGATGGGAGAGCAGCTGGCAGCCTGGCACAGCCATGCCTGCTGGCACACTGCACACCAGCGATCCCGGGGACAGCGCTGTCCCCACGGCTGCGCGGAGCAGAGCCCAGTGGAGGGAGGGCTGCGGGTCACTGCCCCCCACACTCACCTGTGCTTGAGCAGCAGCGCCCGCAGCACATTGGCACGGTCCTCGGCCCGGATCTGGTCGGTGATGACCATCTGCTCCACCACCTGGTGAGCCACCCCCGGCAGCGTCTTCTGGTCCAGGTCAAGAAGTACAGCCCCTGGGCGACGGAGGGGGGACTGAGGCGAGAGGGGCCGGGGACACCCCCCCCACACTTGGGTCCCATGGGGCCAGCCCTGCCTCCCTACCGTGGGACAGGGTCTTGCGCAGCTCCAGGAGGCTGCGGAAGGACAGGGACGCTACGTGGGGCTTGCCCCAGCGGTCCGTCTCCTCCTCCACGTCCTCCTCAAACTTGATCCAGCGCGCCGTCTCTTTCCATTGCAGCTCCTGGTTCTTGTCCACCACCAGCTCGTTCAGCTCCACGAACACCTGCCAGCACAGCCAGGTCAGTGCCGGGACAGTGGGGACCCCCCCCAAGTGATGGGGCTGCGCACAGGCAGCCCCCCTCCACAGTGCCCTGGGCAAGACGCGCCCACCCAGCCGCACCCCCGGTCCTGTGCCAGGCTCCGGCTCCCCTGCTGCGCCAGGACTCCCAACCCTGCCCACCCCCCCCGGGTGCCAGGACCCCGCACCTCGTGGGGCTGCCGGTCCTGCTTGCGGTGCCGCGTGCTGGGCTCCTTGTGGTCCTTGCTGACATGGACCACCTGTGCCTTGGCGCTCTTCCGGACGAGGTGCCGGCGCACCCCCGGCACATCCTCGAAGCGGTGACCTGCCGGAGACAGGGAGGGCAGCGACGGCAGTGGGTGGGTGACCTGTGGAGCTCGCAGCCCTCCGCCTGGAGCCCCAGCCCGGGGAGACCACCGAGCCCCCCCCACAGGGCGGCTGGGGAGCTGTGGGCTGGCAACCTGCCTGGGGCAGCTCAAAGCAGAGGTGCCCGAGCCGGGCCTGAGCAAGGACCATCACAGCCCTGGGGTCCACGAGCACGGCGGGGCAGCACTCGGCGTGGGAAGGGGGAACGGGTCTGCGTGCTGGTGAGCGCTGCAGAACCGGGAGCGGTCCCCTGGTCGCTGCTTCTCCGGTGCCGAGCAGGAGCCGAGGTGGCTCCTCGCACCAGGGTCACCCCAGCCCCCTGTGCCAAGGGCTGCGTGTGCCCGTCGGCACACGGGCTCTGCTGCGGGCAGCGCTCCCCAGGGAGCTCTGAGGCAAAAACATCACCCGCCGCCCTGGGAGTCCCCGAGCTGCAAATCGCCAGGGGCTAGCGAGCACCCAGGGGAGGCCCCGCCGCCACCCTGGGCACTCCACTCCAGCTCCTGGCCGCGCTCCACGTGGATGCTGACCCGGCCCAACCCCGGCAGCCCGGGAAGCAGTCCCCTGTGGCCGTACCCAGCGCCTGGAGCAGGTTCTGGATATCGCACCCAGCCCAGCTCTGCTGCAGCCGCAGGGTGACCCGGCACTGCCAGACCCGCCGGCCCCAGCCCTGTTCACCCCATGGATGGCTCGGCTCCTGCTGTGCCAACAGCTGCTGCCAGCGTGGCCCCCGGGGCGCAGGGTGCCCCCCACTCACTCTTCATGTAGTCCAGGTCAGCCGAAGCCAGAGTCTGGGCCTCTGACTCGTCTGTTGGCATCTTCTGGTACCGGGCCTGCTCCGCGCCCGTCATGCTGCCGATCCGCCGCCGCTCGTGCAGGTTGTAGCTGCGGTGCCCCGGCTGCGACTTGGGAATGGGACGACCTGGGGAGCCGGCCTCGGCGGCGGCCGCTCCCTCCTCCACCGAATCTCCTTCCTCCACATCGGGGCTGCGAGGCAGGTGCCCGCCTCAGAGCTGAGCTCCAGCCCTGCTGTGGGGCAGCTGGAGGGGGCTGCCCACCCCCCAGGACCCCCAGCCCTGTCCAAGTTCTGGGTGAGCCCCAGCACTGCCGGGCCCCAGCCACCCACTCACCTGGCTGCCCGGGCTTCCCTGGGGGACGTGGACCCACAGGGCTCCGGTGGGGAGCCGGGCAGTGCCGTGGGTGCCGCCGGCTCCTCTGCCCGGCGGTCAGTCACCTCGTCCTCCTGCAGGAAGAACTGAGACAGGGCATGGTAGGAACCAGCTGCTGTGGAGCTGTGTCCCCCGGCCGCAGGTGCCACCGGCTCATCTCCAGCTCCGGCGCCCCAGCCACTCGTCCCAAGAGCCCCCAGAGCCGGGGGACACAGTGCTGCCCCCCGCACCCAGCCCTCCCCTCACCTGCACCGCCTCAGGCTGGCCGGGCTGCAGGAGCTCCTCTGCTGACCGCTCCATCTCTGTGTCACACGCCTCGTCCTCATCCTCTTCAGCCTCCTCGATGGTGGGGGTCTCGCCAGGGACAGAGGCACGGCGGTGCTTCTTCTTGGCCTTTTTCGCCACCCCCTTCTTGCGGCGGGTGTCGGGGGGCAGGTGCGTGGAGAGCGGGTGGTGGATGTGGTGGGACGACTGGCGGTGGTCTGCAGGGGACGGGGTGGGGTTGGTGCCCTGCCTGCTGCCTGCCCGCTGCTTGCCCGCTGCCCCCCAGACCCCACTCACACTCGAAGTCCTCCTCGCCATAGCTGCGCCCGGCCTCCTCCGCGTTGCGAGGGTGCGCGTCGCACAGGATCTCCTCAAAGCGCTCCACGCCCAGCGCCTTGTTCAGGTCCTTCTCCTCCTCCTCCTCCTCGAACACAGGTGAGCCGGCGCCCAGCGCGTCCTGCTCAGGCTGTGGGCCGGCAGCGGGGCTGAGCAGGCACCCGGCACCACTGGCACCACCATCCGCCAGGTCACCGGCCCCCAGCACGCCCCGGTCACGTAGCCCCACACAATGGGCGCCCCAGACGGCAGCTCTCTGGGGTCCCCAAAGGCCCTGCACCCAAAGGACATGCCCGCCGGTGCACCGTGGGCCGTGCACCCACCACACCATTTGCACCCAGCGCACCCCACGCCGCGCTACACTCCAGTGCTGCGCTCCCCCCGCATGTACCCCAGCACCCCGGTGCCCTGCTCCCCAGCGCAGCCCTGACCTGGCAACCCCAGTGCTGCACCCTGGTGCTGTGCACCCCTGTGTATCCCCAGCACCCCTATTGCCGTGCCCCGGTGCCATGCACCCCTGTGTACCCCCAGCACCCCTATTGCCGTGCCCAGGTGCCGTGCACCCCTGTGTACCCCCAGCACCCCTATTGCCATGCCCCGGCACCATGCACCCCTGTGTACCCCCAGCACCCCCACTGCCATGCCCTGGTGCTGTGCCCCCAC
>NW_010972436.1:30107147-30110693 GCF_000737465.1 Haliaeetus leucocephalus | reverse complement strand
GACAGGGGCACCCCGGGCACCGTCCCCTGCCGGGGCAGCGGGTGCCAGGCCCTGCCTGCCGGGACATCCTCCGGGCAGCGGCGGTGGGGGCTGCCACCCTCCCTTGGGACAGCCTGGCACCCCGAGTCACTGCCCCACAGCACGTGCCCGGACGGTGCTGTGCCACAGCCCCAAAACTGCCCCAGCCCCCAGTCCAGCACATCCCGGCCCAGAGGTCGTGTCCTCGGACCGAGCCGTGGTTCCCCAGCCCCTGTCCCCACCGCGGGGTGACCCCAACCTCCCCGGGCCTTGCCCAGGATGGGGGTGACAGGGAACAGGCAGACCCTTGCCGTCCCATCACACCCACCACCCACGGCATCGAGGCTGCCACGTGACGACGGCAGCGCCAGTCCGCATCTTCTGCCCGCATCCACCTGCTCCTGCCACGTCCCCTCCGCCAGCCTGTGACCACCTTCTGACAACCCACGGCCCCCCCGGACCCTCTGGCCACAGCCCAGTGCCTGCAGCGCTGCACCCCATGAAGCTGCTGGTCGCCATCCTCCAGCCCCGGCAGCACCCCGGACGCTCCTGCGGCACCCGGCGAGGCAGCCCCCGGCCAGCCCCCAAACCTCCCTGCCCTGACCCCCCCGCACCCGCATGGCCCCAACCCCAGGATCCTGCCAGCCCCAAAATGACCTTGGACTCCTCATCTGCTGCCCACACTGTGACCGCGCCACATGTCCCTGCTGGGCTCCTCCGGTCGCCGGCCACTGACCCTGCCCATGGTGACGCCCAGGACCCCCTCACCGAACCCGCCTTGTCCACAGCCCGGCGTGACCGAGTGTCTGCGTCCCCACGTGCACCGTGGCCAGCTCCCCATCCCAGGGCGATGCCCCGCGTCCCTGCATGCCCCGGCATGCTTCCTCGCCCGTGGGACACCCGTGGCTCCGCCGGGACCAGCTTTGGCCTCAGGACAGGTGGGGACGGGTGCCTCTGGCCAGGTGCTGGCGGGATGAGGGACCTGCCAGCCCGGCAGCCCTGGCAAGGCCGTGGCTTACCCGGTAGCCCAGAAGGAAATCCATGGGTGGCAGACCGCGGGGAAGTGGCCACAGATCCCATCCCCGGTCACGTGTGTGGCGATGGGGACTTTCCCAACGGCACCGGGCAGCCGCGCAGCGCGACGCAAAGGGTTAATCATTAACTCCGCTCTGGGGCAGCCCCACGAACCCACACTGAGCTCAGCACTGGCACCACGCGTGGCTGGGGCAGGCGAGCGGCACCGGCAGAGCCGGCGGCCCCGGCCCAACACGTACCGGCAGCACCTCCCTCAAGGGCACCCACCGCCCCGGCACAGTTGGCTCAGCCTGCCCCAGGGTGGCTGCTGTGGGGCACAGCCTTGCCCCACGGCCGTGCAACAGGGTGGGTGCCACGAAGCCCTGCCAGCACCCCGCAGCCCTGCCCCATGGCCGTGCAACGGGGCACCACGCCGTGGTGCAGCACGGCGGGAGGGCCGTGCCACAGCACCCCTCGCCCGGCCAGGCAGTGGCGGCGGGTACAGTCCCAGCATCCCCCCCAGCAGCCATGGGGCTGTGCCCACCGCGGCACTTACGCTCTGGAAGGCAGAGGAGACGATGTGGTGGATCTCGGAAGACACCTGGGAGTGGGTCATGGTGCCGGCGTGGCACCCCGGGACGGCCGGCTTAGCCCTTCTCCTTCTCGCTGGGACTCAGGGGACGCTGTCGGGGCAGCATAACCTGGGGGCAAAGAGGGGTGCTCAGGGGCACGGCCGGTGCTCCCGCAGCGGCGATGCCCTGAGGGGCTGCACGGATGCCAGCTGTCCTCTCCCCCCAGGCACCACGTGCCACCGCCATCCCCGGGGCAGATCCGTGGGCAGGGGGTCAGGGTCTGCCCCTCCTCGGCCGTCCGGGGGGAGGCACGGGCAGGGCTGGCCCCGGGGCCGGCTCCGGGCTGGTTTGTCTTGGCTGCTGGTGGGAGCGGGAGAGCAGGGGCCAAGACAAACGCCGGGAGGGGAGCGGAGCTGGGGCAGTGGGATGGGGCCCAGCCCCCCCGGCGGGACCCCGGGCACGCGCCCAGCTCCGTGGGGTGCAGGCAGGGCGGACAGCGAGCCAGACCCCGGGGGGCAGCGGCAGAGAGTGCCCCCCCAGACAGACACCGGGTGACTGACCCCCCCCCCAGCCCTGTGAGCCCCCCAGCACCCCCATCCCAGCCCCCCACACCTGCCCACCGGCCATCTTCGCCCCACACTTGCCCCTCGGCAGCTCCCCGGGCACCAGGCTGACCCCTCCGGCACCGGCGTGCCGGGTTTATTGGCGCGGGAGGTGGCCCCACGTGACGGCAGGGACTGAGGAGGGTGGTGACAGATGACTGCGTCTCACATGGGTGGCTCACCATCACCGTCCTCGTCACCATCACTGGCACCCCTCCCGCCACACTGTCCCCCACGGGCACCCTGTGGTACAAGCACGGTGGCCACAGCCAGGCTCGAGGAGCCGCGGCCTCGACATCTGCCGAGGCCACGGCTACTCGAGCCTGGCTGCGGCACCGGATCGTACCTTCTCCTAGGTTCGGTGCTACCCGGCTCTGGCTGCTCCCTAATCCCCGCTCCCCATCCGGGGCCAGAGCCAGCACATCCACATTCCAGCCGAGCGAGCGCAGATTAGCCGACCTGCCACGCCGCTCTCCCGGGGCTCCCGCCAAGCCGAAGCCAGCAGCCAAAACTCCCCCCCCTACTCTGGATGGGGACACTGCCATGCCCGAGGGGGGCTGGCTGCAGGACCCCACCAGTGGCACGGGTAGCAAGGAGCCAATCCGGCACAGCTCCAGTCTCACCAGAGCACCTGCCTGACCCACTGGGCTTGGAATTTGGGGCGAACAAGCCGGTGCCTCCACTCCCCCTCCCCAAAGGAGCCCGGACCCACAAACTGCCCTTGCTGGGTGACTTGAGGGGGGGTGCCAAGGGGTCCCCTCCCTGCATGGGGCGCCCAGCGCCCTGTGTTCTCGGGGTCCCATGCAGCTGCATACCCCCCCAGCCCCAAAGACTGGGACCAGCAAGTGGGGTCTGGGGGCTCCCTGGTGCCATTGAGAGCAGCTGCCAGGAGTGGGGGGCTCCGGGGCAGTGGGGTGGGGGACAGAGCCCACGGGGAGTGTTGACGGCATTGAGTGACCAGCCGGGCACAGCCAGGACTTTCGTGCTGTCCTGGCCGCACCATACGGACCCCACTGGTGTCACGCCTGGGCCGAGCTCCCCGCAGGACGGTGCCACCATCCCACCCATCGCGGGGATGCGGCGCTGGGCCACCATGGCCGGCAAGTGCCGGGGCTCCGGCGCAGGAAGGTGCTCACCACTCCCGACCCTAAGCAGCTTTTTGGGTTTAATCCCGTTGGCAGCTTGCGGGGATTAGAGCCCCAGGAACACACTTGGGATTGTTCTTGGGGAACGCCGAGCTGGGAAGCAGCCCCAAGCCGCGTTCTCACCGGCTCTCAGTGCAGGGGAGCTGGGTGCCTGCCCATCACCCAAAAAAGGAGGGCTCCCGGCCCCCCAACCCC
>NW_010972436.1:30101070-30107137 GCF_000737465.1 Haliaeetus leucocephalus | reverse complement strand
GCAGCGCCGGCCATGCCGTACCGCGCCCCGCGTGCGGCCTCCCCGGTCCGGCGGCGCAGCACAATGGCCCCTTGTGCAAAGGAACAGGCCGCTCCGATAAGCGGGGCAGGTCCACAGATACGGCCACGGGTTGCCAACACCGTGCCGCGCCGCTAATTACCGGCTGGCTCCCATCAGTGCCTGTGCGCGAGCCGGCTCGGCGGCTCCCACCAGTGCCGGAGTCGCATTCCTGGGACCGGCCCCGGCCTGCCCGCCTGATCCGCTGAGGCGATTAGAGGGCCCAGCCCCACGCCCCGTACCGTGGGGGCTGCCCCACGGGGTCCGCGCACCCCAGGACCCACCGCCGGCACCGGGTGGGCCGGGAGGCGAGGCTGGGCTGGTGGCGGGTTGAGCAAGGTGGGAAGTGAGGCAACGCCGCCGCCAGCCCTTCCGCAACTGGGGTGTCCCCGTCCTGGGCAGCCTGTCCACAGAGGGACATCCCCGTCCGCAGCACGGACCCAAAAGCCAGTGGCAGAGATGGGATGGGGAGTGGGGGAGCGCCGGGGCAGCAGGGTCCGGCCAGAGCCCAGCTGCCTGCTCCCCTGTGGCAGTGCTGCTGGCAGCACTGTGCCTCCTCACACCACGTCACCCGGGTTGGGGACAGGTCAGCAGCGGCAGTGCCAGGAGCAGGTCCCCGATGCAGGATCAGCACACACACACACACACGTGTGTGTCACGTGCATTTGTGCCCACAGCCGGAGGTGAGGCTGGCGGTGCCACGTCTGGTCAGGAGCCGGAGCCATATCTGCAGCCCCGGTTCCCGGTGCTGGAGAAGGCACCGCGTCCCTTGCCTCCCTCCCACTGGCAGCTGCCCCCCGGGAACTGCTTGTGCCCAATTTCCAGGTGAAATTGCAGCAGGGTGAGCCTGGCGCAGGTCAGGCTGGGCCCATCATGCCAGGCAGACGTGCCCCATGCTCCCCAGCCTGCCCGGCACAGCGAGGCTGCGTGCCGGCCCCACAGAAAGGTGGAGTGAGGGGCCCTGGCCATGCAGCCCCCCTGCCCCACAGCCCAGCCCAGGGATGAGGACGGCTGCCCCAGGGGTCTCTGTGCCCCCCAGGCCTGTCGTCCCCCCCTGTTCTACCACTGCCATCTTTACCCACTGCCAGCAGTGATGCTGCAGCAGCTCCCAGCTCCCCGGCAGGCACAGGAGCATCCCTGGGCTCCTCAGCCAGTGCTGGGGACACCGGCACGGGCCACCCTGCCCTGCTGTGGGCACTTGCCGCAGCCTGTCCTGCTGCAGCACGGGGTCCTGAAGCACCTGAGCAGGGGAGGTGCACGGCCACGGTGCTCAGCCACCATGGGGTGACACTCCCTGCCCACAGGCTGGCAGGATGGGCTCCCCCCATTGCCACCAGCTGCCATCAGAAGCACAGCCTGCAGGCTTTGCCCAGGCTAAAGCCAGCGCCTACGACGGCTCCTTGTCCACAGCCGGCTCCCCCAGGCCTGTGCCGCAGTGGCAGAGGGGAGCAGAGCCCTGTCCCCGTGTGCCATTCAGACCCGCTGCCTGCACAGACCCTCACCACGGCAGGGACTGCCCGGAACCCAGGCTCCCGCCGGGATGGCTTCCTCAGGCACAGCCCAGCCTGCGCCAGCAGAAGGGAGAGGATGATCTGGCACAGCCACACTCACCGCGCTGCTCCTTGGGGCTTCCATGTCCCAGGTGTGGGAGCCCAGAGCCGGCCCCAGCAGAGCCGGTCCGGCACCGTCACTGCCCCTGCGGCTGCACCAGCACCCGCGCCCCCATGGGCAGCACCCGAGGCAGAGCTGCATCCGCACCCCGATGGTGCCCAGGTGCCGCTGCACCACCCGGCAGCTCCAGCACGCGCTGCCGGCACCCATGGTGGCCGTACACCAGCCGTGCACCGGCCTCCCACCTGCACGGGCATAGCACAAGCCCCAGCCCCAGCTCCCTGCACCCCAAAATGGGGAGCAGCGCCAAGGGGGGCCTCAGTGGCATGTTCAAGCTCCCCTGCCTGTCCACCAAGGACCAGAGACCACCCAGAGCCCCCAGCAGTCCCTTGCTTCCCGGGCAGCACCCATGCCCAAGGACCGGAAGCTGCCGAAGGCGGGGGGCTCCAGGCAGGCGGTGCAGCCACCCCTGCGCAGCCAGGGAGCCCAGCGCCAGTCCCCCCACCCGGCTCCACGGGGTCTGCACGGCACAGGCCAGCTGCTCCCGCTCCCTCCTGCCCAGCTCACTTGGCTGCTCCAGGAGACCCCCGGGAGATCCCACCGCCCTGAGCGCCTCCCAGATGCCCACCTGGCAGAGGGGGGCTGGGGTCCTGCACCCCCCTCATTGCCACGGCAGCCACCGTGGGACACAGCTGGACCAGGACAACGCCACCCGTGGCACGGCTCCCAACCCGGCAGAGGTTTTCTAGACACTGCAACTTTAGAAGCCGCCACCAAAAATATCCTTCCCCCAACCCCCCCCCCCATGACCTCGAAACCGCCGGATCCGGGAGATGAATCACGGCACTGCGCGGCTCCACGCCCACGCCGGTGCCACCGCCGCACCCGGGGACCGGCCAGGAGGGGGGGATGGCAGGCAGGGCAGGCACAACAGCCCCGGGCAGGGGCTGCCCCACGGACCCCGCACGATGTGGCCTGGCAGCATGCTCCCTCCCACCACAGCTGCCAGCCCCCCACCACCCCACCGCCACGGCACGCTCGGCGCAGCCCCGGAGAGGCCAGGACCCCCCATTTGGCACCAGACCCCCGTGAGAGGCTCCTGCTGCCCCAGCCGGCGGTCCCCACTGCTGTCCCCATGCCAGCCCTGGGAAGGGGCAGGCACAGCTGCCTCCCCCCCACGGACCCACTGCCCTCATGCCGCGGTGCGGGGCTCCGTGTGCCACCCTGGGGACACGTGCCAGCACTGACCCCTTGATCCCTGGTGGCTGCCATGGGGGTCCTGGGGCCCCGGGGAGATCCGGGCACAGGCCTCCACGCTGTCACCCATGGCAGGGCTGGGGGCCATACACCCACCCACCCACGGCTGCCCGGGGACCGGGGAGGTGTGAGCCCAGCTGCACCGCTCCCCGTCCCCCACCGGCCTCGGGATGGGCAGGCGGCTCTGCCCCACTCACCCCATCGCCCACCAACGCAGCAAGGCTGCGGCTCCAGCTGCACTCCCGCTGCTGCCGGCTTCCCACGGAGGCTGCCGGGTGTCTGTCCGGCCGGAGTGTGTCCCTCGGGATGGGGACCTGCACCAGCAGGAGACGAAGAGGGGCCCCCGGCCAGCGCGGCCGCTCCGGCTTCCCTCTCCCGTGGGCTGAGCTCCTGCCTTCTGCTGTGGGGCCGGAGCAGGGCCGGGGGCAGCGGGCAGCCGCTCTCTGCCCCACTGTGCCGTGAGCTGCCGAGCACCGGCCGCTGCCGGGAGCTTTTATACCGGCACAGAAGAAAAAAATCAGCAGCGGCGGCGGCAGCAGCGAGAGTCTTTGTTTCAGCAAGCCTGCACCAGGCCACTTTATCCAAACAGAGCAGCGGTGCCAAGTCCCAGAACCGCTCCTCGGGCAGCCCCACCTCTGGGCTGCGGCTCCCGCTGGGCACGGGGGCAGCCAGCGGCGAGTGCCGGCGGCCGGGGACAGGCAAGCGCCAACGGAGAGGCCGCGCTCCTGCCCCATGGAGCAGCCGGCCCAGGGGGTCAGGGGGGTCACAGGGGAGGGACGTGATGGGGGACACAACCCCACAGCCCCATGAGCGCAGGCAGGAGCGGGCGCCAGGGGCTTCGCCTGCGCAGGCACGGGGCTCAGGGTCCTGCAAGGGGACAGGCAGCAAGACACGCTGGGCGAGGGCTGTGGGGCAGGTAGATGTGGGGCAGAGAGCGAGGAGGACCTGGGGGCAGCTCATGTGTCCCCGCCAGCCTTGGCGCCCCTAGCAAGCCCCAGCGCGGCGTCCTCGGGCAGCCAGCCTGGTCCCTGCGGCCACCCGGTCCCCTCTAATGACAGGGCTGCACTTGAGAGGGCTGCACAGAGGACGGCAGCCAGACCCCCCCCTCACCCCGCAGCTCAGCACGGGGACCCAGCCAGGCAGCGGCTCCCACGGCCCCCTCCCTTCTGCTGGCCGGGCCAGCATCCCCGGGCAGGGGGTCACTGCTGCAGGGCTGAGCTGGACCACCCCCCATCCCGTCACTAGGATGTTGCAGGGGACGTCCTAGGGATAGGATGGGGGACGGTCCTGCCACCCCTGTCCCCTGCAACATCCCTGCCTGCCCTGGGGACCCCTGAGCCCACCCTGCAGCACTCTCACTGCTCTTGCTGCAGCGGTGTGGAGCAAAGCAGGGCAGGGAGAGACAGCAAGCCACGGGGTGTCCCTTATCGGTGCAAGGACCCCCCCAAGAGGTGGCCTCGCCATATGTCTTCACCTACAGACACCGACAGCAGCGTCCCTCAGGAGGGCATGTGGCCGGGCAGGACCCAGCACCTGCCAGGTACAGGCAGGAGGGCAGCGGGCAGCGAGGGAGGGGGCAGCCGGAGTCCTCCCTCAGCAGCGCAGGGCAGCACCCAGGGGGCTGGGGGGCAGCGAAGGGGCATGGGGCAGAGCCCACCCGGCGCAGCCCCTGCCTGGGCTCGGGGCCAGCCCTGCTCCTGGCCCCCGGTCCTGGAGGAGGCCAGGCCCCGCGGGGGCCGGGGCGGAAGGGCTGCCTGCGGGGAGGCGCAGGCACCGGTGCCAGGAGGGTTGTTAGGGCGATCAAATCCCGCGCTCCTGGCAGCTGCTTGAAGCGGTGCAGCGACCCCGAAGGGCACGACAGCGGGGCCGCGTGGCCCCCACCAGCCTCAGGGCTGATCCCCGGTAGGACCCCACAGCCCATGCCCAAAGCCGCTGCATGGGGGGGGACAGACCCCTCCCTGCAGCCCTGGGAACCACCACCAAGCCGCCGACGCAATTCCCCGCTGGAGCAATCCTGTCTCCTGACATCAGATCAGAGACCAGGGGGTCGCTCCAGCAGGAGGGGTGTGGGGCAGCCCCGTTTGCCCCTGGGGACCGGCTCTGCCCGCCTCCCTGCCTGCCCCAAGTGGCTCAGGGGCAGCCACAGGCGCCGTGACCCCCCAGACCTGCTGCTCCCCCCACCCCAGGGACCTGACTCAGGGCAGCGCAGTCCCTGCTCTGGGGCCGTGGGAGCCTACACCAGCGTTGAGTGGGAGAGCAGCAGGGCTGGACCCGTGCCTGGCGTTGCTCAACCCCTGGCAGCGTTTCGCAAGCGGGCAGCACCGCTCACCACCCAGCCCAGCACATGGCGGCTCCTGGCAAGCGCCGCGCGGGTGTGAACCCCTCAGCGGCAGCTCTGCACCGCGAGGCAGGGCCGCCTGCAGGGATGTGCCGGGATGGGGCAGAGCCCCAGGACGATCCCTCTGCTCAGAGGGAGCTGGTGGGTGCAGGATGGCTGCAGCCAGCCAGCCAATGGGGCCGCAGACACAGGGTCCGCTCCCCAGGCCCCTGTTTCTCACCTGCTGAGGGTCGCCGGTGGGTTCAGGCGCTGGGAGGGAAGGGCATGGAGCTGCCTCGTGTCGTTCCGGCACCCGCTGGAAAATAAAAAGACACCAAGGGCTGAAGCACGGCAGCAGCATGATCCCACCTCCCGCGGCATCCTGGGGCAATTGCCACCCCGACAGCTGGGTCCGGCGCAGGCACGCTGCCAGGGCCACATGGGAATGCCCTCGCACGCTGGTCTGGCCCCGGCAGTGCAGCTGGCAGGGACAGCGGGGTGGCGGGAAGGGACCGAGGTGTGATGCCCCAGCCGGCAGAGCTGCGGGACCTGGGTGCGAGTTGGCAGGAGCGGGGTCTGGGGGGGGTCCGGGGGGGGATGCCAGCAGGTGGGGGTGCTGCTTCCACCCCAGCCAAAGGAGCTGGGGGACCCAGGAGGGTGCACCGGGCAGCACGGAGCCCCACAGCCCACTGCCCAGGACACAGCACGGGGTCCCCCACACCCGGCTCCCCCCATCCTGTGGCTGGGCCCCACTGGGGGGTCCCCGAAGTGGCAGCCCGGGGGCAGCGGGGCCGCGGCCGGGCCGGGACTCGGCACCCCGGGAGA
>NW_010972436.1:30098569-30100291 GCF_000737465.1 Haliaeetus leucocephalus | reverse complement strand
GCCCCCCCACCCCGAGCCCCCCCGAGCGCTCCCCTCTCTCGGCAGGGTGTGCCCAGCTCCGCTCTGCGGGAGATCTGCCTGCTCAAGGAGCTGAAGCACAAGAACATCGTCAGGCAAGGGGCTGGGGGGGTGGGCTGCGAGGCTGGGGGGGGCAGGGGGCGGCTGCCCCCCTCCTCGGGCGCCCCCGGGGCCGGGGGGAGCCCCATCCCCCTCTCCGGGGCTGGTCTCGCTCCATGGGCTCGGCCGGGCCGTGCGGGGGCCTCAGGGTCCCCCCTTCCCCTCGCAGGCTCCACGACGTCCTGCACAGCGACAAGAAGCTGACCCTGGTCTTCGAGTTCTGCGACCAGGCGAGTTGCTGGGACTGGTGCCGGGGCAGTGCCGGGGATGGGGTCACAGGTCCCGGCACCTGACACGGCCCCCGCTTGCTTCTTCCCAGGACCTGAAGAAGTACTTCGATAGCTGCAACGGGGACTTGGACCCAGAGATCGTCAAGGTGCGTTTGGGGGGGCTCTGGAAGCCCTCGGGGACATGGCGCTCGTCCTGCCCTGGCTGCGGCATCGCGGGCCGTCACAAGAAGCAGACCGTGGCGTCAAGGGGCTGATGCATCGCACACATCGGGCCCGTGCTCTTTCCCGTAGTCGTTCATGTACCAGCTGCTGAAGGGCCTCGCCTTCTGCCACAGCCGCAACGTCTTGCACCGAGACCTTAAACCCCAGAACCTCCTCATCAACAGGGTGAGGGCCAGGGAGTGGGCGAAAGCCGGGGCTGTGTGCTGGCGTGAGTTGCCCCAACTGAGCCCGGATGGGGTGGTTATGCTGGGGAGCCGGCGGCTGGCTGTCCCCAGCTTGCCGCTCTGTCTCTCCCTTGTTTTTCTGGTCAATGGGAGAGGGCGAAGGGTCCGGAGCAGCGGCTGCTGTCGGCCCCGAGGCGTGGGGCGGGCAGCAGGACGGGGCATCCCCTGCGTTGTCCTGCTGATGCGGTGCTTTCACTGTAGAACGGGGAACTCAAACTGGCCGACTTTGGCCTGGCCCGGGCCTTTGGCATCCCCGTGCGCTGTTACTCAGCAGAGGTGAGCTGGGAGATCTGTGCTTTCGCTGGAAGCCTTCTCCTGGACGGGGGCTCAGCCGTCCTGTCCCCCGGCCAGCTGAGCATCTCCCCCATCCCTCCACGAAGGTCGTCACACTGTGGTATCGGCCCCCAGACGTGCTCTTCGGCGCCAAGCTGTACTCCACCTCCATCGATATGTGGTCAGCTGGCTGCATCTTTGCAGGTAGTGCTGGCACAGGGGGCTGCCGGCACAGGGGGCTGTGGCTGGCAGGGCCACAGGACCGCAGGGCACATCTCTTCTCTATTCTCTAGAGCTGGCCAACGCGGGGCGGCCCCTGTTTCCAGGGAACGATGTGGACGACCAGCTGAAAAGGATTTTCCGATATCCTTCCAGTGCCGCGTGGAAGCTGTGGCGGGAGGGGGGCCACCCTTCTCTCCTGGGCAAGGGAGCGGGAGGGGCCTCTGCCTGGGTTAGGTGGGGGTGGGCTGGGTGACGGGTGACTCCTGCACTGGCCACAGTGGTGGCCCTTGACCATTGCCGTCCCCACGCTGCTGGGAACCCCCACCGAGGAGCAGTGGCCGGCCATGGCCAAGCTGCCAGACTACAAGGTGAGGTGGGGGTGGGCCGGAGGGGGGGGGCTGGGGCAGGGGGGCGGGCGGGCAGGGCCCACCTCC
>NW_010972436.1:30098032-30098559 GCF_000737465.1 Haliaeetus leucocephalus | reverse complement strand
TCACCTCTCTGTCCCCAGCCCTACCCCATGTACCCTGCCACCACCTCCCTGGTCAACGTGGTCCCCAAGCTGAACGCGACCGGCCGGGACCTGCTGCAGGTGAGCGCTCTGCCCATCCCTCCTGCCTGTCCCTCCTGCCTGCGCTCCGGGGCTTCCCCAGGAGGGAAGGGGGCTTTGCCTTCTTGGTGTGGGTGCCCTCTCCTCTTGCAGCCCCCTGCCTGTTCTGGGGGGGCTGTGGGGTGGGGGTCCCGTGGCTCGCCTCACCTCCTGTCTCCCCCACGCCCAGAACCTGCTGAAGTGCAACCCAGTGCAGCGGATATCGGCGGAGGAGGCTCTCCAGCACCCCTACTTCACAGACTTCTGCCCTCCCTAGGGACCCCCTGGCACTGGCCAGGCCCTGCGCTGAGCCGGGGGGCAGCACCCCGGTTCCTGGCATGCTCCTGGCAGCGGCGGGGAGGGGACAGCCCCCCAGAGCGGCGGGGAGGGACACGAGGTGAGGATTGAGGTGCCAGCACCCGGGAACTGCA
>NW_010972436.1:30096353-30096665 GCF_000737465.1 Haliaeetus leucocephalus | reverse complement strand
CTCTTCTCCTTGTACAAGCTGAGGAGTTTGTCCCGGAACACCTGGGGGAGATGGGTTAGAGCCCCCAGCCGCGGGCCTGAGCACCCCCCGGCCGTGGGGCAGTGTGGGGGGCCGGGGGGCTGGGCGGGCACTCACCTCGTACAGGTAGTCGAAGATCTCCAGGATGGTGAGGAGGCTGGCACCGATGAAGAGTCCCATCTGCCCCCCGATGTCGCCTGGGCAGGAAGGCAGCGTTAGAGGAGGGCTGTCCCTCCCGACCCCCCCCCCCAGCCCCCCCGGGCCCTCCCCCACAAGCCCCCCCCCCCCCTATGC
>NW_010972436.1:30088628-30096343 GCF_000737465.1 Haliaeetus leucocephalus | reverse complement strand
TCTTCTGCTCGATCATCTCGTAGTTCAGGGCCTCAAAGAAGATGTCCAGGACCAGCACGTTGTCCCTGGGGGGGGACAGATGGGTGCGGGATGGACGGATGAGCCATCAGGCGGCATCCCCAGCTGTGGGGTGTGACGGTGGGACGGGGTGGAGGGGTCTGCCCTGTGCTGGGGTGGCACAAGGACGTACTGTGCCATGCCGTGCCGTGCCATGTTGTGCTGTGCTGTGCCATGCCGTGTGGTTTTCCCTGCGCTGGGGCAGATTTGCACAGGGGAGGCAGTGCCGTGTTGTGCCAGTTCACGTATGCTGGGGCATGCTGTGTGGCCATGCCGTGCCATGCCATATCACATTGTCACGCCGTGCCGTGCCGGTTCCTGTATGCTGGGGATGCTGTGTGGTCATGCCATGCTGTATCACATTGTCATGCTGGGCCGTGCTGTATCACACCATTATGCCGTGCCGTGCCAGTTCAGGTATACTGCAGGATGCCGTGTGGCTGTGCCGTATCACACCGTCACGCTGTGCTGTGCCGTGTGCTGGTGGGGCCGTGGGTCAGCGCGGTGGTGGCACTCACGCGATGTACTGCTCCGTCTTGTTGAACTTCTTGGCCAGGTACCTGGCGGATGCCTTGCTGGGGATCTTCACCATGGAGAGCTCTTTGCCGTAGCGCACCATGGCACAGGGCGTGCGGCAGGCACAGTACTCGCTGTCCTTCTTCACCAGGAAGTCTGGGGAGGGCACGCGTGGGACGGGGACCACCAGGACTGCGTTGCCGTGACCCCTGCCCACGTGGGGGGGTCAGGCTGCTCTGAGAATGGAGCCCGGGCCCTGGCCAAAGCCCGGGTGGTGGCGGGTGCCGGTGGCACAGGACAAGCATGCTGTGAGCGCTGCTGGCAGGGGAGCCTGGACCTGCGTGTCTGGGGGTCTGAGCAGGCAGGGACAGCAGTGACCCCCATCCCCAGCGAGGGCACGGGGATGCTGGTGCCACATTTGCAGTGATGGAGCCTGGCAGGGGAGGCGAGGGGTCCCAGGGACGAGGCTGAGGGTGTTGATGGAGCGCGGCTCCCAGGGCGAGACCCGGGGCTGGGTCGGGGACACCAGAGACAGCAGGGCTGGGGTGGGGGCCAGGGTGGGCAGGGTGCCGCCAGTACGTACCCAGCGCAGGGTCGGCGCACTCCTTGTACTGCTCCGGGGTGCAGACGTTGGCGTTGCCTGCGGGGGAGGCAGGAGTTGCAGGGGCAGGAGGGTCTCCCCACCGCCCCAACCCCGCAGTGGCTGCCCCCGTCCCCAGCTCACCCGGCATGTGCACCATGCGGCAGTTGCAGTTCTCAGCCAGGTAGCGGGTCTCGCAATCCAGGCGGCAGGCGGTGATGCTGTAGTTGGTGAAGAAGTCAGACTCGATGGGGGTGGCCTTGCAGTCCCCCCAGGGTGGGGGCAGGTACACCAGCTGCCGGCCATGGCTAAGGAAAACACGGCATCCCCCGTGTCCCCAGTCCGCGGCTCCCACCTCCCAATCCACCGTGGTGCCCTGTCCCTTGGGCAGAGCTTGTCCTGTGCAGCCAGTGTGGGGGGGTCACACCACCCTGGAGACCCCCGCTCTCACTCCTGCTCCCTTCTTGCCAGGCACAAGGATGGGCATCGGGGCCGGCATTGCCCGCAGCCAGTGCAGCAGCGGGATGGAAGGGGCCAGGCGAGGGACAGCATGTGGCACCAGCTGGGAGCATGTGGGAGCCAGATGTGCTGGGGGGTCAGCATGGACCCCTGCACTCCCCAAGATGGGCAGCACCCAGAGGGGCAGTGGGAGACCGTGCCGTGGCCAGTGCCAGGAGCGTGCTTGGTGGGGAAGCGGTGGGGCTTGGCAGGGTGCCCATGGGCGCCGAAGGTCACGCACCCACCGTCGCTGCACTCCCTGCCGCCCACGCCACGAGTGCCGGCGCACATGGAGACACCCACTCGAGATACCTAAATTTAGGTGTCTGGCTGCGTGAGCTGGCTGCCGCCCCTGCTGACGGTCTGTTCGGCAGGGGGCTGCGGGGGGGGGGGGGGGGGGGGGGGGGGTGTCGCTGCTGAGAGCCAGTGCCTGTGGCAGGACCGAGTGGTCCCAGTGTGGGGCTGCCCCATACCATGCCACGGTGATCCTGGCCGCTGCAGTGGCAAAGCTGCCGCACCGGTGGTTTGGTACCTGCCGTGCTGCACGGCTCAGCACGGGATATCCCCGTGGGGACAGCTGTTGGCTGTGCCAGGACTGCCCGAGCCCCGGGGGGGTCTGTATGCCCACAGCCCTCTCCCTGCACCGCCCAGGCAGAGCGGCCGGATACCCGCTGCTGCTGGCAGGACACGAAGGTCTGGAAGCCAGGCGCCACGCCGAAGCCCAGCTGGTCGATGAAGGGGGGCTCCTCCTGGCTGTGGATCTGCACCTTCACCCCCGCCTCGTAGGAGGTCTCGTCTGCAAGGCAGGGAGGGCGTCGGGGGTGCGGGGCAGCAGCCGGGCGTGGGCAGGGCTGCGGGGGGGGCCCTCACCCGTGTCCCCCCAGACGGGCAGGTATTCCTCTTGCTGGACATTGAGCATCAGCTCCAGGCCGTTCCCCGCGCCGCCCTGCAGCGTGGTCAGCACCTCCCGGCCTGGTCCCCCCGAGTTGAAGGTGTAGCACTTGCCGAGGCGGGTGAAGATCTGCAGGGACAGGGCAGGATCCTCAGCACCACGGGGGCTGCCCGTGGGACAGTGGCATTCGGGGTGCTGGGGGACGGGAGCTGGGCGCCCACCTGCCCTGCGCCCACTGAGCGGGGCTGGGGCGGGGGGATGCAGTGCCCGGGGACCCAGCACAGCCCCGGGGCAGGATCCCAGTGCTCCCCATGCAGGATCCCATCACCCCACCAGTCTGTGCCCAGGGAAGGGGCTGGTGCATCCATCTCTTCCCCTTTGGGGCCAGCGTGGGGCTGCGGATGGGGCGATGGGGCGACTGCTGCTGTCCCTGCCCCAGCGTGGTGTCCTCAGCTCTGCTGGGTCCCAATGGCCCTGGGGGATCCCCGCCCCATGGCCTGCCCTGCAGACCCCAGCGCTCACTGCGGCAGAGGGATGGTCCCTCCCCAGTCCCAGCCAGGCGGGCTACAGGACCCCGGCCCCTTGGAAGGCCCCCACAGACCCCCCCACCTGGGGCTGACCCACCTCTTCCCACAGCCCCCCAGCACAGAAAAAGCCTCCACAGGCCTCCATGGCCACTTCTCAGCGAGGAGAGACCACCTGCCCTTGCCCCCCCATGGCACCCTTGCCCCCACAGCCCCACGCCCCCCTCCCCACGGCCAGCTGTCCTGTGGGGACTGGGACTGAGAGCTGCACACTCCGGCCATCGCCCCCCCAACCCCGGTCCCCCCGTGCCTGCACTGCAGCCGCAGCCCCACATCCCCCCGTGACTCCCCATCTCCACCACGCTTCCCCACGGCCCCATGGGTGCAGGGTGGGCAAAAGGAGCCGCCCCGGGGCAGCGTGGTGGGAGCTTTGCCAAGCACCTGGGGCTGGGGGACACACGGCAGGCACTGTGCCCCCCCACCCCACCAATGTCCCACAGCCTGCGCAACCCTGCAGCTGACCGCCCCACAGCCTGCACACCCCATGGCCCCAAAACCTGCTCAGCCCTGGGGGTCCTGCCCAAGCCCTGCCCAGGGCAGAGCCAGCCGGGGCTGGGGCTGCTGTGGGTCCTGCCCTGGGCAGAGCCAGCCGTGGTGGTGGCCATGGCCATGGCGGTGGTGCTGGCACTCACGGCGGTGAAGTTCTCGGGGCCACAGTCCCGGCTGCGGGAGCGGCAGCGCAGCAGCATCTCACGGGTGGGGTGCCCGGCGCGCTGGTAGAAGGCGCCCAGGTCGTAGCTCTTGCTGGGGAAGAAGCCGGCGAGGTCGGGGGGCCGCCCCAGCGCCCGCAAGTAGCGGGGAAAATCCTCCCTCCCCACCGCCAGCAGCTCCCTGCCTAGCCAGAACAGGTCGTTGGGGGTGAGCTGGGAGCGCCGCACGCGGTTCTCGTTGCAGAGGGTGATGGCAGGGAAGACAAGGACGCGTCCCTCCGCCTCGTCCAGCACAGTGACGCGGGGGTACGCGGTGTGGTGCCGGACCCGCTCCCTGACCTTCAGCAGGAAGGCGCCCAGCGAGGCCAGGAAAGTGCCAGCCCAGAGCAGGCGGCACGGTGCCGGCACCCCCGGCACAAAGACGCGCCCCAGCCCGTGCAGCTCTGCCGGGGCTCTGCAGGGGGATTGGGTTTCAGCACGGCTCTGGGGGGACGTGGGGCTGCATGGGGACACGTGAGTGGGAGGACACGAGCCGGGACGGTGATGGGGACCAGGGCTGGGCTTAGCCACAGTGGCAGAGGCCATCATCCCCACCAGGACCTGGGAGCCTGCCCCATGCCAGGGACCCCAGGGACCAGCACCCACAGCCAGGGCCCCCAATGCCCCCAGAGCCCCCAGGGACCAGCACCCAGGGGCAGAGACCCTGCCCAGACCCCCCCAGCGTGACCCTGAACTGAACAACCCTGAGCCGCCTCCCCCCCCCCAGACCCCCATCTCCCATTCTCCCTGACTTACCCCCTGCTTTGTGCCTCCAGGGCAGAGCCCCATCCCACACAGGGGCCCATGGCCCCCACCCCACGGAGGGGCTGCCCCGGGCACAGGGGGCTGCAGCCATGACCCCCTCAAGTCCCGTCACTGACCCATTGCCTGGGGGTGGGGGGTGGCCCAGGGGGCCATAACTGCCCCATGGGGTCGGGGCGCCCCCCCCCTTTGAACGTTCCCCCCCCATCCTGCCCCACTGGCGGCGGGGGGGTGGGGGGGGGATGCTGCTGTGGCAACGGGCTGCTCCCAAAGAGGGGAGCCGTCACCATGGCAACGCGCTGCCCAAGGAGGAAGGGGGGGCGGCTGCCATGGCAACGGCTGCCCGGCACAGGGATGTGCTGGGCCCGGCAGCAGCTGGGGGGGGACAGGGATGGGGACAGGGACAGGGACACGGCCCCGGCACTGCCAGCCCTCCTGGTCCCCACGCTCGGGGTGAGCCACCATCAGGCCCCCCCAGCCCTGCCGGCCCTGGGGGGGGAAGTAACCGGGGGGGCACAGCCCCAGCCCGGATGGTCCTTGCTTTGGACACTTGCCATGTGCCTGGGGATCTCGGGGACCCCGGGGATGGGGCTGGGACAAGACGCCGCGCACGGCCGACCTCTCCGGCCCAGGCACGGGATGGGAGCCCTGGCAACCCCAGAGCCCACGGCCACCAGACGGGACACGGTGCCGGGAGCTGCCGGCTCAGCACCGAGGCCCAGGGCAGAGGATCATTATCTGTGGCTAAGCCCCAGCATTAGCTCTGTATTTTCAGCTGGCAAAGTTGCAGCGGGTGCAGTTGGAGGCTGGACTGAGCTGGGCTGAGCCAGGCCAGGGCAGTCCCGTGGGGGGGCTTCGTGTGCTGGGGACCACCACGGCTGCTCAGGCAGAAGTTTCTCACCACCCGTCGGAGACGAGGCGGCAGCAGGACCAGTTGTGCAGCACACGTGGGCAGAGCCAGACCCTCCCAGCAGTGACTGTGACCCTGGGGGCAGCGGGAGCAGCACAGCACAGCGTGCACATGCCAAGATCATCAGCACAGGAGCAAAGACGGGTTCCCGCGCACCCCTGGGGCAGGCACCGGCCCCCCACACCAGCGGCACGCCAAGGCCCCGGTGGCTCAGCCACACTCCTTGGAGAGGCGCCGGCTTCCAAGGTGCAGCGAGCTGCTGCCATGCAGCATGTGCCACCCCGGGTCCTGCTCTGGGGACCCTCGACCCTCCTACGGCACATCCCAGCCCTCAACACCCCGAGGCTGCTGCTGCCTGGCCCTGCCACAGGGGCACCGGCAGAGCTGGTCCAGCAAAGGGCATGGGGAGCGCGGAGCTGCCAAAAAGGGATGGTTTTCAACTGAGCTCCCAAGGAAAATTAATTTCGCGCACTAAAGAGTCTTAAGCTGATGGTAATTGCTGTTGTGATAGCGCAGCCAAGCCCACGGTGATGGCGATGGGGACTGAGCAGAGCTGTGCACAGCGGGCGCAGGCTGCCCAGCTCCACCGAGCACGCTGCTTCCCTGGCGCTGTTGCAGCACGAAGGATGCGCCTGTCCTGCCTGTGCCACCGCCCCTGCCCATCCCTCCCGGGCAGGCGCTGCCCCAGGTGGGTCTTGCAGGACCCAGCACAGGCTGCCCGTGGCCAAGGTTTGCCTGGGGGACCCGAGCCCTGGGTCGGGGGTCCCTGTGCCCACCTGGGGCTGCACGGACAGGGCAGGGAGGGCACCTCCTCCCATCACTGCCCCACTGCCCACAGCAGCCCATGCCTGCAGAGGGACGTGGCAGCCCTGCTCCCCCCCCCCCCCACGCTCTGGCAGCTGCCAGCATCCTGGCATGTCACCCAGGGGTCAACACACAGCCCAGGGGACGCAGCTCGGCCCCGCTGGCATGCCACCGGGGCATGGCAGGTGTGGTGGGAGCACACGGGCACTGGCAATCCCCCAGGTTGAGAGCAGAGCGGGTGCAGCCCCAGGAGCAGCAGGGGGTGCTGGGGGCAGCACCGGGGCCAGGCACCCACGGTCTGTGGGGGGACAGCTCTGGCGCAGGGGACCCCCACCCGCACCAGGGCAGGCTGCACGGAGGAGCTGTGGGCGTGGGAGCCTGTGTGCAAACAGAGCCCGGGAGAAACAGCTGCTGCTGCTGGTGCCCAGGTGGCATCCAGGGCTGTCGCAGGGAGCGGAGCTATGGGCTGTACCTGTGAGCATCCTGTACCCACCAGCATCCCCTGCCCGTGCGGCTGCACGCAGGCAGAGCCACCCGGCCCGGCGCAGGGCCCCCCGGCTCAGCATGGCTCCAGCCTGGGTGCTGTTCCCAGCCGCCTGGCACCCCTGCAGCAAGTGCGGGGCGGGGGCACCCCTGGCTGGCAGCCGGCCCGCCGCAGTGCCCGGGGAGGCGGGCAGAGGCTGACGTGCTGCAGGCGGTGGGACGCGCCGGCGGGACGGCCACGGGTCGGGAGAAGGGGCTCACCCTGGCAGGACACCCGCATCCATTCACGGTTCCCGGGGGGGCACGTGGCCACCCCGCCCCGGTGCAGCCCCCTTCTCCAGCCGGGCACCGCGCCCCGAGGCCGGCACTCACCACGGTGAAGTTGCGGGCGGTGCAGTTGGCGCCGCGGAAGGAGCACTGCAGCAGCATGTCGGCCAGGTCGTGGCCGGTGCGGTTGTAGAACTCGGCCATGCTGAAGGGCTTCGCCTTGAAGTTCTTGAAGTTGGCCTTGTCGCGCAGGGCGGCCAGGACGTGGGGCTCGGCCAGC
Organism: Haliaeetus leucocephalus; assembly: GCF_000737465.1. Classification (NCBI taxonomy): domain Eukaryota; kingdom Metazoa; phylum Chordata; class Aves; order Accipitriformes; family Accipitridae; genus Haliaeetus; species Haliaeetus leucocephalus. The sequence continues at coordinate 30,089,021 of NW_010972436.1, read as the reverse complement.
TGTGGGTTGCTGATCTCGTAGCGGTCGTTGAGCAGCGCCAGCAGCTCGCCCACGTGGTACATGTCGTTGCGGGTGATCTTGGAGAAGCGGAACTCGTTGAGGTTGCAGATGGTGATGGCCGGGAAGGTGAGGTTGTGGGCGGCCACCTCGTCCAGCTTGGTGACGTGGGGGTAGGTGAGGAAGTAGGCGACGCGCTCGGCGCAGACCAGCAGCAGCAGGCCCAGCGAGCCCAGGAAGAAGGCGCCCCACAGCACGCGGCGCAGCGACACGGCCCCGTAGGCGAAGACGTGGCTGATGCCGTGCAGCGAGGAGCTGTGGGCGAAGGCCCGCAGGCTGGAGAGACCCTCGCCCTCCCCGCTGCCCTCCGAGCCCGCCCTCATCCTTGCCGCCGGG
>NW_010972436.1:30084564-30088411 GCF_000737465.1 Haliaeetus leucocephalus | reverse complement strand
CCCCCCCCCCAGCACCGCACCACACCACACGGCAGAGCCTCCACAGCCGCCTTCCAGCCCCGGTTTATTGGGGAGCAGCAGGGGGGGGACGCCCGCGCAGACACTGCCCCCCCCAGGTCTGCCCCACGCTCAGGACCGGTCCTTGGTCTGCTGGTGGATGAGCTCGGCATAAAGACCCCCCCGTCGCACCAGCTCCTCATGGGTCCCTGCCTGCAGGGATGGCGGAGACGGTGTCACCCATGGGGCTGCCCACCCCCTGCCCGACCCTGCCCACCCACCCCTGGCACTGGGCACTGCTCACCTCGGCCACCCGGCCCTGCGCCAGCACCACGATGAGGTCGGCACCCTGGATGGTGCTGAGGCGGTGGGCGATGAGCAGCACCGTGCGGCCCGAGACGGCGCGGTCCAGAGCCTCCTGCACCACCTTCTCTGACTGGGCGTCCAGCGCGCTCGTGGCCTCGTCCAGGATCAGGACGGTGGGGTCCTTCAGCAGCGCCCGGGCGATGGCAATGCGCTGCTTCTGACCCCCCGAGAGCGCCATGCCGCGCTCGCCTGACGGGGACAACCGCGGGGATGCCGGTGTCACCCCAGCCCAGGGAGAGACCCCCGCCCCGAGGATGAGAGTGGAGGGGTGCAGGGGTGTTCCCACACCACCTCCTGTGCCAGAGCCAGGGAACCCCCCAGGAACACCAGGATCCTCCTTCCTGCGGGGAGCCCGGCACAGCCTCATGCTGGCAGTGACTGGCAGCCAGTGTCCCCGAGGGGACTTGGGCTGCATTGGCCAGGGTCTCATGCTCGTCCATCTGTCCCGAGGGGTGGCTGGGCTGGCTCGGGGGTGCCTGCTTGCCTGCCTCCCACCCCTGCCATACCCCACTCCGTGGCACAGAGCCCGGCACATACCCACGATGGTGTTGTAGCCCTCAGGGAAGCTGCGGATGAAGCCATCGGCGTTGGCAAGCTGGGCCGCGGCGTACACCTCCGTGTCGGAGGCTCCCGGCTTCCCGAAGCGGATGTTCTCCATGATGGTTGTTCCAAAGAGCACCGGCTCCTGGGGCAGTGTCCGGCCTGTCAGCACCAAGCCCCAGACGGGTTCCCTGTCCGGCACCTGGGGGAAGCACCCCATGGCAGCCCCACGCCCCACGGCAGCCCCAAACCTGGCTGATGAAGCCGATGACCTGCCCTCGCAGCCAGGAGGGGTCCAGGGAGGAGATGTTGTGGCCGTCCAGGGTGATGGTGCCCTGCGTGGGCTCATAGAACCGCTCCAGCAGCGCTGCCACCGTCGACTTGCCTGCGAAGCGGAGCCCTCAGCCCCACGGCACTGCCCGGCTGCCCACCCCCATGCCCCCTGGCTCCAGCCATGAGCCCCGGCCTCATGGAGAGCTGCTGGGCAGGTAGGAGGCATGGAAGCCGGTTCCCAGTCCCTGGCGCCCGCTGGGCTCACTGGGCAGAGGACTGGGGTGCAGGAGGATGCGCCTGGGGACTGGCAAAGGGCTGAGCTGGCATCCCCAGGGAGGCCAGGCTGGCTCCTGGCCCTCTGGTTGGGACGTGCTGGCCAGGGGGTCCCCTGCCCTGGGGGTGTGGGGAGGGCCGGGGGGCCATGGCCAGGCCGGTACCTCCTCCGGACGGTCCCACGATGGCCACCGTCTTGCAGGGGGGCAGGGTGAGGCTGAAATCCCGTAGGACCGGGTAGCCGGGGCGGGTGGGGTAGCTGTGGGGAGAGGAGCGGGAGGCTGCGGGAGCAAGGTGCCAGCCCCCCAGCCCATGGGGTGGCTCAGGGGGCCGGGGCGGCTCACCTGAAGGAGACGCGGTGGAAGCAGATGCGCCCGAGCAGGGAGTGGCTGGGGATGGAGGTCCCCCCCCGCAGCGCCACGCTGGGCTCCAACGTCAGCAACTCAAAGACGCGGGCGCCGGCGCTCAGACCTCGCACCACCTGTGGGGATGGCGGCGGGAGCAACCCCGGCCCCTGCCCCCAGCCCTGGGGGGCCAGCGGGAGCCCCCGCCCCACCTACCTGCCCAAACAGGATGGAGATGTTGGCCATGGACCTGCGGTGCACAAGGGGAAAGGCCGAAATCGGGGCTGCGCCCCGGGCAGGCTGTGGCATGCCGGGGGAGGCACCATGCCGGACCCTGCCCTTACCTTTGCATGGTCTGCGAGGCCACCAGGAAGGACATGAGGTCGCCCGGCGAAAGCTCATCCCCGGCCATCAGGGAGCCTCCCACAAAGATGGTTCCCAGGACGATACCTGTGGGGTGCAGGGTAGAGGTAGGACCCGGAGGGGGTCCTGCCCCACAGCACCACCGGGTCCTGCCCCACAGGACCCACTCACCATTGAGTGCCAGGTTGGAGAGCCCCTGGAAGGCGGCGATGCCCATCCCCAGCCGCTCGTTCAGCCAGCCGGCGCGGTCCACCTCGGCGCAGTACAGCCTGTGGGCAGGGACGGGGCTGATGCCTCCCCAGCCCCCTGCCACCCCCACCAGGGAAAAGCCCCCGCTGCCCCCTTACCCTGCCTGCTGGTCCTCCATGGCGAAGGCGCGCACCGTCCGGACATTTCCCAGCACCTCGTCTGCCACCCCAGTGGCCTTGGCCACCTGCAGGGAGAGGGATGGAGAGGGGGGCTGGTGCGGGACACCCCCTGCTCCGGCCCCGCGGGGATGGCGGGGTCCCTTGGGGGGCTGGTAGGGCTGGGGGGGGGTGTCAAGTGCAGGGTTACCTGCTCCTGCGCCTGGCGGGAGAGGCTGCGGAGAGCAGCGCCGATGAGGGTCCCGGCACCCACCAGCGTGGGCAGCGCCACGAGCAGGAGGCCAGTCAGCTTGGGCGAGAGCAGGTAGAGCGAGACGAAGCAGCCCGCCATCTGGGTGCCGCTGCGCAGGCCCTGGGTGGGGGCAGGCAGGGGTGGGTTCTGGGGGCTGGGGCAGGGCCGGGGTGGGGGGCCGGTACTGCCGGCTGCGGGCCTCACCTGGGAGATGGCCAACTTGAAGGAGGACTTGAACTCCTGGATGTCGGCCGTCAGCCGGTTCACCAGCTGCCCCGTCCGGTTGGCGTCAAAGAACGCCACGTCCTGCCTGCCAGGGCGGGAGTGGCGGTGGGCTGGGGTGGTGGGCTGGGGGTACCCCCGCGCACGCTGTCCCCTGGGGCATTTTACCGTAGCAGGGAGATGAAGAGTGCCTTGCGCATGCTGCCCGCCACCTGCTCCCCGACCCGTGCCAGCAGCGCGATGTACCCAAAGGTCAGCAGCCCCTGCAGAGGAGAGGGGCTCGGGAAGGGAGCAGGGGCAGTCCCCCGGGACCCCCCCACCTGGCTCGGGGTGCCAGCACCCACCTGCAGGCAGTAGACAGTGAGCAGGCTCAGGGCCGGGCACCGGGCCTCCTGCAAGTAGCCGGTGATGTGGCCACGGGCACAGCGAGCCACCACGTTCACCAGCTGCCCCAGCAGCACGGGGATGCGGACATTGAGCAGGGCTGCACCCAGCGCCAGCTGCAGGGACAGCGGTCGTCATGCCGGGTCGTCACGCCGGAGCACAGGGACCGCGGGCACGAGGGGGACCATGTCTGCCCACCCACCCCTGCTCACCACCACGGCTGCCGAGAGGGCCAGGAGCTGGGGGCGCAGGAAGGTCCAGAACGCCGGCCAGTCGAAGGAGGGCTCTGGCTGGGGCTGCGCGGGCTCCAGCGTGACAGGGACGGCGAGGACGGGGACGGTGGCCTCCTGGCAGCGCGCGGCCGTGCCCAGCAAGCCAAACCCCACGCAGCCCGTGGCCGGGCCGGCCAGGAGCAGGCAGCGCAGGGCCGGTGGCACGGGGCGGGGGGGGGGGGGGGGGGGGGGGGGGGGGCCCCCGCGGCCCCCCCC
>NW_010972436.1:30084204-30084554 GCF_000737465.1 Haliaeetus leucocephalus | reverse complement strand
AGGGGGGCTGGCGAGCCCCAGGCGCCCCCCTCCATACCTGAAACTGGGCAGAGGGGTGAACACGGGGCACCTGAAAGGGGGGCCAGTCCCTGGGACATGGTGGGACGCGGTGAGGGCTGTCCCCCCCCTCGGCACGGCCAGCCTCCCCGTGCCACCCTGGGCCGTCCCGGGGCAAGAGTCGCTCCCGCCCCCCCTCAAGGCACTCCTGGGGTCCCCACTACGGGACTCCCTGCAAGCTGAGCGCCAGCACCCAGACCCCTCCGCTCTTCCCCCGTCCCCCCATACCTGCGTTTGCGATCCCACCGCCCCCAGCCCCGCTGCCCCGAGGTGCCCGCGTACCCCCGCGCCCA
>NW_010972436.1:30081265-30083889 GCF_000737465.1 Haliaeetus leucocephalus | reverse complement strand
TGTCACCGGGGGACGGGGACACGGGAGCGGCCGCCTCAGCGCGGCCCCGGGCAGTCGCGATGCCCCGGAGCCCCCCGGTGCGGGGTCACCCCGCTCCTCCCCGGGGTCCCCAGGCCTGGCCGCTGCGGGGTTGCTGCACCCGGGACCCCCCCACACCCGCACCTGGCCCGGCTGGGGGGACACCGGGACACCGGCTGCCGGTGCCCGCACGTGGCAGATGTGTCCCCACGGGGTCATCGGGGTGCCCACGTCCCCACGGGGTGCGAGTGGGCCCATGAGGTCCGGGTGACTCCGTGGGGCCATCAAGGTGCCGCTGTCTGTGTGCGGGGCTGTCCCCACGGGAGTGTCCCCACGGGGTGGCAGCGTCCCTGCGGCGTGTGTGTCACCGCGGTGCTATTGGGGTACGTGTCACCTCGGGGTGTGTGTCACCGTGGGGCTGTCATACTGCCTGTGTTCCTATGTGGGTGCCTGCGTCCCCACCGAGGTGCGTGTATCCCTGCGGGGACATGGGGGTCCCTGTGTGACACAAGTGGCACCGCGGGGACACTGGGGCGTGCGTGTCCTAGCAGGGGTCACCGGGGTCCTTGCCAGGGGTGTGTGTCCCTGTGGGGCCCGTCTGTCCCCACGGGTGCCCGTGTCCCCTGGGGCCGTGCCAGGGCGTGCAGGGGAGCAGCGTGCCGAGGGGGGGTCCTGGGCTGCCCTGCCCAGGCACTGGGGTCCCCTCGCCGGCCCTTGGCCCCCCCAGCTGTTTACACCACCCGGGCTATTTTCGGGCGCCCCAGCCCTGTGGGTATTTTTGGCCGCCCGGTGCGGGGCACGTGGGGGAAGGGCCATGCCGGCGTCACCAGCTGGGACACCCGATCCTGGGGGACACGGTAGCTCTGTCCCCAACGGGGAGTTGCACAAGGCCGGGGGTCAGTACAGGGACGGTGTGTCCAGCAGTGCCTGGGTCTCTGCCGGCCACGGCCACATCCCTCCTGCTGAATCACTGCCCCGGGGCTCCCTCGTGCCTGCGGCCTCGCCGCACCGGCCCCGGTGCCGTGAGTCAGGCCCCGGCAGTGCCGTGGCAGGGTGGGGCTGGACAGCATCACCCACCTGCGGCCGCCGGCCTGGCCGGGCACTGGCACCGGCCACAGGAGGGGACACTGGTGACGTGCGGGGCTGCAGGAGCATCGGCCGGCAGCGGTAAGGGGAGGGCAACGGGGGCCGGACACAGGGGTCCCATCCTGCCCCAGGGGGTGGGGGTCCCATCCTGTCCTGAGAGTTCAGGGGTCCCATCCTGTGCCGAGGGGTGGGGGCTCTTGTCCTTCCCCAGGGGGTGGGGGTCCTGTCCTGCCCTGAGGAGAGGGGGGTCCTGTTTTTCCCCAGGGCAGTGGGAGTCCTGTCTTGCCCTGGGTGCTGGGGGTCCTGTCCTTCCCCAAGGGGCTGAGGGTCCTGTCCTGCCACGAGGGGAGGGGGGTCCTGTCCTGAGAGTTCAGGGGTCCCATCCTGGCCCCAGGGGAGGGGGGCCATGTTCTTCCTCAAGGAGCTGAGGGTCCCATCCTGCCCCAGGGGCCGGGGGTGCTGCCCTTCCCCGGGGGGGTGGGCATCCCATCCTGCTCCAGGGGGTTGGGGGTCCCAAAGTCCTCCAGCGGAACTGGGGTCCTGTGTTGCCCCAAGGGGCTGGGGCTCCTGTCCCAAGGGTTTGGGGTCCCTCCTGCCCCAGGGCCCAGGGGTACTGCCCTGCCCAAAGGGGTTGGGGTCCTGTCCTTCCTCATGGTTGGGGGTCCCCAGGGAATTACAAGGCCACCGGGGCTCAAGAGCTGGCCCTGAGCTCAGTCCCACACCCCGGCTGCTGCCCGGCTCTGCCATGGCTCTGGCCCCAGGGTGGGCTCTGTGAGGTGGGGGTCTGTGGGGAGAGGGCTCCATGGGGATGGGGGTCCACTCCACTTGGACTGTGGGGGCCCAGCACAGCATGGCCCAAGGGGCAGACGTGGGGTGAAGCGGGGGTCTCGGGGGGCCGGGCAGCAGTCTTTCCCTAGGGAGGGAGGACATGGCCCCCATGGTGGGGAGGACATGGCCGGGCACTGGCGGTGATCCATCCGGCGGGCCTGCGTGTTGTGGCTGTGCCCGGGGCCGTGGCCGTGGCTGCGGTGCGAGAGGCCAGCTCAGGCCACCCGAATTCGGGGCACGCGGGCGGTGCTGCGTGACCTTGCCGGCATTTCCGGCTCCCGGCCGCGGGGCAGACAGCTCAGCTTGGCTCGCCCTGGCTCGGCACGGCATCTCTGTGCTCCGCAACTGGGCTCTGGCTGCCCCACGGCCCATGGGGCTGGGTGGGGGGCTCCGTCCCCCCAGGCATCCCCGCTGCCAGGGTCTGTGCCAGCTGGGGGTCCCTGGGTCGCGGCGCCGGGTGCCGATGGGGGTCCCTGGTAGGCGGCGTGGTGGGCGATGGCGGCTCAGGGGGAGTACCGGCGCCTGGAGGACTTCGAGGAGGACTCACCCCCCGGCGAGGAGGAGCTGCTGGTGCATGTCACCGAGGGGCTGCAAGGTAGCGGGGGTCCAGGCTCTGCCGGGGGCGGGGGGATCCGGGCTCCTGAAGGGGAGCAGGTGCTGCCCTGGGGGGTGGGGGGTCACAGCGGGTGGTC
>NW_010972436.1:30080953-30081255 GCF_000737465.1 Haliaeetus leucocephalus | reverse complement strand
GGAGGGGCGGCAGGGCAGCCTGCCCAGGGGGGGCAGGCAGGGGGGGCAGGCCCAGCCCTGCTGCCCGTGGGATGGGGGCACGAGCCGCCCCATGGCCCTCCAGCTGGTCACAGGTGGGGGGGCTCGTGGGACCCAGGCAGGGGGGCCCCACGGATGAGGGGGCATGGGGGGGCTGGGGTGTGGCGTGCCATAGCCCCGGTTCAGCCCCCTCTGTTTTTCTCTCCTCGACAGACTCCTGGCACCACATCAAGAACCTGGATAATTTCTTCACCAAGATATCCTTGCAGGGCCCCTGCCTGGCC
>NW_010972436.1:30075444-30080943 GCF_000737465.1 Haliaeetus leucocephalus | reverse complement strand
GTGCCGAGGGGGGGCCGGGGGGGTCTGGCACCGCAGGCACACGCTCCTTAACACGGCCCCAACATCTACCACTTCCACCAGAAGAATGGCTTCGCCTGCATGATGCTCTCCGATATCTTTGAGCTGGTGTAAGTGCCGGCGGGACACCCGCCCCCACCCACTGTGCCACGCCACGCCACGCCATGCCATGCCGGGCGGTTGTGGGACGAGAGGCCGTGCTGATCCTCCACCACCCCCAGGCAGTTCCTGTTCGTTGTCACCTTCACCACCTTCCTGCTGTGCTGCGTGGAGTATGACGTCCTCTTCGCCAACCGGCCGCTCAACCACAGCCACGCTGGGGGAGCAGCCCCCGACCGCAGCAAGGTGACGCTGCCCGACGCCGTCCTGCCCGCCCCGCAGTGCGCCCAGAGGTGAGGAGCGGGACCGGGAGCCACTGGCACGGCCGCACAGGTGCCCCAGCGCCGCTGGGTCCCCGCCTGACACGAGTCCGCTGCCAGGATCCGGGCCAGCGGCTGGATCATCTTCCTGCTGGTGATGGCGGCTGTCTTCTGGCTGTACCGGCTGGTGAAGGTGCTCTGCAGCCTGCTGAGCTACTGGGAGATCCGCACCTTCTACATCAAAGCCCTCAACATCCCCTCGGTGAGCGGGGCCACGGGGAGCGGGCTGGCTGGGCAGGGGCCGGCAGTGCGGTGCCGTGCCGGTGTTGATCGGTGTGTTGTTGGTGCAGGAGGGACTGTGCAACTACAGCTGGCAGGAGGTGCAGGCGCGGCTGATCTCGCTGCAGCGCCGGCAGCAGATGTGCGTGCACAAGAAGGAGCTGACGGAGCTCGACATATACCACCGCATCCTGCGCTTCAAGAACTACACGGTGGCCATGGTCAACAAGTCGCTGCTGCCCGTCCGCTTCCACCTGCCGCTGCTCGGCCCCGTCGTCTTCCTCACCCAGGGCCTCAAGTACAACCTGGAGCTGCTCCTCTTCTGGGGGCCCGGATCCCTCTTCCAGAACAAGTGGAGCCTGCGGCCGCAGTGCAAACGGGTGGGCGCCCGGCGGGAGCTGGCCCGGCGCCTGGCACGTGCCATGGTGCTGCTGGGGCTGGCCAACCTGCTGCTCTGCCCCTGCGTGCTGGTCTGGCAGCTCCTCTACGCCTTCTTCAGCTACGCCGAGGTGATCAAGCGGGAGCCAGGCAGCCTGGGTGCCCGCCGCTGGTCCCTCTACGGCCGCCACTACCTGCGCCACTTCAACGAGCTCAACCACGAGCTGCAGGCACGGCTGAGCCGCGGCTACAAACCGGCCACCAAGTACATGAACTCCTTCACCAGCCCGCTGCTCACCGTGCTGGCCAAGAACATCGGCTTCTTCGCCGGCTCCATCCTGGCTGTGCTCATCGTCCTGACTGTCTACGACGAGGATGTGCTGACGGTGCAGCACATCCTCACCGCTATCACACTGCTGGGGCTGGTGGTCACTCTGGCCAGGTGGGTGTGCTGGGCCGGGCCGGCAGCGGGCATGGTGGGCGACAGGGTGGCCGAACGGGAGGTAGAACGCCTGCCCTCTGCCCGCAGGTCCTTCATCCCCGACGAGCACACGGTGTGGTGCCCAGAGCAGCTGCTGCAGCGCGTCTTGGCCCACGTCCACTACATGCCCGACCACTGGCAGGGCAACGCCAGCCGCTCGGAGACACGCAGCGAGATGGCGCAGCTCTTCCAGTACAAGGCGGTGAGCACAGGCAGAGCCGGCTGGGTGGGTGGTGGGACTCCCTCCAGACACCCCCTGACACTCCCGTCGGCCACAGGTCTTCATCCTGGAGGAGCTGCTGAGCCCCATCCTCACCCCCCTCATCCTCATCTTTGCCCTGCCCGGCCGTGCCCTGGACATTGTCGACTTCTTCCGCAACTTCACGGTGGAGGTGGTGGGGGTGGGTGACATCTGCTCCTTCGCCCAGCTCGATGTCCGCAACCACGGCAATCCCCAGGTGGGGGGAGTCCTGGGGCTGGGGGGCTCTCAGGAGTGGGGGGGTCCCAGAGGTGGCAGCCCCGCTTACCCCCCTGCCCCGCAGTGGCTGTCGGCTGGGCAGACGGAGGCCTCCGTGTACCAGCAAGCGGAGAATGGGAAGACGGAACTGTCGCTGATGCACTTCGCCATCACCAACCCACGCTGGCAGCCGCCGCCACCGAGCGAGCTCTTCCTCAGCCAGCTGAAGGAGAAGGTGCAGCAGGATGCGGCTGCCGCGCCGCCCACCCAGCGCATCCTGGCCGAGGGGCCGCTGGGCGCTTCCCTCCTCTCCGACGACTCAGCGGTGGCGGTGAGCGGGATGGGCGGTGGGGAGGGGGGCACGGGGGTCTCTGGCCGGGGCTACCCTGACCTGTGTCTCCGCAGCCGGATGGCTTGCTGGCCAGCGTCCTGGCCCGGCCCATCCTCTCGGCCAGCGGGCTGGTGTCCTGGGACCGGCGCTTCGCCCAGCCCTGCAGCACCGCCAGCGCCGCCGCCAGCGTCCTGGCCTCCCTGGCGTCACCGCTGCCCGGGCGGACACGCGGCACCTCTGCCGAAAGCCCCGGCTGCCACAGCGACCGCCCGCTCACCGAGGAGAGGTCCTTGCGATGGGGGGTCTGGGGGTGGCCCGGGGGCTCTGCACCCCCCTGGACCGGTGCTGGGAGGCTGGGGGGGCAATGGAGGCGGTGTGGGGAGGGGGTGTCGTGGCAGGGCCCCACGTGCCACCATGGTGCTCACCAGCTCTGCCCGCAGCCTGCTCCTGAGTGAGTCGCGGCTGCGCAGCTTGAGCCGTTCGGCGCTGCTCTCCGAGGTGGCCTCGGCCGAGATGAGCCTCCACGCCATCTACCTGCACGAGGTGTGTCCCCCTGGCCACGCGTCCCCCAGCTCCCCTGCCCGCGGCACCCCTGGGATACGGGTCCCTGGCCGTGCCCAGCTGCGCCCATCCGGGTGCTCTGCCCGTGTCTCCTGCCCACCACCTGCCATGGGTCTTGCCTGGCCTTGGCACTGGTCCCCAGTCCCGTGCCAGGCTGGCCCCTGCGCTCCCTGCTCTGCTGTGTGACCCCACCCCCCCAGGTTTTGGCCGGGGACCCCATGGCTGCTGCCCGACCAGGTGTTGGGGGGGCGAGGCACTGTGGCCAGCGTCGCTGCAGCCATGTCCGCCCTTCTGCCACCCCTTTGGGGGCAGGGGTGGTGTCCTGCGCTGGGAGCCCCCCTCCCTGCTGCCCCAGGGGGAGGCAGCTTGCCATGATGGGGGGCTCTGACCACCTCTCCCGCCCTTCCAGCTCCACCAGCAGCAGCAGCAGCAGCAGGGCCCTGGGCCCCAGACCGTGTGGGTGGCCGCTGGGGCACCGAAGCCTCCCTCCGTAACTGCAGGTGAGCACCGCACCGGGGGTCCTGGAGGACCAGGGACACGTGCTGGGCCCCATCCCCTGCAGGGCTGTCCCAAGAGATGGGGCAGCCGGGGAGGTCCTGAGGGCCAGGACCCCAGGCAGGGTCGGCTCTGAGCCCCGCTGCACCCCAGGCTCGGCTGCCAGGGCCTCGCAGGCTCAGCACCGGGAGATGCCGCTGGGCGGCTGGGCCGAGGAAGAGGAGGAAGAGGAGGAAGAGGAAGAGCAGACGACGGGCTAGCCGGCCTCGGCTTCGGTGGGTGAGGGTACGGCACAGCCAGGCAGCCATCCCTGCTGCCAGGGTTGCTGCTGATGGACCTGTTTTCCTCCACAGGGTCCTGGGCGTGCCGAATGCTCCCGGTGCTGCCGGGAAAGCTGCCAGGAGGTGCTGGCTGGGACCGGGCGCAGCAGGGGGACTTGCCGCTGCCTGCTGTGCTGCCCTGCGGTGCGGGATGGCCCAGCTAGCCTTGCCCGCATGGGCACCCTGCTCGGGTGTGTGGCCTTGCCGGCGGCCCTGCTGCGGTGCGGGGCCGGGGGTGCTGCCGGGGGCAGCCAGCCCTGCAAGGTGCTATATTTGGGGGGCGGCACAGGGTGCCCGGGCTGCCCCATCCTGGGGTTGGTGCCGTCCCCGCTCCTGCCTTCTGCCCGGGCCTCTGCCCCCCACGGTGCCCTGCCACGGGCACCAGCTGCACCAAGCCGCCATGGGAAATAAAGGTTTACAGACGGGCTGTGCCCAGCGGTGACTGTGGCCTGGAGCCGTCGGGGGGCTGGGGGGCCGTGCCGTCGGGGTGTGGGGCTGTCCAGGGAGATGCTGTGGGGGGGCAATGCCGTGGACAGGGCCAGGGTGGTTTGGGGTGTGATGCTGGGGCGTGTGGGCAGGTTGGTGGCGGTGGTGCCGGGGCGGTGCCGCTCGCCTGCAGCTGTGCAGGTCGGAGCCACGAGGACTGTGGCTGTGTCCCCCCACTCCACCCACCCCCCGTTTTCTGCTGCCCCGTGTCTGCCCCGTCCATGGCCGGGTGACTACACCACAGAGCCCGGCCCAACCATGCCCACCCCACCGTTCCTGGCCGTTCACAGTGCTGGCAGTGCTGGTGGTGCCACCCCAGGGGAGGCGAAGCGCCGGGCCGGGATTATCAAAACTAAACCTTTACTGGGGAGGCGGCGCTGCCTGCAGCGGGCCGGGGGGAGCAGCCGTGGGGGCCCCTCCTGCCCCGGCACGCTCAGGGGGTCGGGCCCGGCTGCCGGCGCTCCTGCATGGAGAAGGACTGGCTGCGGATGCGAAAGGCCACCTCCTGCGTGCGGAAAGTGAGGCCGAAGATGTCCTCGTGGTAGCGGTTCTTGTCCTGGGGAAGCAGGCGTCAGGGCAGCGGGCCGGGCGCGGTGCCGGTGCTGGCATGCCACACGTCCCCGGTCCTTACCCGCAGCTCACTGATGAAGTCCCCCGCCTCCCCCAGCGTCATGCCGGCCTGCTGCACCAGGATGTGCTGCACCGTCTGCAGCACCTCGGTGGCCATCGTCACGTCCCCGCAGACGTACATGTGCCCAGCGCTCTGGCACAGCACTCGGTGCACCTCCGCAGCCAGCTGCGTCCGCAGCACGTCCTGCACGTAGGTCTGGGGGACACCGTACCGGGGCAGCTGCTGACACATGGCCCTGGCCCCATGTCCCCATCCCCAATCTGCCCCTTTGTGCCCTGTCCCCATCCTTGTTTCTGTCCCCGTCCTCGCCTGTGTCCCCATCCCACCCTTGCCTCCATCTCTGTCTCTTGTGTCCCCCACCCTACCCCTGTCCCCTCCACTTCTGTCCCCACCCTTGTCCCCACCGCACCCCTTTCCCCAGCTCCATCCTTGTTCCAGTCTGTCTCCATTCTTGTCCCCGTCCCCATCCTGTCCCCAACCCGTCCCACCTTGGGGGTCCCCGGCTCGCGGGAGAAGGCGGTGAAGACCTGGCTGAGGGCCCCCTCCTCCTGCGCCTCCTGCATCTCCTGCCGGTAGATGTGGTCCAGGGCGGAGGAGCGGCAGCCGAACACCAGCACCATGCTGCCCAGGGGGCCGCCTGCGGGGGGGGGGGCAGCGGCAGGGCCCGGTAACTGTGTCCCCATGTCACCATACCCTACATCCC
>NW_010972436.1:30073578-30074717 GCF_000737465.1 Haliaeetus leucocephalus | reverse complement strand
GGTGGGGGGGGTCGGGCGGGGCCGCCCCTTACCCTCGGATGAAGGCAGGCACCGTGTCCCCGGGCTGCAGCCGCGCCAGCCAGGTGGAGCAGACTCCGTAGTGCAGGGGACCCTGCCCATCTGCGGGGACCAGAGGGGCTGGAGGGGCTGCGGCTGGCAGCCCCCCCCGGCAGGCAACCCCCCCCCCCCCCGGCAGGGGCTGCGGACACCGCCATCCCCGGGCAGGGCTGGAGGATTGGGGGGGGGACGGGGACTGGTGCCGGGGGGAGCTCCGCATCCCTGGGGAAATGCCAACGACAGCACCCGGGCACTGTGTGATGGGGCAGGGTGGGACCCTGGGGGGCCTGGGGACCAAGGGGTGCTCTGGGGACCCTCGAGATGCCCTGGGGACCAAGGGGATGCCCTGGGGACCCTGGAGGTGCCCTGGGGACCTTTTGAGATGCCTTGGAGACCAAGGGGATGCCCTGGGGACCCTCAAGATGCTCTGGGGACCCTCAAGATGCTCTGGGGACCCTTGAGATGCCCTGGGGACCAGGGGGGTGCTCTGGGGCCATGCAGCACAGGGGCACTGTGAGCAGGTGTTGCCGTGTGGGTGGCAGGGCAGAAGGTAGCAGCCCCCCGCCCGGGGCACCTCCTGTCCCCCTCCCCGCCGTCCCCGCTCACTCTCGCTGTGGTAGGTGACAACGGCCACGGTGAGGTGGATCTCCCCGGGGCTGGGGCCGGGCGCGGAGCTGATGGAGTAGTAGCGCGGCTGGAGCAGTGGCAGCTGGGTGAGCAGCAGGGAGGCCGGCAGCCGCACCGAGGGGAACTCCTCCAGCACCTCCAGCAGCGTGGGGCACCGGAACCACTTCCAGTCTTCGTACAGCCGGGCATCCTGCAAGGCACCCAGCTGGGCTGCCGCCACTGCGCGTGGCACCCTGGCCCGGCAGGGACCCAGCATTCCTGCCAAGGAGGGGGCCAGCATCCCAGTATCCCAGCCAGGGAGGGGGCCAGCATCCCAGCATCCCAGCCAGGGAGGGGGCCAGCATCTCAGTATCCCAGCATCCCAGCCAGGGAGGGGGCCAACATCCCCATCGGCAGGGACCAAGCATCCCAGAGCCCCAGCACCCCCCCAGCCCCTCTCCAGGGCTGGCAGCCCC
>NW_010972436.1:30072905-30073136 GCF_000737465.1 Haliaeetus leucocephalus | reverse complement strand
TGTCCCCTCTCCCGTCGCCGGGGGTCCCTACCGCTGGGGTCCCCCTCCAGGCTCTCCACCAGGACGGGCTGCTCGGGGGGCGGGGGGGCCTCCACCCGCCCCAGCACCCCCCGCACCAGCTCGGGGCGGTTGGCGGGGAAGACGCCGAGGTGGTCCCCGGGCTGGGGCCCGCCCGCCCCCGTGCCCCGCCCGAGCCCAGCCGCACCAGCAGCGTGGCCCGGCTGTGCCGGG
>NW_010972436.1:30068765-30071696 GCF_000737465.1 Haliaeetus leucocephalus | reverse complement strand
TGGGGGTCCCGGGGGGGTGGCGGTACCGGCCAGGGTCTCTGTGGCCTGGGGCTGCCCGACCAGCCGGTGCTTCTGGCGCTTCCAGCCCTGCGGGGGGGCAAAGAGCTCCTCGGCCCCCGCCGCCCCGTCCCCCACGCAGAAGGTCTCGCAGGCAGCCTGGGGGCAAGGGAGGGGGGGCCGGTGGGTGCCAGGAAGGGGGGGGCGCTGGGTGTCCCCCACCACTCCCCGTCCTCGGTGCCCCCCCTGACCTGGAAGACGAGGCGGGCCCACGTGCGGAAGGACTCCTCCTGGGCGCAGAGCTCGTCGCCCTCACCCATGGGCAGGACCCGTTCCCCCCCTAGCTCCTCCAGCCGCGTGTCCACCGCCCGGGCGAAGGCGCAGAAGTGGGGGTATGCCCGCGAGCCCAGCCCAAACACCGAGAACCTGCCACCATCGGTGGGGGGGAGATGACCACGGTGAGCCCAGACCCAGACCCTCTGATGAAAGGTCGGAGCCTGCACTGTGGGTGGGGGGGACCCAGGGCTGGGGGGGGGATGCTCGGGGCTGTTGGTGGGGGGGCACCTAGGGCTGTGGGTCAGGGTGGGGGCTGTGCTCAGGGTTTTTGTGAGCAGGGGGTGGTCAGGGCCGTTAGAAGTGGGGTTTGTGGTTAGGGACCCACAGGGGGAACTCCTGCCCCCTCCCACAGCCGTGAGACAGACAGGGGCTGGAGCTGCTGGTGCTGCTGGTGCCAGAGCCGGTGCCCACCGCAGGCTCTGCCCCCTCCCCAGCTGGCAGCTGGCCACAGACCTGTCCGGCACCGTGCAGCCCCCCTGGATGGGGCACCCCAAGCCCCAGCCAGGCACCGTGCTCAGGCAGAGGACCCCATCCCTGTCCCTACAGCCATGGCTGTGCCTGCGGCCGTGCCAGCGGTACCGCAGGGCGCCTAGCGTGCCGGCGCTGTCGGTGTTGCTCAGCTGCCGTCGTTTCTTCTTCCAGGAGGCGACGAGCTGGTCCGACTGCGAGACGCTGTTGAACCGCAGCTTGTAGCTCCTGTGCGGAACAGAGGGCAGGGTGAAGGCAGGGTGATGGCAGGGTGGGCCCTTCCCCATCCCAGCCCCCAGCCGGGCACCCCCGGCCTCCCCGGGGTGCTCACTTGGGTGGCTCAGCCTGGGAGGTGCTGGTGTAGGGCGAAGTCATCTCCATCAGCGCCTTGGAGAAGCTCTGTCGAGGGCAGCACGTCACCACCCCGTCCCCATCCCTGTCCTCTTTCCCCCCCCTATTCCCACAGCCCCTCACCTCTGCGCACTCAGGGGGGTCCCCGTTGCCGAAGGTGCTGGTCACCACCAGCACCAGGGTCTCGTGCTCCAGGGACACCACATCGTACTCATCCATGCACAGCACCTGCGTGGAGGGGGGGGACATGGGGTTGGGACATGGGCAGGAGGCTGCAACGGGAGCCTTCCCCCCAATCTCCCCCTGCCCACCTTGGGGTCAAAGGCACGTCGGAAGAGCTGGCAGAGGTTCCAGGCGTAGGTCCGGGATTTGCCGGTCTCGGTGGCGTAGAGGATGGTGGCCTTCACCCGGCGTGCCATCATGTGTCCCATCAGCTTAGCCGAGATCTTCACCGCGCTGAGGTGGGGGGGACGGACGACGACACACACGAATCGGGTCAGCGTCCGGTCCTCCGCTTGGTGACCTCCAGGGACCCTCCCCAAGGGTGGACACCTACTTGGCCACCTCCTTGAAGGTCTTTCTCCTGGTGACGGTGGTGCCTTTGGAGACGTAGACCTTCCAGGCATCAGGCTGTGGGGTGGGTAGGGGGTCAGCTGGGGGGCTGGGGGGCTAGAGGGCCATAGGGTGGTGGGGCTGGGCCCACCTGGTAGCGGAAGGTGGGGCAGAGCTGGTAGTTGACCATCTCCTGGTGAAAGACAGGGGTGAGGCTGCCTGAGATGGGGGGCACGATCCAGACCCAGTCAGCTGGGCACCCCCCCCGCGTCCGCAGCTCGTTCTCCATGTGCTTCACGAAGGACTCGGTGGCTGCGTGGTGGTCCACGATCGTCACCTTGGCCACCTGCGGGGACAGGGGGCTGGGGGGGCTGGCAGCGGCCGGCACCCGCCCCAGCATCGTGGCAGTGTCGGGGCCCCCATGGCGTGGCAGTGCCGGCATCCCCCCGGCCGCACGTCCCACCTGGTAGCTGTGCAGCACGGCGATGTTCACCTCCACCGCCGCCTTGTCCTTCCAGAGGGATGATGTCGTCCGTGTGTCCAGCCCCATGCGCAGGGCAACCTCCTGCCGGCAGTGTAGGGGGGCTCAGCACAGCTGCCCCAGGACACCAGGGTCCCGGTGCGGGGGCACGGTGCAGCTGAGCCCCCCTCCCGGCCGCAGGGCTCACCGGCAGCAGGTTGTAGCGCTGGCTGTCGCAGAGGTTCCTGGTGCCGATCTCGCTGCTCATGTACCAGCCATTGAAGGGGGCCGCCGGGAACTCCAGCCCCCCGATCTCCAGCAGCATGTTGGAGACGGCCGGCAGCGCGTACCACCGCAGCCCCAGCTCCCCGAACCACTCCAGCCTGCGTGGGGGGGTGGGCTGTAGCCGGGGACCCACGCTGGCCCCAGGTCCCCGGCGTAGAGGCCCAACATTCATCCCAGCCCCACTCCCACCCCCTCCCCACGGGTGAGCGTGTGGGACCTCAGCCCCTCGGCCCGGAGCGGGGGTCCTATTGAGGCCGGCAGGGTCCAGGTCCCTTGGGCCCATGCGGGGGGTCTCAGCCCCACTCACGTGGGGTGGTGGAGGGGCACTTCGAGGACCAACTCCGGCGGGAGGGGGAAGAGCTCGGGGGGCTCCTCGGGGCTCTGCAGTAGCAGCGGCAGCACGTCGAAGCGGCCACCGCCGGGGCTCCAGCCGTGGTGGACGCAGAGCTGGGGGGTGGCAGTGTCAGGGGGGGGGTGGTGCC
>NW_010972436.1:30066912-30067285 GCF_000737465.1 Haliaeetus leucocephalus | reverse complement strand
CCCCCAGCCCTGCACCCCCTATTCCCATGTCCCCCAACCCTGCACTCCCCAGCCCTGCATCCTCCCACCTGCAGGGCCTGGGCACAGAGTGTGTCATAGCCGATGCTCCCCGTCTCCCAGTTCTTCAGCCGGGCAAAGCGGGGGGGCTCCGCCGGGCGGGTGGGTGCCGAGCTGGGGGGAGATGGCCCTGAGCCCTGCCCGGGCACGGGGGGGTGGCCCAGCCTGCCCCGCACGTGGAGCAGAGCTGGGGGACCCGGGAGGGGGGGGCACTCCCTGCCTCCCTTTCTCCAGCGGCTCCAACACTGGGACCCTCCCGGCTGCCGCCACCCCGGGGTGCTGGCACCTGCCCGTGGGGACCGCGACCCCCGGGGGG
>NW_010972436.1:30065817-30066707 GCF_000737465.1 Haliaeetus leucocephalus | reverse complement strand
CGGCTGAGCTGGGGGGGGCAGGGGCTGGGGAGGGCACGGGGCGTTCCTGGGCCTCCTGCGTGTGTGTGAGTGTGAACAATGGCCATGAGTCAGAGCGGGCTCCCGGCCACCGAGAGGGTGAACGGACCTCCCATCCCCGTCCCCCTCCCCGTCCTCTCCGGGCTGGGGTGTCCCCGCACGTCCTGGCATGGCTCTACCTCCCATCCCCACTCGACCCCACACGCCCCCTCCCCATACGGCCCCATACGGCCCCATACGGCCCATCTGCCCCAGCACACCCCGGTAGGTCCCAACTGGGGGGGCTGTGGGCACTGCAGTGGGGCTGCTGGGGACACGCCGTGGGGCAGGGGACACCAGCATGACACCACGGGGCACCACGGGCAGGCAGGCACAGGGCTCTGCTGCCGATGGGCTCCCGTGGCTGCACCGCGTTCTGCCCCAGTGAGCCGCACATGCCACCCCGCTGGAACACGTCTCCGGTGGGTTCCAGCCATGAGGGGATGTCCCCATGAGCCACAGCGGGGCCAGGCAGGAGGGGGCCAAGCGAGGAGTCCCCGTCGAGGCACAGGGACCGGCGGCCCCGGTGTGCTGTGGCACAATGGGTGCCGGTGTCCCATTTGTCCTGGCCATCCATCCCACCCCAGCCGCTCCGCTCACCCACCTGCTCCGCTCGGTGCTGGCGCTCTCCTCGGGCGCGGCGCTTAGCTGCCGGGAGCAGAGGCCGAGGCCGCAGGAGCGGGCAGTGCCGGGCAGCACGGCCGGCAGGTTGCCCATCGTGCCGCCACTGAGCCGCCAGTGCCGGGAGCGGCCGCTTCCTCTGGCCGCGGTGGGGAAGTGGTGACCTCGGCCACGCACGCCTCCGCCCCGCGCACAATGGGCGCCCCAACCAC
>NW_010972436.1:30063227-30063733 GCF_000737465.1 Haliaeetus leucocephalus | reverse complement strand
CCGGGACCGGGACCGGGACTGGAACTGCGACTGCACTGGGACTGGGACCAACACCGGGACCAGCACCAGGATTGGGACCAAGATTGGCACTGAGACTGGGACTAGGACCTGGACTGGACTGGGAACGAGACTGGGAGCAGGACCGAGACTGGGAGCAGGACCGGGATGGGGATTGGGACTGGGATGGGACTGGAACAGGGACAGGGACAGCTATTGGACCAAGACTAGGACTAGGATTGGGATTGGGAGTGGAACTGGGACTGGAATTGGGACAGGGACCAGCAACAGGACCAGCACTGGGATTGGGACCAAGACTGGGACTAGGACTGCAACTGGGACCAGCACCGGAACTTAGACACAGCACCGGGACCGGGACTAGAATTACAGCTGGGACTGCGATTGGGGCTGGGACCGAGTGCTGGGACTGGGACCAGGACCGTGACCGAACTGGGACTTGGACCAGCACCAGGACTGGAACAGGGACTGGGGACCTGGCCGGCACCGAC
>NW_010972436.1:30057551-30062538 GCF_000737465.1 Haliaeetus leucocephalus | reverse complement strand
GAGCGCCAGTGGTGATGGGGTCTTGGCTGCCGGCTCGGGCGCCGTGGCGGTCGCTCAGCCGGCAGGGATCCCGGCCAGCCCACGGCCTCCCCGACCCACCACGCCGGGCAGCGGCGGACACCCGTCAGCTGGTGTGCAGGCAGCGGGTTTTGGCAGGGAGATGCTGTTTTCCCTCTGCCGGGGGGCCCCGGCGCCTTTCTGGGGTCAGGCCCAGAGCGTCCTCGGTGGGGACAGCGGAGCGGCACGCGGGTGATGCCACCCCACGGGGCTGGGCTGTAGGGCATTGCCACACCGGGGGACAGGCTGTGTGCCGGGGGTGCCGCGGCAGCGTCGTGCCTTGGGGAGGGCTGGTCTGGCCCCGGTGGGCTCGTGGTTGGTGGGGTTCCCGCAGTACCGGTGCCAGCGGTGGCTCGGGGGGGTCCCCGGGGAGCGAGCGGGGTGGCTTGCGGGGTGTTTGGTCACTGGGAGCCCAGAGCCGCGGGCAGATGGACGTGCGGGTGGACGGATGGACGGAGCGAAGCTTCCCTGTGGGGCACCGGGCTGGTGGGGAGGCACGGGGCTGATCATCCCCTCTCCCCCAGGCCGCAAGTTCATCATCGCCAACGCCCGGGTGGAGAACTGCGCGGTGATCTACTGCAACGACGGCTTCTGCCAGCTGTGCGGGTACTCGCGGGCGGAGGTGATGCAGAAGCCCAGCACCTGCGACTTCCTCCACGGGCCCCGCACCCAGCGCGGCGCCGCCGCCCAGATCGCCCAGGCACTGCTGGGCGCCGAGGAGCGCAAGGTGGAGATCTGCTTCTACCGCAAGGACGGTAGGGACCCACGCTGCCGTGGCCGGCGGAGATTGACGGTTATTTGCACGGGGGTGAAGGCGGCCGTCCATCACGGGCAGACAGACCCTTGAGTTAATGGCCCGCCGAGGCGGGCGGCTGCGCCGTGCCCATCCATCAGTCGTGCCGTGCCCCGCCGCGTCGTGGGTGGCACGTGGTGCCGGCGTGGGTGGGAGCCTGGCACCCGTGGCTGCTGCCTGCGTGCTGAGGGGCAGTGCCGGGGCAGCACGTCTGGCCCCAGGGGTGGGGGTTTGTGCTGCCCCACCAGCACCGCTGGCGGTCCACAGCCCTCCCCGGCTGCTGCTATGGCTCCCGGCAGGGCGATGGTGCTGGGGGCTGCCGGCTGGGGTGCCAGGAAGCCACGGGCCGTGGGGCTGGGGCTGTGGGGTGGGAACAGTGTGCTGTGATCTGTGGCAGGGCACTGTAGCGGGGGGGTGCTTTGGGGTGCAGAGGCACCGCGTTGCCTGGGAGCAAGGCCAGAGAGATGGGGAGCGGTGGGGGGGCCACAATTCAGGGCAGCATGGTCTGAGTGCTGGGAAGGAGGCAAAGGGGGGGGGCAGACCCCATCCTGCCCTGCCTTTGCTCTGCTGCGTGGCTTCGCTGGCCCAGGCCAGCTCCTGCCCTGCCAGCAGCCACTTAGCCTGCCCTGTTCTGTGGGTCCAGCTGCCCCATGGCTGCCCCACGGCTGGGCAGGACATGGGTGCTGCACTGTGACCAGCCCCGGAGCGAGCTTTCGGGGCCATGGGGCTCGAGCCTGCGTTGGGCATCATGGTGCTGCCGTAGTGGTGGGGGTATGCGTGGGGGTCATCGGCCAGGCTGGGCACCAGGGCCGTGCTGTCTCCCCCACCTCACTCCAGTGCTGCCGGTCCCAGGGGTCCCTGCACCGGGTGACTGTGTGGGCCGGTGGGTGCTGGGCCCCGCGGTGCCTGGGCTGGCGCCAGCACCGGCAGCCCTGCGTTGGCGGTGCCGGGGCTGTCCCATGTTGTGGCTCTGCTGGTGCCTGCACCAGGTGTCCCGGCTCTCATGGCAGCTGTCTCCAGCTCTCGGCACCCGGCCCCAGTTCCGGCGCACAGAGTAAACAAAGCTGGTTCCCAGCTGCTGGCCCCACGCTGGCTCTGCCGGCAGCTGCCACGTGGAGCCACGACGGCTTCGGCTCCCCAGTGCTGCCTGGCCTCTGGGGCACGGAGCGCTGGTGGGTCCGGCTGGGGCTGGGGCAGCTGCCAGGGGCTCTAGGGACTGAGCTGGGGTGGGGGGAGTGGGGGGGGGGCCCCCGGTCCCTGCCCTGGCTCTGTCCTGCTGCAGACGGCTGCAGCTCTGCCGTGCTGCCTGGGCAGCCACGTGCCGCGGTGCCTGGCACAGCCGGGGTTGGCAGCCGGGGCCACGGCAGCAAGGCGGGTGCATCTGGTGCCGGTGCCCTTTGGACCCGTGCGTGGCACCGTGGGCTGGCAGGGCGCAGGCAGCACATAGCTGCTCCCTCCCAGCAGCGCGGGCAGCCCTGCTCAGGCAGGAGTCCTCATTAAGGCTGTGCTAATCACCCTGCCCATCGCTTGTTGGCTGCCGTGTGCCAGCAGACAGGGACGAGGCTCATGCTCCTGCCCAGGCCCTTGCTGGGATCCCCCCAGCTGCCGCGCTCCCAGGCAGCGTCCATGACCGGCTCCTGCCTGCCAGCTGCCTGTGCTTCGTGCCTCTGGCGCTGGCTCTGCGCAGCATTGGCGCCGGCAGGCTGAGCCGGCAGCCCTGAGTGCCCCGGGGGAACCCAGGGGTGCCTCTGACCCCGGGGGTGCGCTGCCCCCCACTCCCCCCTCCCAGCCTGGGTGGGATGAGGCATTGCATCTCCAGCCCTTGTGGGGGGAGAGGGTGGGAATGGGGTCTGTGTCCCCAGGGCCCCCCTGCCCTGGGCCCTGTCCTGGGCTGCGCAGGGGGCTGCTGCCCTCGGGCCAACAGGGGGGTCTTCCCCTGACTCATGCTCCCATGGCTCCCCCCTCCCCCGGCACTAAGCCTGGGGGGGCCAGGCTCCCAAGGCAGTGCTACAGCAGGATGACCCAGCTGCCCCCCACCACCCTACCCTGAGCAGCGTAGGGGGTCCCAGCACCCTGCCAGCCCCCTCCCCAGCCTGGGCTCTTCAGTGCTGCTGTGGGACCCGTAGGGAGGAGGGGTGTGGGGTCCTGGGGGTCATGCGGGGGGGGGCCCAGCCTAGGGCCTGGCTCTGTCCCAGATGGCAGGGCTGACCCGGGGGGGGGGGGGAGCTCCCTCCAGCTGCCCTGGCCCTGGCGTGGGGATGGGGCTTCCCCTGCCCATGGGTTGGCAGGGGCACCCCAGGGTGTGCAGCAGTGGGTGCCAGCGGGGGTGGCTGGTGCTGCGGCAGCGCTGCCCATGCCACGTCCCTGGGGAGTGCGGTGTTTCCGATGGGATATTTATAGGTGGTGGCGGCAGCGGGTGCATGCAGTGGCCTGGGAGCTGCTCCTTAACGCTCCCCGCTGTGGCCGGGACCTCCCAGGGCGGGGGGGGGGGGCTCTGCAGGGAACTGGCTGCCCCTGCCCATGGGGCAGAGCACCATGGGGCAGGGGAGCAGTGAGGAGCAGCGTTGGAGGCAGCAGGACCCCCAGGCAGTGTCCGACCTCAGGATATGGGGTTTTCCTGTATCCACAGACCTGCCCCGTGCCCAGGGGCTGTTGCGGTGGGTCCTGGCTGCCAGGGCTGTGGTGGTGCTGCTCACGGGTGTCCCCTCTCCCTGCCGGGCACAGCTCTGTGCCAGCAGCGTGCCGGTGCCGCCTGCCACCGCAGGGCTAGCATGGGGTGGGGGCTGCCGGCTGCGCTGCGAGAGCAGGCGAGGGGTGCTCGGGAGGAGGGGTCCCGAGGGGTCCCACCTGCTGCGCCGTGTCCGGCCCCTCGCTCCGCCAGGGGACCCCGAGCACCTGGACACCCCCAGACACCACAGGGCAGGGACCCCCACCGCCCCTGGCTCCGGCGTCATGGCTGGGCCCTGGCAGCCCCAGCACATCCCTGGCGCGGCTGCCATCGCTCACCCCATCGGGTGCCCTCGTGGTCGTGCTGCGGCACTGAACCCTGCTCCTCTGCCCCGGCAGCACCCGTGCAGCCTGTCGCGGCACGGCCCTGGGCTGCGGTTGTGTGGTTCTGTGGGGAGCCGGCTGGGCCCCGCCGCGTCGCCAGCCGCTGCTGCAGCCATTAGTTTTGAGCGATGTTGTTTATACAGCCTTGGCGCTGCCGGGGACGCCGGAAGGTCATGGCAGCTGTGGGGAGCCGTGTCCCTGGAGGGACAGCCTTGGGCTCACCAGGGCGGCCACCGCGGTGCTGCACCGCGTCTGCGGCAAGGAGGGGGCCAGGGAGGGGGCAGAGACGCCCCACTGCCTATGGCCTTGGGGTTACCTGGGGCCGGGGACGGCTGCGGCAGCGTGTGTCCCTGGTTGTCGGCACGGGCTGGGAGCCAGGCCGAGGGCTCAAAGGAGCCGGATCAGGCCCCCAGTCCCGGCCTGCCCAGCATGAGCTGGCACATCTTGGTGTGGGTGCTCCCACCGTGCCGGCAGGGCTTCCCCAGCCTGGCCGAGTCCCACCGTGGGCACCGTGCTGGCAGGTCGGTGGCCACGGGCCGGGAGGGCTGGTGAGGAGCATCGGGACATCTCAGCTCACGCTGGCACTGCCAGGGCTGCCCGGGCAAGGTCGTGCCCTGGCCGCGGTGCAGGAGCCAGGCCAGGTGCCGGTGGTCTTGGCTCTGCAGGGGTGGCAGACAGTGTGCCAATGCCGGCACGGGGTGTCTCAGAGAGGGGTGGGTGGGGGTGTCCTGGGGGGACCCCATGCCCGGGGCAGCGTGGGACGGGGATCCCAGTGGGGCTTGTGTGGGGCAGCGTGGGGGAGCGGTGACGTGTCTGGGGTAACTGGCCGGCCCTCTGGTCACAACACCGGGGTGCAGAGCAGGGGGGGGTCCTGCGGCACAGCACAGTGGGTGCTCGGTGCAGGCTAAGCTGTGCCGTGGGGTGCCCGGTGCGGTACGGAGTGTGCGGTGTGGGGTGCAGGGTTGGGGGGCTGCAGGGTGCGCAGGGTGGGCTGCAGGGTGCCGTGCAGGCTGCAGGGTGAGGTGCGCAGCGTGGGGGTGCGTGGTGCGGTGCGGGGGTGCAGGGTGCGGGGGTGCAGGGTGCGAA
>NW_010972436.1:30050846-30057045 GCF_000737465.1 Haliaeetus leucocephalus | reverse complement strand
CCCCCGCGCTTTCCTGGCCCACACGTGGGGTGGGGGTCCGCGTGCCTGCAGCCCCGGGGGCACGTGGGGCAGGTGCCGTGGGACCCTGACCCCCCCGCCTGGAGGCCCCGCCAGCAGCAAGGTGAGGTGCGTGCAGCCAGCGTGGGGGGTCCCGCCACCGTCCCTGCCCAGGGGTCTGACCCCGGAGGGCAGTGGGATGGGGCAGCTGCGGGCGGGAGGACCGGGGGCACCCGGTGCCGGTGCTGGCGCGTGTCCCGGCAGCCCGAGGGGATCAGGGCGATTAGGATTTCCCGCGGGAGCCCGGGACCAGGTGGGCGAGGATGAAGCAAAGCTGCCGGCAGCGCGGGGCGGCCATGTGTTGGTGCTGCTAATCCCCCCGCAGCGGGCGGCCCAGCCGGGGACCCCGCTGCGGCCTGTGGCGTGCCGCGCCGTGCCGCGCCATACCGCGCTGTGTCGTGCCGCATGCCTCCTGCTGCGCTGGCCCCCTGCCCACAGCCCCGCGTGTGGGCAGGGATTCCCCATGCCGGGTTGGGGCCGGTGCCGGTGCTGGTGCCAGCTGGCGGCCACCATGCCGGGCTCCCTGGCACAAGCTTCCGGGCCCGCTGCTGGGGGGGGGATGCCGTGTGGGGGTGCAGCAGGGGCTGTGGCTCAGGGGATCAGTGTGGGGATGATGCAGCGCCCTGGTGTCACACACTTGTCCCCCGTCCCGTGTCCTGCTGCAGCTGTTGCAGGTGCTGGGGATGGGCTGGGGTTGCTGTGTGGTGGGGGGGCTGCAGAGACACCCCCCCATCAGCCCCCGGGGTGGATGGGGACCCCCGCAGGGCGAGGAGCGCTGGCTGCGGCTGGCCCCACGGCAGGGTGCTGGGGGGTGCAGGATGCTGCCCCATCCCTATGCAGGAGAGGTTACCCCGGGCTGCCCCCGGCCCCCCCCAGCCCAGCTGAGCTCCCAGCTGCAACAGCAGGATTAACGCTGCAGCTGTTAACAAGTTCTGAGCGGCTTAAGCCTGGCCCGGCACCCTGACTGCCCCCAGTGCTGGCCCCCCCATGGCTTCTGCCTGTCACCCCGCATGGTCCCTGGGGCATTTTGGGGGGTGTTGGGGAAACTGGGCCCCTCCCACCCTCTCGTGCCACAGTTTCCCCCCATGATGCAGCTGCAGCAGGGGCTGGCACCCTGCTGAGTCAGCAAGTTCTTGCCCCACAGGGTGGGGGGGCAGGAAGGGGGTGCCCAGCAGGGATGGGGGGCCCGTGCCGCCGCGGTGCTGAGCCCCCTTCTGCAGGCAGCTGCTTCCTGTGCCTGGTGGACGTGGTGCCGGTGAAGAACGAGGATGGGGCTGTCATCATGTTCATCCTGAACTTCGAGGTGGTGATGGAAAAGGAGCGCCCGGGCTCGCCCGACAAGGACACCAACCACTGGGTCACCCCCGCCAACTGGTTCCCCGCAGGTAGGGCTGGTGCCGGGGCACGGGGCACAGGGCATGGCCGGGGGGGACTTGTGCTGGCACCGCCATGCCAGGTGTGGCACCAGGTCCCACTGGGGCCACGCTGACCCTGCTCCTGGAGACCCCGCGTCCCAGGTGCCGGGCCCTGCCGAAAGAGCCATGCCGCATGGCACGTGGCGAGGGCAGCGGGTGCCCCGGCTGCCGGCGGGCAGCGCCCGACCCCGGTCCTGCCCCTTCCTCTATCCAGGGCGCAGCAAGTCCTTCAGGCTGAAGCTGCCGGCGCTGCTGGCGCTGGCGGGCAGCAAGCAGTCGCTGCCGCAGGAGCCGCCTGACGCCATCGTCGTCGACTTCTCCAAGCAGAGCAGCGAGTCTGGCCCCGAGGAGGCCACCTCCTCGCTGGACCCCAGCTGCCCGGGGGGGGCCCAGCCCGAGGACCAGGCGGCGCTGATGGGGGACGGCCCCCCCGAGCCGCCCATCACCCACTCCTCGCCGCGCGCAGACCGCCTGGCCCTGCACGCCGCCTTCTCCAACTGCAGCCTGGCGCGCAGCCGCTCCCGCGAGAGCATCCACAGCGTGCGCCGCGCCTCCTCTGTCGACGACATCGAGACCATGAAGGGCGAGGGCGAGAAGCGCTGCCACAACCGCCACGCCAGCACCGGCGCCAGCATGCACCGCGGCTCCAGCACCGGTACGGCGCCGCCGGCACACCGCGAGCATTGCACGCACCAGTGCCGGCACCCGCAGCTTCTCGCCCCGGCGTGGTGTGCGGCCGTGGGGTGAAGTCATTGGGGCTGGCAGCTCGTTAGGGCCAGGGCCATCTCCTGGCGCGCAGGTCGCCGGGGCAGCTGTCAGCCGCAGCCGGAGGGAGCTGCCGGCAGTTCGGCAGCAGTGCCGGCACGGGGCCACCGCAGCACTCGTCACTGTCAGGCTCCTCATCGCTGTAATGTTCCACGCTGCCGGCGGCTCTGGCACCTAGTGGACCTCCCCCCGTCACCCGGCGCGGGGTGGGCCAGGGCAGCCCTGAGCCCCCCACTTGGCACCGAGCCCCCCGCACAGCGCCAAGCCCCCCCCGCCTGACAGGGAGCCCGTGGCCACCCTGGTGCGGCTGCTCTGTCCGGCTGCCTGGTACGCACCCCCTGCCCAGCTCCACCACACAGGGCTGGGGGGCTCAACTCCCCCCCCAGCCCATCCCAGGCGGGGGCCTTACACCCCCAGCCCGTCGCACAGCCCCCTGCCCCTCCGGCAGCGCCCAGCCCCACCTGCCGCAGCCCCTGATCCCCTCGCAGCGCCGGAGCGGCAGCAATTGCCTTGTTAACCCCCAGTCCGGCTAAGCACATTAGGGAAGGGGAAAAATAATTACATTAACGGTAAACGATAGCAAGCTGGCGGGCTGCGATCCTGCAGTGCCTGGCTAGGGGTGCTCCCTGCCCCAGGGCTGCCTGCAACCCTCGCCTGCTGTGGGCCCCCTCCCGCCCCCCCCCAGGGCTTTCCTTGGCTGCCATGGGACCCCCACCCCGGGGGACAGCGGGGCCGTGGCCCCCCCGTGGTGACGGTCCCCCTGCCCAGGGGCCATGAACAACGTCCGGAGCGCCCTGCTGAACTCCACCTCCGACTCGGACCTGATGCGCTACCGGGCCATCAGCAAGATCCCCCAGATCACCCTCAACTTCGTGGACTTCAAGGCGGACGCCTTCCTGGCTGCGCCGCCCGGCGAGAAGGAGATCATCGCCCCCACCAAGCTGAAGGACCGCACCCACAACGTCACCGAGAAAGTCACCCAGGTGAGCCCACAGGCGCCCACCATGCCGCCGGCTGACGGAGGTGGCTGGGTGGTGCCAGAGGTGGCCGAGCAGTGCTCAGGGCATGGCCAGAGCCCGGAGGATGCTCTGCATGGCAGCTGGCTGCCAGAGCTTGCAAGGAAGCGTTGGAGCTCGTGTGATGATGCTGGAGCTTGCGGGATGATGCTGGGGCTTGCAGGGTGATGCTGGAGCTCACGGGATGATGCTGGAGCTCGCAGGGCGATGCTGGAGCTCATGGGATGATGATGCTGGAGCTCACAGGGAGGTGCTGGAGCTCGCAGGGAGGTGCTGAGCTTGCAGGGCAATGCTGGAGCGTGCAGGATGTTGGAGCTTGCGGGATGATGCCAGAGCTCACTGGGAGGTACTGGAGCTCACAGGACGATGCTTGGAGCTCACAGGGTGATGCCGGAGTGTGCAGGACAGTGCTGGGGCTTGCAGGGAGGTGCTGTGAGGGGCTGGGGGCTGCAGGAGGCGGCTGAGGGCATGGCTGGGGGCCTGGGGTGCCCCTGCCTGGCAGGGTGCCGGAGGGACCGGCTCGAGCAGGGCACGCCAGGGCAGGTGAGGCGCGGGTTGTCGCTGGCTGTGTGGTGTGGCCGTTGTCCCCCACCCCGTGGGATCAGGAGGGATCAGGAGGGTCCCTGTCACTTTCCTCGGGGAGATTGGCCGGGGTGGTCCTGGCTGCGGCGCTCCCTGTGCCGGGGCATGGGGATGGGTGCCATGGCTGCGTGGCATGTGGCTGGGATGGACCCCATAGGGTCCCCAGGGGATTCCCAGTGGGGAGCACAGGGCAGGGACCCCCCCAGACTGTGGTGACCCTCTGCCCCGGCTCTGTCCCAGCGCAGGCGCAAGCCCCTGTGTTACGGTAGGCTGCTCCGGGCCCCCGGCTTGCTGTGCCCGGGGTGCCAGGGGGCTGGCGGTAGTGGTTAATCCTTGGCACGTTGTGTAACTGCCATCTGGCTGCAGGGAGCAGGCGGCGGCTGCTGCTTAATTACACCCTGATTCTGACTCCTGCTAATGAACTGAAGGCTGCCAGGGACCGGTAGGGTCCCAAGACCCCCATCCGTCCCTGCCAGGAGGGCTGCCACGGGGGGGTTGGGGACAAGACAGAGGGGATGGGGAGAGGGTTCTCTCCCCATCCCCTCTGCCTTGTCCCCAAGCCCCCCCGGTGCAGCCCCGCGCCATCACTTCTCCCCGGGGACCCCGGCAGCTGGCATGGGATGGAGCTGCCCGGGTGCATCTGCCTGCGCTCCCAGTCCCTGAGCAGCCCCGGCCCCCCCACCCCTGCCACGCGTCTGCTCACACACGTGAGGGGGGCCCCATGTGGGACCCCCCTGCTCCCACAGGCAGCTCCGTGCCCTGCTCCTGGGGCTCCTCTCCCGGGAGCACCGGGGTGGGCACCCAGCCCCGCTCCCTTTGCCAGGTGCCGGAGAAGCCATGGGACCCTCTGTGCAGCTGTGGACCCCTCTGTGGGGTGGGGGGCACCGGCCCCGCAGGGCTGGCCCCCCCCCAAACCTCTCTCCCCACCCTTTGCAATGTGCTGGCTGGCCTTCCCTGTTCTTCTCCAGCACGCTAACGAGCCAAGCGTCCTGATTGCCTTTGCTGTGCAATTAATTCCGATGCTGTGGCGGCTGCTGCTGTGCGGGCAGGCAGCTGCCTGCACGGCGCCTCGGTCATTCCCTGCTGCCCACAGCTGCCATCGCCACGCGGTGCCCGGTGGACGGGGGGGATGCGGCTGCCCTCGCCAGGGCTGGCCCTGCCCCATGGTGCTGGGGTGGGGGGCTCAGCCGTGCCCCGGCCGTGCCGGGTTACCGGGGGTGGGAGCACCCGTTGCCTCCCCGGGACGGGATGGGGGTCCCTGCTGAGGCACCCGCTGCCTGGCGCGTGCCTGCCGTGGCTGGACCGGGGCAGAGCCAGGGTACACTGTGTACCGGTGTACACGGTGGACCGTGTGCCGGCGTGGCACAGGGCGCGCATGGGCGTGAGCAGCCGTCGGGCGGCGTGGGGATGGCTGCTGAGCTCAGGACGCTGCGAGCGGGTTGTGGGGCAGCCCCAGCCAGGTGCGGTGAGCCACCAGGCCGGTGGTGCCGGGGGGGCCAGGGCTTCCAGGCAGCGGCACCATGAATCATCCGCAGTGACGGCAGCCAAAGGAGCCCGCGTGCCGCCCGCTCCCGCAGCTCCCGTCAAGGTCACCGCGCTCTCGGGCCTGCCGGCCCGCCAGGCTGGCGCAGTGTGGTTAGCCAGGGCCGGGATGGGGACGAGGCCTGGCGTGCCCAGGCCCGGTGGCTGGCACCGGGCAATGCAGCTGGGGAGGCACGAGGCCCCGCTGTGGTGCAGGAATGGGTGCTGCGGCATCCCGGTGGCTCATGGCAGCCCTGGGGACCCCCAGCCTGCTCCGACAGGGACCCCTGCCCACAGCAGGGCAGGGTGGAGCTGGGGCTGGGCACTGCCGGCACCACGCTGGCTGTGACTGACCCGCCGGGAGCTGGTCTCCGGCACGGTGTGGTGGTGGAGCAGGTTGCCGCTGCCCGCCGTGGTGCAGTGGGGGCTGGGGGGGGGCTGAGCTGGGCACGTCTGTGGGGAGCCCCAGCCCCGCTCAGGGCTGGTGGGTGCCCCGTGGTGCGGCTGGCTGGGAGGGGGTGTCACCGGGAGCTGCTGCGCGCCGGGGGGGCTCGCCGGCTGTTGATGGTGGGTGGGCGTAAGGGCGGGGGGTGTGGGGAAGGCCCCACTTCACGAAGCAGGTCCCACTGAGCCCCGGCCCCACTGGTGCCCATTGGGCGAGGACGCTGCACCCCAGGGTCACCCCTCGGCGGGGGTGCGGGCATTGGCGCCGGGCAGGCGCAGCGGGGTCTCGCTGCCAGGGCTGGGCGGCAGCCAGGGACACCGGGAACCGGCGGTGCCATGAATCAGCCCGGGGCTGCCAGTGGCGGCCAAGGAGCCCCCTCGGCCCCATCCCCGGCCCGC
>NW_010972436.1:30047212-30049920 GCF_000737465.1 Haliaeetus leucocephalus | reverse complement strand
TGAGCATCTCCCGGTGTCTGCGGCCGGTGGGGCTGGAGAGCCGGGAGCCACCACGTCGACTGGGCTCCAGCTGAACGCCGTGGGTGCCGTGAGCCGGGGCAGCGTGGGGCATCGGCCACCCACGGGCACCCTGCCACCTGCCCGGTGCCACGGCCAGGCTCGTGGCCGTGACCGTGGCCGTGGCGAGGGGAGCTGACGCACGGCTGTTTGGCGAGGTGCTGCCGGCCGGGGCGGCATCAGGAGGTTGCGATGGGTGCTGTGTCCCCAGGTGGTCCCCATGGCTGTCCCTTCAACGGTGGCTCGTGGCACGACGGTGTGGCACGGTGGTGGGGCTGCGGCGGCCGGGGCGTGGGGTGGTGTGGGTCAGCACTGGGGCATCTCTGTGTCTGCGTCAGCGGGTGGGGGTCGGGTGTTGGGGCGGGCGCGCCGCCCCATGGGGACGTCACCCCGTCACGGGACTCGTCACCCCACCCTGCCACCGGCACCACAGGGTGTTGGTGCTGCCGCCGTGCTGTCGGCAGTGGGTGCCTGCATTGCCTCCCGGCCTGGGGTGGCCGCCCGTCCCCGGCGTCCATGTCTGGGGGTGCCGAGGGAGCTGCACCGCTGCCGCAGCTCAATGCTGTGAGTACCGGCCGCCGCTGCCAAAGTGGGGACAGTTGGGTGTCAGGGTGTCCCCACTGCTGCAGCGCCTGCCATGCACACTGCCGGGGCGGCCAGGCACCTCTGCGACTGGCTGTGCCGGTGCCTCACCGATGGTCCGTGCCTGCCACAGTGGAGAGCGTGTTGGGTGACACCGACACCGGCACCTGCGAGGGTGACAGGGCTGTCATGGCTGGTGTTGGGCGCCTGCACTTGTGGTGGCTGCTGCGGCTGTGGGGCACCCTTGGCACCGCCGGGCTGTGGGTGTTGGTGGCTGTCCTGCTTTGGGTGCCCCCGAGGGTGCCGAGTCCCCCGTCAGTGCTGGCGTGGGTGCTGCCGGCGCTGGGCAGTGCTGCTGTGTTTGGTACCACGGATGCTGGGGTCAGTGCACAGTGGGTGTTGGTGTTCTGGTGTTGGGTGTCCTGGAGGCTGCTGGAAACCTGCTGGTGGGGGGTGCCTGGGCAGGTGTTGGGTGTCTGCCAGTGCTGGTGTTGTGTGTCTGTGTCAGCGCTGGTGTGGCGTACCTGGGTGAGCGTTTGGTACCTGCCAGTGCTGGTGTTGGGTTCCTGTGCCGGCACTGGTGTGCCGTGCCTGGGCAGATGTTGGGTACCTGCCGGTGCCGGCATTGGGTGGCTGTGGCTGTTGGGTACCTGCAAGGTGCTGGGTGCCGGTGTTCTTGCTGGTGTGTGGGTGCTGGGTGTCTGGTTCGGGGTGTCCGTCAGTGTGGGTGTTGGAGGTCCGTGGGTTCCTGTGTGGGGTAGGGTCTGCGCTCAAGGCCGGGGCTGCTGGTGTGTCGGCACCCGCCTGGTCTCGGTGCCAGGCGGTTTCACCACAGGCGCGCGGCGTCACGGCAAGCGCTGGTGTTAGTGCAGGCCTGGCAGCGCTGTGGGCAGCAGGCTGCTGGGGCAGGGGGTGTCAGGGTACCGGCGTAGTGGGTCACGGCAGGGTGCTGGTGCACCCATGGTGCCGGATGGCAGTGGCTGGGGGCTGCTGGGGGGTGGCCCCTGGCCACGGGTTGGGGTATTTGTGGCAGCGAGGGGGCTGTGCCCCGTGGGCGCGGGTGTCTGGGTCACGGCAGGTGCCGCGCCGGGTGTCTCCGGGTGTGCGGGCTGGGTGTCGGGTGCCAGTGTCACAGCAGGTGTCGGCGTACGTGTCACCGTGAGCGCGAGGTGCCGCGTGCCTGCGCCGGGGCGGTGTATGTGTCACCGAGTGTCGGCACCGCCGCTATCTGTGTCACCGTGACTGATAGGTGTTGTGTCGCCGCGAGCGGTCCCGCTGCCTGCCGGCATCACTGGCGTGGCATCATGCCCTGCCGGGCCGGCGCGGCTGCCTGTGGCCGGGGGGGCCGGGATGTCACCACATGTCAGCCCTGGCACAGGCGTGAGGTCTGGGCTGAGGGTCTGCACCAGCCGGGGGGTCGGGTGCTCCTGTGATGGGTGCGGGTCTGCGATGGTGCCGGGCACCGGGATGTGTGGCTGTGCTTGCCAGAGGTGTGCCGCTTGTGCCGGGCACATGTGTGGGGAGTCCCCAGCCCCTTGCCACACCACCCCCAAGCCCTGTGTGGCACGGGGGGCTGTCCCCACGGCTGGGTGGCATGGGGCGGGGGGGCCGTCCTCTGCAGTGGTGCAGTAGTGGGGAGTGTGCCGGGTGCTGCCCCCCCAGATACAGTGCGGGGGGGTGTCCCTGGACTGATGCAGCTGGGTGACATGTGGGGTCGGGGCAGGCTCTTGGAGCCCCACAGGGTGCCACTGTCCCCCTGCAATGCTGGGGGTCCCTGGCTGTGCACAGGGCTGTGAGGGGTGGGGGCTGGCACCAGGAGGTGGGGGTGCCGGGGCTGTCCCCCCCGGCTGTGCAGCCCCAGGGACTGGGGGCTCTGGGGGCTGCCCCAGGGGTCTGCAGGGCCTTGGGGCTGGGATGGGGCCACATGGTGGGGGGGATGTATTTTTGGGGGGACTGATGGGCTGTATCCATGGGGTTGACGGGGCCTCTTCCCCCTCGCCCTCCAGCTGTGTGTTCTCAGCTGCCTGCAGGGCTGAGGCTTCCCCAAACTGGGGGTCACGGCGGGGGGG
>NW_010972436.1:30046899-30047202 GCF_000737465.1 Haliaeetus leucocephalus | reverse complement strand
TGGTCCGGGTGGGATGTGGGTGCAGGGTTTGTGCAGCCCCCTGGGGTCCAGCCTGCCCCCGCCCCGTGCCCATGGGGTCTGGGTGGTCGGCGCGTGCTGGGGTTCATGGTGCCCCGGTGGCAAGGGATGCCTGGGTGTCCGGGGTCTCCCCCCATGCACGGCCGGACCCTCCTGCCTCCAGCCCCCCCAGCCTGCACCCCGCGCTCAGGGGCTTCCGCAGGCCCTGGGACCCTCTGCCACCATTTGGCCCCCCCGGGGGGGGGCCCGGCCTGCCCCCAGCTCCACACAGGGACTATGGGTGGG
>NW_010972436.1:30045257-30046485 GCF_000737465.1 Haliaeetus leucocephalus | reverse complement strand
GCCCCCCCTGTCCCGGCTAAAAATGGAGCCGGGCTGGCAGAGCTGCCACTTAAAGGGGCAGCTGGGACGGGGCCACCGTGGGCTCCCGGGGCTGGGGTGCGTGGCCGGGACCCCCACGGGGTCCCCACCTGCCCTGTGGGGTGCTGGAGCTCGCGGGGGGGGCTCTGTCCCACGGTGCCTGTGTCCCCGCCGTATCCCTGGCCTCATGTGTCTGCAGCATCCTCACCGCCTGTGCCCCCCCGGTACCCCAACCCCGTGTGTCCCCGGGGTACCCGTGACCCCATATGACCCCGCAGCAGCGTGACCCTGTGTGCCCCTGCGGCACCTGTCACCCCCCCTGCCCGGGGGTGGCACATTTGGGACATGCAGGGGATGCTCGGGGCGCAGCCCCCCCCGGGAAGGGGTGTACAAACAGCCCCCATGCTGTTTCGGCAGGCAGCCCCCCGTGCCGGCACTGCCGAGACCACTCACCACGTGTGCCACGCGTGTGGCCTCCTCCCTCCCCGTCACGCGGCGTGTGGGGATGCGGGTGCCAGCGGGAAACCCCTGCATGTGGGTGGCAGCGGGTGAGCCAGGGCTGACGGGAACCGCGGCGCATCCCCGGCGCTGTCACCACACATCCCCGGCTCTGCCGCGGTGTCAGCGTGGCTGTTCCCACACCGCCGCGCCGCTTCCCCAGGCTCTGCCCTGGGCACGGCACGCACCCCATAAGGCCACTGAGGCCAGTGGCACCTGGTGATGGGGGGTGACGGGGGCTATGTGTCCCCCCCAGGGACGTCCCCTGCTGCCCCATGTCCCAAGGCAGGAGTGGTGGCAGCGGGGAGGGACATTTTGGCTGAGCCGGCAGGACGGGAGCAGTGTTCCCCAGCCTGTGAGGACCACGCAGGTGTACGAGTGTTTGTGGCACGCTCGCGGCGTGCTCATGGTGTGCTTGTGGCGTGCACGCACACCATGACGTCCTGCTCACCGCCGTGGGGCTGGGCCGCGTGTATCCCCCAGCAAGTGGAGGTGCCAGCACCAGCACAGTGCCCGGATGGCCAAAAGGGTGCCGATGGGGTCGGGATGCGTCCCACCTCGTGCCGTGCCGGGGCAGCTGCTGCCCGCCCCGCTGCCCGTGGCCACCTGCGGCTGCACCAGGCTCCCTGCTGCGGAGGCCCCAGGCCATGCCGTGGCACCGAGCCACGCCAAGCCCTTCGGCGTGCTGCCACGTGCTGCGCCGTGCCACGCC
>NW_010972436.1:30030888-30044956 GCF_000737465.1 Haliaeetus leucocephalus | reverse complement strand
GGGGGGCCGTGTCCCCGGTGCCACCGGTGGGCAGGCGGCGGGGGGTGAGTGCCGCCGGCACACCATGGGCTTGGCCTGGCCCTGCGGGCGGCCGTGAGGATGCTGGCGTCGCTCCTGCAGCTGCTCCAGGAGTTGCCGGGCCCCCCCGCCGCCCCTCCCCGGGCCGGAGCAGGACCCATGCCCGGCATCTCCCTCTGCGGCACCTGCCTGTGCCTTGACAGTGACACCGCCCGCGCCGCGGGGCAGAGCCAGGAGGAGAAGGTACCGGTACCGCCGCTCTCCCGCTCTGCCTGGTCCCGGCACCTGCTGGCAGCCGGTGCCGTGGCCGGGCAGCCCCCCGGGGTGGGGGGTCCAGCACAGCCATGGCCGTGGGGCTGTGCCGGGGAGGGGTGGTGGGTGCTGCCACGCGGGTGGCAGGAGGGTCCGGATGCCGTACCCACCCCGGGGGTCCCATGTCCTGGCGGTGGCCACAGCTGGGCTTGGGCTCTGTCCCCCCAGGCTGCCACCGGCTCCGGGTTTGGGGTGGTTATGTAAAGCCGCCTCTCACTCTGCCCCCGGCTCGGCACGCGCCCACAGCCCCCACGGGCGGCACAGCCTGGGGAGCCCTTCCCAGCCCCCCCCGACAGCCATGCACCCCGCGGGGCTGGGGGGCTGGATGGGGCCCAGGGGTGGCTGTGCCCCCATCGCGCTCTCTTGCTCTCGTGGCGCAGCTGCCGTGGTGCGGCCGGCGGGTAGGAGCTCTGCCGCCGCCGGGCATGGGTGGCTCGGCATGTCCCGGGTGGGCGCGGGGGCCGTGGGCCCTGGCCGTGGTGGGGCAGTGGGCAGGGGCTGCGGGTCAGTCCTGGAGCATCTCACGCGCGCCTTGAGGCTGCGCAGGGTGACGGCCCCCTCGGTGGCGGTGCGGGGGCAGCGTGGGGAGGGACCCCCGCTGGGACCTCCAGGGTTGTGCTCCCAGGCTGTGCCCCCTTGGCCGGGCAGGGCTGTGCCGGGTGTCCTGCTGCGCGGTGCTCTGCGGTTGGCATCGCCCCGGCTCCCGTCCCTGCCCTCCGGTAGCTGGGGCTCCGTGTGGAGCTGCTGGAGGTGGCCGGTGGCCACCAGCCCCGGGGCTGACCGAGCCCCGCAGCTGCTCTGAGTGGGTGCCGTGGGGCCGGTGCCGTGCCCAGCCTGGCTCTGCGCTGTGGGGCTGCCCGGCCTTGGCACCTTCTCCCCACCACAGGGCCCCTCTGCCCCATGGCACCAGCTCGCCCGGTCCCTATTTATAGCCAGTGCCCTCCATCCCGCGGCCAGTACATCTAATCCCCGTGCCAGGCGGCCGGGACGGACGGGCGCAGCTGCCGGGGCACGGCCGTGCCCCCTGGACTCTCACGCTCAGGCTGTGTGTGTGAGTGTGTGCGGGCACATGTGTGTGCGTGTCTGCACACGTGTGGGTGCACACACGTGTGCGTGACAGGGTGGGGGTGAGCAGCAGCCCTGTGGGATGCGGGGGGGGGAGGGTGTCAGTGCTGGGGGCTGGGAGATGCCTGGGGACAGCCAAGGCAGCACCTGGAGGGGCTGAGCCCCCCCATATGTAAACACCCTGCAGCTGCCTTTGCATGCCAGCCCTCATTTCCATGGGTGCTGCCGGGGGGGGGATGTCACTTTCAGCAGGCAGAGTCGAGCTTGCTGCCCCCCGCTGCGCCCCACTGTGCCCGCTGCTGGGGTCCCACTCCCTGAGCAGAGCAGGGACCCGGCTGGGAGCAGACCCCGGCCCCACACAAACCCAGCCCCACGGTGCGTGGGGGCGGCGGGGGCTCCGTGGCACTTGTGCCCGGCTGGCCTGGCACAGGGACAGGCCGGGGGGCCCGTGCCAGCCCCCAGCTGCGTCCCCATGTGCCTCCGGGGCTGCCGGCCCTGGTTTGGCAGCAGCTGCGCCGGGGTCCCGCTGGGGCAGAGCTCAGCACTGCCGGGGAGCCGGGGCAGAGCTCTGGGGTGGCTGCTGCCGCTTTGGGGGCAGCACGGGCAGGGGGGGATGCGGGGAAGCGCCTTGGCCGAGGGCAGCGGTGTGTCTGTGCTGGGGGGGTGCGAGTGTTCGCAGTGGGAACTGCACCCCGGTGGCGTCTGTGGGGCAGGAGGGGGCTCGTGGGGCAGCTCTGCCGTGTGGGGCAGCTTCTTCCCAGCCGTGCCCGCCAGCCGTCCCCCCCGCACCCCTCATCGCCAGCTCCAGGGTCCCACCATGCCCCAGAGCATCCTCGGGCAGACGAGACCCGCCGGAGCAGCCCCCAGCCCAGGGATGCCCTGCCTGCGGCTGGCGGGGACAGCCCCTGCTTGGGGACGGGGGGCTGGGGGGCTCAGCCCCACGGGGCGGCGGAGGGGGTGCAGGAGCTGACCCCCCGCCCGCCCGCCCAGGTGCTGTCGCTGGGCGCCGACGTCCTCCCGGAGTACAAGCTGCAGGCGCCGCGCATCCACAAATGGACCATCCTGCACTACAGCCCCTTCAAGGCGGTGTGGGACTGGCTCATCCTGCTGCTGGTCATCTACACGGCCATTTTCACCCCTTACTCGGCCGCCTTCCTGCTCAACGACCAAGAGGAGGCCCAGCGCCACAACTGTGGCTACTCCTGCAGCCCCCTCAACGTGGTCGACCTCATCGTGGACATCATGTTCATCATCGACATCCTCATCAACTTCCGCACCACCTACGTCAACTCCAACGAGGAGGTGGTCAGCCACCCCGCCAAGATCGCCATCCACTACTTCAAGGGCTGGTTCCTCATCGACATGGTCGCCGCCATCCCCTTTGACCTGCTCATCTTCGGCTCCGGCTCTGAGGAGGTACCTGCCGCCCCGCTGGGGTGCCGCGGTGCCGTGCTGGGTGATATTTCAGTGCCAGGTCCTCCCGCAGGGTGATGCCCGGGGGTCCCACACGTGCCCCAGGGCTGGGTGCCCACGGTACTGTGGTGGGTCTTTGCTCCGGGGGCAGCACTGGGGGCACCTGAGCCTGAAGCGGGGCGAGGGGCTGGGGCGTGCATGGGGTCCTGGGGCAGGATGGGCCCTGCTACCCTGCTCCGGTGGGGCTGGGGGTGCCCAAACCGGGGGCCAGTGCGGCAGCGGAGGGGAGCACTGGGAGGGCTGGGCTTGGCTGCTGCCCACTCTGCCTGGTCCTGCGCTTTTGGGGGGGGGTCTCTGCCGGGGGGTTGGGCAGGGCCGCCCTTGCCTGCGGGGAGACCGGGGTTCCCCAGCCCTCGGTGACCCCCGCCCGGCCCCCTCCCCTGCAGACCACCACCCTGATTGGGCTGCTGAAGACGGCACGGCTGCTGCGCCTGGTGCGGGTGGCCCGCAAGCTGGACCGCTACTCAGAGTACGGGGCGGCCGTGCTCTTCCTCCTGATGTGCACCTTCGCCCTCATCGCCCACTGGCTGGCCTGCATCTGGTACGCCATCGGCAACGTGGAGGGGCAGCGCATCGGCTGGCTCCACTCCCTGGGCGACCAGATCGGCAAGCCCCTCAACGCCAGCAACCCCCTCTACGGCCCCACCATCAAGGACAAGTACGTCACCGCACTCTACTTCACCTTCAGCAGCCTGACCAGCGTTGGCTTCGGCAACGTCTCCCCCAACACCAACTCCGAGAAGATCTTCTCCATCTGCGTCATGCTCATCGGCTGTGAGTGCCCCCGGCGTGTGCCCGATGCGGGGGCTCGCTGGGGGATGTGTGTGGGGGGTCCCGCTCGGCCCCCGCCGGTGCGGAGGGCGCCCGCATGGGTCTGTGTGCGAGCCTGGGCATGGGCGTGAGTGTGTGTGTGTGCGCGTGCACAGGTCTGCATGTGAGCATATGTGTGCGAGTGTGCACGTGTGTGTGGGCATGCATGTGTCTGTGAGCATATTTGTGTGTGCACATGCATGTGTGCAGGCATA
The DNA here is from genome assembly GCF_000737465.1 of Haliaeetus leucocephalus. NCBI lineage: Eukaryota > Metazoa > Chordata > Aves > Accipitriformes > Accipitridae > Haliaeetus > Haliaeetus leucocephalus. The sequence goes on along the minus strand of NW_010972436.1, from coordinate 30,041,063 downwards.
CATGTATGTGTGAGCATGCATGTGCACGTGTGGGCATGTGTGCATGTCTGTGGGTGTATGTGTGTGTGTGAGCATGCGTGTATGTGTGTGGGCATGCATGTGTCTGTGTGAGCATACGTGTATGTGTGAGCAACCGTGGGAGTGTGCATGTGTGTGAGAGCATGCATGTGTGCAAGTGTGCATATGTGTAGGGGTGTGTGTGAACATGCATGTGCATGTATGGACATGTGTGCATGTGTGTGGGTGTACGTGTGTGTGAGCATGCGTGTGTGTGTGGGCATGCATCTGTGTGAGCATACATGTGTGAGCAACCATGTGTAAGTGCATGTGTGTGTGTGTGAGCATGCATGTGTGTGGAGGAGTATGCATGCAAGTGTCAGCATGTATGTGTGAGCATGCATGTGTGTGGAGGAGTATGCATGTGAGTGTCAGCATGTATGTGTGAGCATGCATGTGTGTGAGAATGTGCGTGTGTGTGTGTGAGCATGCATGAGTGGGCATGTGTGCCCGTGAAGCACGTGTGTGAGCATGCACGTGTGTGTGGGCATGTATGTGTGTGATAGAACATGCACATGCATGTGGGTGGGAGCATGCATGTGTGTGAGCACACACCGCTGTGCTTGTGCGCGTGTGAGCGTGCGACGAGCCGGAGCACGCCCATGAGGCAGCTCTGGATGCGCATGGGCCAGTCACGCACGGCTCCACGAGCTCGCTGTGCTCCCGCGGGCCCGTGTGTGTGCGCGCGATGGTGAGTGTGGGCGCAGAAGCCCCATTTCTGGGGGGAGCCCAGCGGGACCCCTCCGTGCCTGCCAGGCTGGAGGAGGGGGTACGACGGATGCACGGCGGGGCTGGGGGTGTGCTCACACACGCGTGCAGGGCTACCCACGGCAGGGGGGGTGGTCGTGCCAGCGGAGGTTGGTGCCCCGCACCCTCAGCCCCTGTGGTGGGGGAGGTCCGGGGGGAGCGGTGCCAGGGGCCCCCCCCTCACCCCGCTCGCCCCGCTGCAGCCCTGATGTACGCCAGCATCTTCGGGAACGTGTCGGCCATCATCCAGCGCCTGTACTCGGGCACCGCGCGCTACCACACCCAGATGCTGCGTGTCCGCGAGTTCATCCGCTTCCACCAGATCCCCAACCCGCTGCGCCAGCGCCTGGAGGAATACTTCCAGCACGCCTGGTCCTACACCAACGGCATCGACATGAACGCGGTGAGCAGCCAGCTGGCAGCACGGCCCCCTCTGCGGTCCCCCCAGTTCCCCCAGTGCCGTGACACCCCCCCCCGCCGTGTCCCGCAGGTGCTGAAGGGCTTCCCCGAGTGCCTGCAGGCAGACATCTGCCTGCACCTCAACCGCAGCCTGCTGCAGAACTGCAAGCCCTTCAAGGGGGCCACCAAGGGCTGCCTGCGCGCCCTGGCCATGAAGTTCAAGACCACGCACGCTCCCCCCGGGGACACGCTGGTGCACGCTGGGGATGTCCTCACCGCCCTCTACTTCATCTCCCGCGGCTCCATCGAGATCCTGCGCGGGGACGTGGTGGTGGCCATCCTGGGTGAGCTCCCCAGGGACCCAGCGCCGGGGCTGGGGGCGATGGGACCCCTCCAGCCTTGGGCGCAGCGGGCAGCCGGGGCCCTGCCGCCGTGCCCCATGGGCTGACACCTCCTTCTCACGCTGCTGCCCCCCCCCACCAGGGAAGAACGACATCTTTGGGGAGCCGCTGAACCTGTACGCGCGGCCGGGGAAGTCCAATGCGGACGTGCGGGCGCTGACCTACTGCGACTTGCACAAGATCCACCGCGAGGACCTGCTGGAGGTGCTGGACATGTACCCCGAGTTCTCCGACCACTTCTGGTCCAGCCTGGAGATCACCTTCAACCTGCGCGATGTGAGGGGCTGCGGTGGGGGGCATGGGCTGGGGCGGGGGGAGCCTGGACTGCGGGGAAACACCCGTTCTGCTGAGCCTGGGGAGGGTCCCGAGCAAGCTAGGGGGGCTGGGCACAGGGGATACTCAGGGACGAGGGACAGTCACCATGGGATGCCCCCCAGCATCGTCTGGCTGGGTGGGAGGGCACTGCACCAAAAGCCCCCCAACATCGCCCTGACACTGGCACCACATGCTGCCCATGCAGCTCCCTGCTGCCCCCAGTCCCTGCCAGCTTGGAGTGCGGGATCTGGTAGCCCCCCCAGTCTCATCCCCCCTCTCCCCGCAGACCAACATGATCCCCGGCTCCCCGGGCAGCGACGAACTGGACAGAGGCTTCAACCGCCTGCGCAAGCGCAAGCTCTCCTTCCGCCGGCGCACGGAGAAAGGGGAGGTCGGGGGTCTGGGGCTGTGGGGGGTCCAGGCCCCAAGGGGCCGTGGTGACCCAGGACCTGTCCCCCCGCAGATGCTGCCAACGCCGGGGAGCTGCGGAGCGGGCAGAAGGCGCTGCGGCCGGGCAGGAGCTGCCAGGCACCCGGGGCACCGCGCGGGCCGGCCGAGTGGGAGCCCTGCCATTCCAGCTCCCCCTCCAGCTCCCCCTCCAGCGATGAGGATGAGCCCCCCGCGCCCGGACCGGGGGCCACCGCGCTCTCCCCCTTCCGCAGCGCCCGCCTGGGCAGTGAGGCGCCTGCACCTGCCGAGGCCGAGGAGCGCAAGGGTGGCGACATGTGCAACCCCCTCTCAGGTGGGGATGGGGATGAAGGGGCTCGGGATGGGGTGGCAGGGTCCCCCATTCCTCTCCTCCCTGGTCAGGGTTCTGCAGAACCCCCCCAGCAGCTCCTGAACCCCCATCCCCATTGCTCCACCTGCCCCCCAGATCCCTATCCCGTGTTCTGCACCGTCCCCTGCAGCCTCTGCCCCTGCACCCTCTCTGCTTTTGCATCCCCATGCCGTTTGGGGGGAGCCTCCATGCCTGCTGGGGTGCATCCCTGCTCCGTGCCTGCTGGGATGCATTCCCTTTGCATCCCTGTTCCGTGCCTGCTGGGATGCATTCCCTTTGCATCCCTGCTCCATGCCTGCTGGGATGCATTCCCTTTGCATCCCTGTTCCGTGCCTGCTGGGATGCATTCCCTTTGCATCCCTGTTCCGTGCCTGCTGGGATGCATCCCTGCTCCATGCCTGCTGGGGTGCATTCCCTTTGCATCCCTGCTCCATGCCTGCTGGGACACCCTAAGGACACTGATGTTTTCCCTCCTTGCCTTTACAGGAGCCTTCTCGGGGGTCTCCAACATCTTCAGTTTCTGGGGGGAGAGCCGGGGGCGGCAGTACCAGGAGCTGCCTCGCTGCACCATCCCGGCTCACGCCGCCCTCAGTATCCCACTGCCGTCCATGAGCCGCCGCCAGCGCTCCGAGGTGGAGACGCGCCTTGACCTGCTCCAGAAGCAGCTTAACAGGTACCTGGGGAGGGCAGGGGGGGCTTAGCAGGGGCAGCACGACCCCATGGGAGCCCCCCAATCGCCCCCAACGGGCGAATGGGGGGCTCCCATGGGGTCGTGCTGCCCTGCAGCGTGCAGTGCCCTGCACACACCCCGACGCGTGTCTGTCAGCAGGCTGGAGACCCGCATGGCTGCGGACATCAGCTCCATCATGCAGCTGCTGCAGCGTCAGGCCGCGCTGGTGCCGCCCGCCTACAGCACGGTCTCGTCCCCCCACCAGCCCCCCGGCCCCCCGTGTCCCCTGCAACCTGTCCTCCCCATCACCCCCATTCAGCCGCTCTCTCAGGTGAGCCCAGCCTGCTCCCCAGACCCCCAAGTTTGGGGCAGTCCCTCTCCCATGCCCCATTGCCCTGTCTTCCAGCCCCACTGTGGGTTGGGGTCACTCCTGAGCCCCCCCAGGTTTGGGGGTAGCCCAGCTCCCCATCCTCCAGCCCCACTGCAGGCTGGGGTCGCTCCTGAGCCTCCAGACTTGGGGCAGACCCCTCCTGTGCCCCATCACCCCATTCTCCAGCCCCAGCGAGGGTTGGGGTCAGTCCTGAGCCCCCCAAGCTTGGGGCAGCCCCCCTCCTGTGCCACCCAGTGCAGCCCGGAACCAGGTGGGTGGCACACTGAGCCCCTTGTCCCATCCCCGGCTGCCCCTGGCGTGGCGGTGATGCTGGCTGCCCTTCTTCCCGCAGGTTCCCAGCTATCCGGTGCCGCTGGAGCTGCCACATGCCCCGGACCCCCGCAATGAGCCGCCCCCGCCGCCAGACGTGGTGCTGCTGGTGGAGCCGGCGGCCGCCCCGCCGCGACGCCTCTCCCTGCCCGGACAGCTGGCCGGCGCGCCGGACACACAGACCCTCCATAGACACTGCTCTGACCCCGGGAGTTAATGGGCAGGGCAGGGACGGGGCCGGGACCCCCTGGCGTGATGGGACGTGGGACCCCCGTCCCCAGGACGCTGGCTGGGCCAGTGGGCTCCAGGCCGCCGTCCCCCATGGACAATCCCTCCCGCCGCCGGCAGCTTGCGGGGGGGGAGCGGCAGGAGCCCCTTGGCACCCCCACGTTAGCTGGCCTAACCCGGGGGGCCAGGCCCCCCGCCCTGCCACCGTGCTGGCGCTTCCAGGGCTCGGCTGGCAGGACTGTCAAACGTGTGCTGCTTTTCGCCTCCCCTTCCTCCTCCTCATCCTCTTCCTCCTTGTAGTGCTGCAGCCCCTTCCCCAGCCAGACCCCTGGCCGGCCGGGGCCATGCTGCCCCACGGCCAGAGCCCCCCCTCTCCAGGGACGCCGGGGCTGGCAGCGTGGCGGGGGGAGCGTGGGGGGGGCTGCGCAGGGGTGTGCATGCGTGTGTGTGCGTGTCACGTGTGTCTCCATGTGCTGCGGGTCTGCCTGCCTGCACTCGCCCTGTCCGTGCGTGTGTGTGTGCGTGTGTGTGCACACGCACGTGTGTGTGTGTGTGTGTACTCGTGTCCGGCGCCCCGGGACGCTGTGTGTGTCCTGGGGGGGCTCCTGCTGAGCCAGGACCCCCAGGCTGCTCTCTCGGGACAGACAGGCTATGCCCATGTGTGCCTGTGTATGTATGTTCACCCCAGCCATGGTTCCCGCCCGCCGTGGCACATGTGTGTGTGCGTGTGCACACCCGTGTGCGCTGAGCCGCAGCGCGGGGCGGAGTGCGTGGCGGGTGCCCGCCCAAGCTGTGTCCCTGTCCTTGTCCCGGTTGTGGGTGGCCCTGCCGGCGGCGATGTCGGTGTGCCCGTGGGGCAGCACTGTGTGTCCGGGGGGTGCCCCCCTTGCCAGCCACTGGTGCCCCCCAGTTCCCCCAGATCCCCCCAGCCTGGGGGCCCCCTCGGCCGCTCTCCCCACATAGCTGGTGGCACGGGGCAGGGGGGTACAGCCCCCCAGCAACATCCCAGCCCCCGGTGCCACCCCACGCACAGGGAGGGGGATGCCCCGGTGGGGAGGGGGCACGGGTAGGGCTGGGGGCCGTGGGGCTCCCGCCCACCCAACCGCTCGCCCGCCAGCTCCTGGTAGCGTGTGCCGTGTTCGTGCCGTCATCCCGTAGCTGGGCACCGCGTGTGCCCGACCTGCCGTTTAACACAGCCCTGCATGTCGCCTTCTGCGGTAGGTGCCCCCCGCCTGCCCCCTCCCCAATAAACCGGACAGACACCCCGGCTCTGTGTGCGGCTGCGCTGCGGGACGGGGCCACGGCAGAGCTGTGCCACCACGGTGGTTCCCGGGATGGTGCCATGGGGAGGGGGGACGAGACCCCACAGGAGGGAAGGGACGGGGACATCCTCCCATGGGGCGTGGGGGGGCGATGCCAGGACCCATCCCATGTGGGCTGCGGCCCAGGGGGGTGCAAAGGCCAGGGGAAGGGTGCAGAGTGGGGGGGGAGCAACCTTGAATGGTGGCATAATTAAATATTGCAACAGCCGATCAGCAGGGCAGGGCGCTCACCGTGTCCGTGCCGGCTCCAGTGCCTGTGGCGGTGCCAGGGCTGCCACACGGCCCAGGCAGAGACGGGGCTGGAGGAGGTGGCATTGTCTTTACTGAGCCTGGGACACGGCACGGCACGGCCCACACCTTGGCGTCCCTACCGCCACCCCTGTCCTCCCTGGCACAGGGTGCCCGGCGTCCCCGCCAGCCCCGGGGCAGGTCACTCCTGCCGGTAGGTGCCGTTGTAGGTGAAGGGCCCCGGGGCGACGCAGGGGCCGGGGCTGGCAGGCGTCCAGCGCTGGATCTCCAGCTGGGAGAAGGTGGGGGGGTCCAGCGGCCGGATGATGACGGGGCTGCGCGAGGCCACTGAGGGGTCCTCGTCAAAGAAGTTGAAGGGGCGCAGGAAGAAGCCGACGGCGTTGCCGGGGGTGGCCGTGTTGGGGATGTCCTCGGCGTGCGGGACGTGCAGGAAGCCGACGGTCACCCAGGCCACCAGGTCCTGCGCGGAGGGGACCGCGGCCGTCAGCGGGGCACGCGGCACGGCGGACCCCGCCACGAGCGCCGGCGGCTCCTGGCAGCCCCCCTGCCCGGCTCCGTCCCTGCCACCCCATGACGCCGAGCTGTCACCTGGTCCTCGATGGTCTCGTTGTTGCGGAGGAAGCCCTCGAAGCTGACCAGGGGCTCCCAGGGGTCGTTCTGGGCATAGATGCTGCTGCTGGTGGGCTCGTTCTCGTGGTGCCGCGTCACGGCCAGGTGATACCTGCAAGGGACAGGGGCAGGATCAGGCCCATTGCCAGGGGCAAGGAGCAGACCCACGTTGTGTGGGTGCCAGGGTGGGGGGATGACCCATCTCCCACCCCTGCCCAGGCTCCACCAGCTGTGCCACGTGCTGCCCAGCCACGCAGCGAGGGATCCTGGACGGCTCCCCAGTTCCGGGGGGGCTCGGCATGGCAGTCTGCACTGGTGAGGCCACCGGCTGCATCCTTACTGTACTAGGCTGGGGGGGGGGGCCGGGGTCCCCCTCAGCCGGGGTGCTCATATCTGGGACCTTGGTGCCCCTTGGGCAGATGCCACCACCTGCTCCTGGTAGCATGGAAGGAATGGGGGGTCTCTTTGGGGGTCACCCGGCAGCCAGGGATGGCGGTGGCCGTGACCGTGACCAGCTCAGCCTGCAGAGGGGCTGCCGGGGTGGGGACAGGGAGCTGAGGGCACAAGATGCCGTCAGGGAAGGTCCCCGGGCCGTGACCATGGCGGCCGGGCAACGCTCGTGGCTCAGCACAAAGACAGCGGGGCTGGCCGAGCCGGAGCCCACCGGGACCGGCAGGAGCCATGTTCTGGTGCTGCGGGGACCCCCCCACCCCACCTGCCCCAGGAGATGCCCTTCTCCTCCTGCCAGCCATGCGGCAGCACCCGCCCGGCGTGGGAGCTGTGCTGGATGCGGTAGCTGCGCGGGTGGCCCCAGCGGTTGTGCCGGTGCGGGTTGTAGAAGAGCAGGTAGCGCGGCAGCGCCTTGCCGAAGGGGAAGGCAGCCTGGCGCTCGCTGCGGCGGGGCTGCCGGTGCAGCCACGGCTGCACCACGCGGGCGCCTGGGCTCCAGGGGTTGGAGATGTTCTCAAAGCGCACGTCCATCGTCTCGAAGCTGTTGCCGGTGCCTGCAAGCAGAGAGGCCGTGAGCGGCAGCGGAGCCCGGGGCGCACCGGCAGCCCACAGACGGCAGCCCACCCGGGGCAAGGGGCTGGGACCCCCTAGCGACACCACCCTGGGTGGGGGGGGTCATCTTCAAGAGGGTCCGGGCGGCAACGGTGCCCTGGGGATGAGGCTCCCGAGCCCCTGGAACTCCATGTGGGGTCTGGTGCCACCTCCCAGCACCCTCCCCGGAGCCGGAGGGGCCGGCCGGGGGGCGGCGGGGGGCCGCACCTGCGATGTCCAGGTCCACCTTGTAGTGCACCAGGTGGGTGTGGAGGTTGCCCAGGACATGGCTGTGGACGCGGCTGCCGTAGCGCCGGCCCTGCGGCGTGTAGAAGGTGGCGTGGATGAAGCCGGTGGCGTGGACCTTGGCCTCCATCACGCCGTTGGGGTAGAGGAGGAAGTCCCAGATGTAGTCGTAGTTGTAGACGGTGGAGGTGGTGCGCAGGACCAGCGCCTGCCCCTCCAGGCCGGCGTAGAAGTGGAACCCCCCCTGGAAGTCGCTGTCGAAGTGGCGGCGGAGCGGGACGCCGGTGGGCAGCTCGAAGATGCAGATGGCATGGGAGAAGCGCACCGGCCCGTCGGCGTCGTAGAAGTGGTGGGCGTCCAGGTAGGTGGCCGTGTCAGGGCAGTCGATGCCGCGGGCCAGCTCGTAGGTGACGGAGCCCATGCCCCAGCCGGCGTCCATGTACTTGGTCTGCATGGCGGCCGGCGTGTGGCCCCCGTAGAAGGCGATGGCCTCCTGCACGCTCACCTCGTAGGCCAGGCGCTCCCCGTTGAAGCGCAGGTCGAAGAGCTGGAGGCCGGCGGAGGAGCGCAGGCGGAAAGCCAGGCTCCAGCCCCCGTACTCCAGCTGGTTGCCCCGCAGCCGGTACCGCTGGCCCTGCGGCTCGCACACCTTGGCCCCATGCACCTCGGTGGGGGTGCCGGTGGTGAAGCGCCCGCGGGGTTCATAGCTGGAGAAGAGCTGCTGGAACGGGGGCTCGGCCAGGCGGGCCACCGCCAGCGTCCCCCGCTCGTACTGCTCGGCCAGCTCCTGCGGGCTGGAGAAGTACTGCCCGTTGTACCAGAGCCGCTGCACCGCCCAGCGCCGCGGGTCGGGGTCCCGGTGGTCCACCAGCACCTCCAGCCCCACTGGGTGCAGGAAGAAGCCCTCCACGAAGCGCTGCAGAATCAGCCAGCTGCGGCGCTCGCCAGACGCCAGCCCCCGCGGCGCGATGTCCGAGAAGGTCAGGCAGTGCCGGGAGCAGTTGTGGTACCAGAAGCCGGTGGAGTCGCGCAGCAGCCGGTAGAGCGGCTCCATTGCCTCCGCCAGCGTGCGGTGCAGCAGCTCGTACTCCAGCTGGGTCATGGGCCGGGCGGTGAAGGGGACGGCGCGGCCCCCCTTGAAGCGCAGCGGCCGGTAGGAGCTGGGCCGGGGCAGGGGTCCCACGGCGAATTCGGTGACGTTGGGCTCTGCCTGCGCCCCGAAGAAGATGACGGCCCGAGCCTGGCGCTGTGGCCGGGGGCCGCCCCGGTCCAGGTAGTGCAGGGCCAGCCGCTTTTTGGGGGGCAGCAGCTCCACCAGGAAGAGGGTGTTCTTGGCCAGGGGACCCCTGCGGCTCGGGGACAGCCCCAGCTCCGGGCGGCTCATCAGGAAGGTCCGCACAGCCCGCAGCTCCGCCGGAGTCAGGTCGGCGAAGATGGAGGCCTGGTCCAGGGGTGGTGCGGTGGGGTTGGGGCTGGGGCTGGAGCTGGCTGCGATGCCCAGCACGGGCAGCACCCAGGCGAGCCAGAGCAGCCACATCCTTGGGGGACCTGGGGGCAGAGGGAGTGGTCGGCCGCTCGGCCGCATCCCTGCCTGCAGCCGGCCGTGACCGACGCTGTCCCCAGAGATGCGGAACAGCTGATCCCCCTTTTCTGCCGCAGCCTTCAGTGCAGACCTCTCACCCCGCGCTGCCCCGGCAGCCCCGGCCCTTCCTCGCAGCAACTGCCAACAGCGCTGGCAAAACGCGGCACAGGCACCGCGGGATGACAACGGCACGTGCCGTCCCGTCCCGCCCTGCGACACGGCGCCGGCGAGGCAGGCAGCGCTCTGTGCCGTGCCACGCTGTGCCATGCCGTGCCAGCTGTCCCGCCCCAGCGGAGCATGAACCCTGTCGGGTGCTGAGCACCGGCCCCACGGTTGCTCCCCACCGTCGGGGTGCTGGGGGTTTGGCCACCAGCAGAGTCCTCCCAGTTGAGGGGTCCCTGCCGGCAGCCCCAGCCTGGGGGGCTCTGCTGGAGGGCTGCAGGGTGCTAGAGGTGACGGGCACGTGCCATGGGGGCTTTGTGGCCCCCTCTGACCCAGCCCAGCCTGGGGGGGGATGTTGGCTCGCCGGGCTGGGGGGCTTGTAGGGCAGGGAGGGGGCCCACGCTGTGCGGGGACGGACGGCGGCTCTCCGCTCCCGCCGGCAGGACAGGGGCACAGGACCAAAACCCCGACGGTGCCCCTGCGCCACGCGAGGGTCCCGCTGCAGGGCTGGGAGCCTGGCCGGCCGCCCCCGGAGCCCCCCCCGTGTTGTCCCGGGGCTGCCCTGACACCCCAAAGCACCCGCACGCCGTGGCTGCCAGGCTCCGACCCGGAGCCGAGCACCCCACCGGGGCGGACGGGCCGGGACCCCCGGTGTCCCGGCTCCCCAAA
>NW_010972436.1:30028396-30030029 GCF_000737465.1 Haliaeetus leucocephalus | reverse complement strand
CCCAAAAAGCACAGAAGCCCCCCCCCCGGGTGCCTCCCCTCTGTGGATCATCAAATCTCTGTCCTGCGTGGGATGTGGGTCAGCTAGACCCACCCCCCTGCCCCATCCCAGTGCCCCAGTACAGAGCCCCGGAGCTGGGATCGGGTGCTGTGGGAGACCCTGGAAGCCTGGACTCTGTGTGTGTGTGTGTGTGTCTCCACCCCAAACCCCACTGGGGCCGTGGGGGTGGGACGAGGCGAAGGCCGGGCCCAGGAAGGGGTGAGCTCTGCCCCGAGGAACCTCCACGCCCGCCATTCCCCCAGGAATGCCGTTGTTTCTGACCCTGTGCCCTGCAAAACTAAATATTTGGGCATTGGAGATATTTCCTGTTCTATGGCTACAAACCCTGGGATGCAAAACATCCCTTGCTGGCCCGTATTTAGGTTTGCTTAAGGCAGCGGCAGCTGGAAGCTGCCTTCAATAAGGAAAAATGTTCCCCCAGCACCTGCTGCTGCCAGGCGATTTCAGCGCTGACACCCCAGCTCAGGCGCTTTTGTGACCTCCCAGAGCGACAGGGCTGCTATCGAGTGCCTGTCCCTTCCCTGCCACCTTCCCCATGGAGATTTCCACCCTCCTGGGGCATGTCCAGGGATGCTCCGGCGGAGTCAGATCCCACCGAGACTTGCTTTGGCACAGGCACAGAGCACCCACTCCCCGGGATGGTCCCCACGGGGCTGTTGGTGGCCGCGTCCATCCCAGGGTCCTGCTGGTCCCTGCAGGAATGCTCGCGGTGGGGGGATCCATCCTGGAGCAGACCCTGAGCTGGGAAGAGCCGTGGGGGATTCGGCTGGACGCCTGCAGCCCCCGCCAGTGGACAGGGCGTCAGGAGCACCAAAGAAGGCAGCGGTTCAGTTCGGCACATGAGCTGCTGTGGGGCTTTACGCCGGCAGGCAAAGCCGGTGGCTGTGCCAGGCTTACTGCCCTAAAGACCCACGGCTCAGCAGGGAAAGCCGTCACGTCGAGATAATCCGTCATGGAGAAAGGCCGGTCACGTCGAGATAATCTGTCACGGAGAATGGCTGGTTGGCCGGCGCCGCCGGGGCTGCCAGACCGCCGGGCCCACCACGTGCCCGCCGCGTGCTCCGCTGCCGCACCGTGTGCCGCCCGTCCTGCCCTCCCCGAGCCCGGCTGCTTCTCCGGGGGCGATGGGTGCCGTGGGCAGGACCGAGCTCCGAGCACGGCACAAACACGCGGCTCTGGCAAACCCCTCGGCTTTGGGGTGATTCGCCTGCCCTGGGGGGGCCGTGGCATCGTGCGTGGGGCCCCCCTCTCCCCCCCCCCCCCCGCCCCTTTCTCTCTGCCGAAGGGAGAGGAGGGATGAGCCGGGGGGGGCAGCTGGAACGATGGCCATGCTGGGGGGCTTTGGCCCCCCTCACCGCAGACCCACAGGCCCCCCCCGCTGCCCACCACCACCAGCCAGACTGGGGTCCGTTTGCCCCCTTTGCCCGCCTCTGCGAGGGGCGGTTGAGGGGGAGGGGAAGCTGGCAGCCGCCATGTCCCCGGGGTGGGAGGGTGGGGGGATCCCGGCCCCCCCCACCCGTGACTGTCCCTCTGGGCGCTGGACGGGGAGGTCTCCCAGCAGGAGGGGGGGCCT
>NW_010972436.1:30013842-30028123 GCF_000737465.1 Haliaeetus leucocephalus | reverse complement strand
CGCCCCGCCCTGTAGGCCACGCCCCCTCGCGCCCCATCACCATAGCGACCCCGCCCCGCCCCTCGGAGGGAGGCGGGGCGCGCAGGCGTCGCGAGGGCCGCCGCTCTATGGTCGGCTAGAGCGGCCGCTGTCGCTATGGCAACGCGGCCTAGCCGGGAGGACCGCCCCGCGGCGTCGGGGACTGCCTTAACCCCCGGCCCGGCCGCCCCTCTCCCCCTCCCGGGCCCTTCTCCGGCCGGCCCCGCCGGGACGCTCCCCTCCCTCGGGCTGGAGCCCGGCCAAGTAGCGGCACCGCCGGCCCGGGCCCCTGCGGGGGGACGGCAGGGCCCTGCCGGGCGGGCGAGGCCCAGCAGGGTCTGTGCTGGGCGGGCGGGGCCGGCCTGCTGGCAGCCCCGCCAGCCTGCGGGAGGGGTGCTGAGGGCCCGGCCGGTACGGCACGGCACGGCACGGCAGCCTCGGGAGCGTTCGCAGGGTCCGGAGACCCCGCTGAGGGCAGAGAGAGGGGTGGGGGCGGCTTGAAGTAGCAGGGAGGGATGTGATGGCGGTTGGAGGAGGCAGGCGCAGGTCAAGTTGCTAGAAGTTAGAACCGGGAGCCTCCTCGCCCCTGGATGAAGCCTTGGAAGGAGCTGTTTCAAATCTGCCCATGTGTGTGGCCCAGTGGTTGTGCGGGAAGAGTCCCGGAGGACGTGTGCTGTCCTCCCTCCGCATTAGCACTGTTAATCACGTTATACAGGGCAGTTTCATGGGGCCCTTTGTAGGATCGCCATAGCCACAGCCTTGAGGAAGGTCAGGGGTGTCTCTCAAGAAAACGTAGTGCAAGCCTAGCAAAGCTCGTGGTTTTGGGGGATTAAGAGCTCATCTTCAAAAGCCAGAGCCCCAGAAGACAACATGGATGTGGCAGGCAGGCCAGGTGCCATCACAGGTGACACAGAAGGGCACAAGGGCCTTTTAGAAGCAGAACGGTTTCACCAGGAGTGGATGCAGGGCAGCAAGCTGACTCAGTGCGTACGTGACAGTTCCCCAGTGGGAGTTTGAAGCGCATCTTGGCAGCAACAGAAGCTCTCCCTAAACCCGCTTGGCTGTTAAAAGCATCGTATTTGCCATTTTATTGGTAATACTGAGTCAAAGCTGTGGTCGTAGAGTGCTTTAGCAGCATTTTAAAATCTGAGATGCCGAGACAGTGATCCCTTGTGTGACTCTGATGTGCTCCTGGAGTACGGGAGCATTTACTGTCACAGCTCATGCAGAGCTGTATGCACCAGCTGCTGGGTTATAGACTCGGGCTCACTGAGGATTTGGAAAACTGTTCTAGTTTTAAAAGAAAAATTCCTATGTTTCTATAAAAGGAAACAACACAAGGATGTCTGGAATCAAAGGAACCTTTGAAACAAAACTTCTGAGCGGGTGTTTATGTTTCGTAGCAGATTAAGTTATCAGCCACATGCAGAGTGTGGCGCAGGTGATAAATGGCTGTGGGAGAGCGCAGGCCGATGCTTCCTCTTGCCGGGCAGCAACTGGGGCAGAGTTTGTGGTGTTGACAAGCCCGCTTCTGCCACAGGAGAGGCGATAGGAAAGTGAGTACCAAGGAAATGGCTGAGGTGGCCAGATAAACACGGTAGTTAAGCGGAGCTGCTCAAGCCTGTGGAGGTTAGAGAGTCTGCTGTGGTGGGAGGGTCCCGCAGGTTTTATGCTGCTCTGTCCAGAAATGGGCTGCAGGGGGGTTGCATAGAGCAGCAAATTGTATTTTACAGCGCAGCTAATTAACTGTTCAGAGCCTCCGCACAAAAGTAGTGCGAGCAGACACATGATGGGGTAGTCTGTGTCTTCAGCATCTCCTGGATCAGCAGCGGGGCGGTCCTGAGTGTCTTGAGCCCCCCCGTCGTGCTCCTACGCTGTCCCTCAGGAGCTCGCCCTCACCTTCAGGGCATGGCGGGCGTAGGCATCCTCTCCAGAGGCTCACCTGCAGGAGCTTTTCCATGCTATGTTACAGTGTGTCCCAGCAGGGAAAGGAGGAGAGAATTCACTGTTGCACGTGCCAAGCTGTGTTATTTCTGTTCCTGAAGAGCACGGTGATGCCGTTATCACAACAGTGAGGGTGAACCAGGCGGACGTCTCTCATTCTGTTTTTTAAGGTGCCAATCTCAAAATCTTCATGTTCATAGGGGATGTGTGGTCTGGTGGTGGCAAGAATTGGAGAGATCCTCCCTGTGCTGGAGCCTGAGATAGACCTGGCCTTTGGGATAACCCAGTTCTCTGGAGGAGGCAGCAGCAGGTCTGCAGCCTCTGAAAGGCCATCCCTTTTAAAGGAGGAGGCTGGAGATACCTAAATGCTCTGCAAAAGCAGCTGCTCACAATATTGCCAGAGATCACATTGGTTGCATCTCTGGCTTTTGGCACGGTGAGACTTACTCACAGATACTTGCTTCTGCGTCGTTATTAGCCTGCAGTGAGGTTCTCGCCTCTGAACACATCGCTCTCGACCCTGAGTTTTGAAATGAGGTCCTGCTTGCTTCACCTGGTGGCCCCTCTTCCTGTGCTGGAGAGGCAGTGAACACGCAGGCGATCTTCCTCTGCCCTCTCCAGCCATGTGTGACTTAGCAGAGCTCCTTCACCTTCCTGACAACTTCTTCCCCGCAGCTGAAGCCTCCCAGCCTGCTGTTCCTCTCATGGAAACTCTTCCAGCCGATCCCTTTCGGGAGAAGGGGCCCAGGAGTGCTTGCTCTGTGGAAGAATTGGGTGAGCATGGAGTGAAACAGATGGTGCAGGGATGTTCTCTCTTGTTGTCCCTCTGCCTCAGGTGACTCCTGACATCTGTGTTGGTTTTTGACCTCCTCTCATTTTTTATGCCTTTGGCCTGTCTCATGGGCACATCCTGACTGCTGCTCACCCATTAAGATGAGGCAGGGAGCAGTTGTACATTTCCTCAGGGTTTTGCCAGCTGACTTAAGCGCGGCCATGCACAGGGGCTCTGACAAAGTGGTAAACCAAAGAAGAAATGTGCTGTGTGGCTTCCTGTGAAGGTGCATGCCACCCTATTCCCTTGTGGGAGAGCTCCCTGCAAAGAAAACACTTGTGGATATCTCTGGAGACTGGCTTCATGTCAGCCAGCTGCCCCTGTGGCCTCTCACCGGTGAGTCAGAGGCAGGTGCCATTGGCTGGTGACCGCTGGCTGGCAGCGTGCCTGCCTGTGCCCAGCAGTGGGCAGGTCCCATCTGAACGGCCACCTCCCAGAGCAGAGGGGTTTATCAGATGTGGCATTTCAAAATAAACCTCTGTGATACTTCTGTGGCCTTGAGCTGTTGTCCTGCATTCCTTTCACTATCGTGGTGAGGACTGCCATCGGAGCAGGCCGGAGGGGAAAAATGTGTTTTGAAGATTTTAGTTGCAAAAGGGCTGGGTTGTGGTGCACCTTGTGAAACGCAAACACAAGGATTGGACACGTCTGGAAAGTGTCAAACGTGTTTCCACAAGTCTGCTGTGTTTCTTGTGAGACCTTTTGCTGTTGTATTTCTTAGCGGAAGACCTGTTTCTTGTTTATGAGGAAAAAATTGTTTGCTGTCACCCCCCTCCAAAACTAAAGCAGCCTCCTGGAAACCTTGTACCCGCCAAGCAACAGAAATGGGGTTATTTGTCCTGTCTTACCAAACTTCACTTGTTCCTAAACCATCCCTTTAAACTGATCCTCTCTAGACCCAAGAGGCAGCACTTTGCTCGTGCTCGGCATGAAACCAGGTTGATTGTCCTTTGCCTTCATCACCTTGCCGTGTACATCAGGTGCTTTCAAAGCACGGAGGCGTGAAGCTGAGCTTTACTGTCTCCTTTAACGCCATCCTTTGGAGCCGATCCCTCTGCTCACGGTGCAGCGCAGTTGCCGCGGTTCTCAGCTCTCCCCCTTTGGAGGAGGGTTTGAGTTGCTCCAGCTGGTGCCTTCACACCAGATGCAGTTTTTTTCCGCCTGTTCCATAACTGCAGTCAAAAACCTTGTAATCAAAAGAATAACAAAATGCGCAATGGCCCTGTAAACTCCCTCATCTCTTCTGCCAGCTGTTTCTTTCTTTTAAGAGAAAATCTTCCATTACTCAGGCCTTTTATGACTTTATGCTTCTTTTTGGGGCCCGGGTTCAGTGTTTAACCAAAGGGATGTTTCCTTTTAAGGCATAGAGGGCTGCTTTGGGAAGGGCAGCTACTAAATCACCCGAGCTGAGCAGTGCCCTGGCTGCTGGAGAAAATGGGATAAGTGGTTTTAAAAGCCCAACCTTCCTCTTCCCGCAAGCGCAGCTTTCGCCCTTTGGCTGCCCCAGGCTGTGGCATGTCAGTTTGCATCCGCAGCTCCTCCATTTTACAGCACAGACCATTGTCCCTGCTGCAGGATCAGTTCCACTCAACACTTGAGTGCGGACACTGCTCAACCTGCCCCTTCTCTTTCTCTCCTTCAGGTGCAAAAAGGACCTGCAGAGCCTCCTGGTTGCATCTCGGTAGCTTCTGGAGAGAACCTGTGTGCTCCAGGCTGCCTCGGGCCCACCACTGTCCCTGTCTGCAGCTATTACGGATGACCACCTCGGTCCCATATGCTGGATTCATGCCGCAGCTCCTTCCCACTGACAGACCATCCTGCGGGCTGTACTGGCGAAACCTGGTGGTGCTGTCTCACTTCTGTCATTTGGCACTAATGGAGTCCTTCATGTCATCTGTGATGACCAGATTGTTTTATTGATTGAGTGTAGCTGGTTATCTCTGAGAGCAAAAGGATGCTCTGCGATTCCCAGGGGACACTGCCAGGCACCACTCTGGTCTGTCTTCAAGTTCAACTGAGCCTTCCCTTAGCTTTATCCATGCTGTTTTGGTAAAGTAGCGTTTGCAGCTGGAAAAACTCCATCAATAATTTCAGAGGGAAATTTCTTTGTATGCAAATGAGATGGAGATTGAACCTTCATAACCCTCTGGCTGCTGTGAGTTTATCTGTGTCACTGAGGGGTTTTTGTTGCTGTGCCTTCTGTGTCTTTTTAGGGTCTTCTCTGAGTGTGACTGAATAGTCAAGACCTACTTCTTTCCAGCTGTCCAAGCGTGGGGTTTTTTTCCTCCAGACTTTGCAGTCTCCTGAGCGAGCCTTTCTGCTTTTGCGCAGGCCCTTCTGTCTGACAAGGTGTCCTTGCAACATCAGCACTCGGCCAATGCATCACGATCTTGCCCGTGAGGCATCCTTTGCCAGCCTGGCAGAGGGTCCCAGCTCTGCCTCGCAGCGCACACCTACACCAAGCGGGCACTGCAGTGCAGCGGTGAGCCCGCATCGTCTCCAGCACACTCCAGAGCGGGAGGAGGTGGCGCATCCGTGCGAGCACGTGGGTCTCATGCTTTGTGGCATCCCTCCAACATGTGCCCTGTATTCCCTTATTGGTATTCATGTAATGAAATCTCATCTTCTGGGGAAAACTAATTACACAAAGGCTAATTGAGATCTCGCCAGTGTGGGAGGTAGGGAAGTGTGATCTTTGGCCAAAAATACCCAACAGTTTTGAAACAACTGAGCTATTTTTCATTCAATTGATCTATTTTTGTTGCCGATTGTGACACTGTCCTCCTCTTTTTCTTCTCTGGTACCCCACATGAAGCGGGCACAAGGCTCATATCCCTGTGAGAGATGTGATTTTCTCTGTCTTGAGAAGAGGGACTCGGTACCGCAGGCTTTGCCATCCTGTATGTCTTCCATACTGCTGTAGCCAGTCCCACGGAGCATTGTCCCCTGTCATGGTGATGGAGGTGCTGCCTCCCTGCTGTGTGCACTGTGGTGGGAGCACAGGGAGGAGGAGACCTTGTGAGGGCTCTAGTCCAGAGGAGGCCATGAAGATGATCAGAGGGCTGGAGCACCTCCCTGATGAGGACAGGCTGGGAGAGTTGAGGTTGTTCAGCCTGGAGAAGAGAAGGCTCTGGGGAGAACTTATAAGCCCCCTTGAAGTACTGGAAGGCCGCTATAAGGTTGGGAGGGAGTAGCTGGTATAGTGCTGTTTTGGGTTCAGTATGAGAAGAATGTTGATAACACTCTGATGTTTTCAGTTGTCGCTAAGTAGTGTTTATACTAAGTCAAGGATTTTTCAGCTTCTCATGGCCAGCCAGCAAGAAGGCTGGAGGGGCACAAGGAGTTGGGAGGGGACACAGCCAGGGCAGCTGACCCCAACTGGCCAAAGGGGTATTCCATACCATGTGATGTCATGCCCAGTATATAAACTGGGGGGAGCTGGGCTGTGAGGGGATCGCTGCACAGGGACTAACTGGGCATCAGTCGGCAAGTGGTGAGCAATTGTGCATCACTTGTCCAATTCTTTTATTGTTTTTATTGTCATTCTAGTGTTGTTATTATTATCATTATTATTTCCTTCCTTTCCGTTCTGTTAAACGGTTCTTATCTCAACCCATGAGTTTTACTTTTTTTCCCCGATTCTCTCCCCATCCCACTGGGTGGGGGGGAAGTGAGTGAGTGGCTGTGTGGTGCTTAGTTGCTCGCTGGGGTTAAACCACAACACGGTTTTAAACTGAAGGAGGGTAGATCTAGATCTGATGTTAGAAAGAAGTTCTTCACTGTGAGGGTGGTGAGGCACTGGAACAGGTTGCCCAGAGAAGCTGTGGATGCCCCATCCCTGGCAGTGTTCAAGGCCAGGTTGGATGGGGCTTTGACCAACCCGGTCTAGTGGAAGGTGTCCCTGCCCATGGCAGGGGTGTTGGAACTAGATGATCCTTAAGGTGGCTTCCAACCCAAACCATTCCAGGATTCTATGATTAACCCTGGCAATGCCAAAATAATACAAATGGGGCGCAGTTTGTCATGAAAAATTTTGGGCTGATCGTGAAGACTATCGTTTGGGGTTTTTTTCCCCCCCAGATCAGGAGACTCTTATACTGGGAAGTCCTAGTGGATACTGTTCCTGGGATGAGGTTGTGTTCTACTGAGAAACAGTGTTGGTGCTTCCAGCATCCCTGGCCACCAGCTGCCTTGGTAACTGGGTTTTCTTAGGGAAAGCTGGAAGCTGGCTGCAGGAAGGCCTCCCCCACGTCCAGCTGGCCCTGGGGGCAGCTCCCCTCCCTGTCTGGGTCTGGTGACAGAGGGCTGTGCGGTGTCCCCGGTAAACAGGAGGGGTGATGCTGGGGAAAGCCAACGATGGAACTGGGGAAGTGTGTAACTGACTGCGATGGAACTGGGGAACTGCGTAACCGACTGCAACGTCACTCTCCATCTTTGATCCCCTTTGGGCTTATTTGACCGATCTGGTTAGCTTTTGTGTAACGGCGGTTGCTTTGCACTGCAGCTGCTGTAGGAACGGAGGTGCATGCCTCTGCTTGTTGCAGCTGCCTGGGGGAGATGTGGGATCCGCGAGAGCCCTGAGGATGAGAACTGACGTGCAGACACAAGGGTCGCGCGCTAGAGAGGGTCTGTGCATCGTCTGCTGTCTCAGGGTAAACATGAGCATCTCCTTTACGAGGCAGGCCTCTGCTGCTGTCGCCCTGGTCTGTCCTGTGATGGAGGCGAGCCTACCTCGGCGTCTGACAGAGCAGAGCAGCTCTGGCTCCTCCCTGAGCTCGGCAGCTTTACCTGCTCCGTCCCACTGACCTTCCGGAGACAGATTTCTCCTTCCAGCTGGCACCACTGCAGGCATCACCCTGGTGATGGTCTGATTTTTTCAGCTTACTAGAAAATTGGAGAAAATGTCCTTTCCAGACCTCAACCCCATCACCTGGAAGAGCCTGCGGGTCCTTCTGGGTGACAACTGCTCTGCAAAATGGCTGTCTAGAGGCCGCTCACTCCACGCGTACCAGGTTATGACTTTGGGCAAGCCATGTCCAGCCTCTCCTCTTCCTTCAATACTTTGTTCACAGTGAAGTAATTGCTGTAATTTTTAGCATTAAGAAAGTGTAGGCCCAGAAATCTGTGTCTTTAAGGGTATTAAGAGGATGATGGACACTTCAGTGTCTTAAATTCCCTTGACCCTTCCAGCTCTGGGCTCATTCCAGAAATATAATTGGGAAAATGTCTCCCAGCCTCATGAATTCATTCTGAACGGCAAAGAAAGAAGAAAGTGCGTTTTGGACTTTTCATGATTTTTTGAATCATAAAGCACAAATGAGCGTTCGTGTCCGGGTGAGCCCCCCCTTCACGGTCCCGTGCTCCCCAGCCCCTCTGCGTGTGACCGGCTCTTGGCCTGGTTACCGGTGGCCGAACCACGTGTACACCCGGCACGTTGCGGTATGGCGGCACAACTAGGGCATCCCAAAAAAGCCACCTGGGGCCGCAGCGTGTGTCACGTTCGGAGGTGGCACAGAAACCAGCGAGAGGGGAAGCGTCTGTGTAATAACCGCCATAAATCCCCAGCGGCCCCCCCGAGCACTGGCCTGGAAACTCTCCTGCCGCGCCGCTGCGGTGCTGAGCACCGGCTTCTCCTGATCCGACTGCCCCAGTTCCTCCTGAAACGTTCTCGCCCTGCCTAACAGCTCTGGATCAGGGGGTCACGGGCAGATGGGGAGGCATGAGGCTGCCTGCAAAACCGAGGGGGGTTTGCTCCTTCTCGATGAGATCATATGAGTGTGAATGTTTGCAGTATGTCTCTTTATGCTTGATGAAATGCTTCTGGCTACTGGGTCTTAAATTCCTCGTACCCTGAGCGTGCTGAAGCAGCCTGACCTGTGTACTAGAAACTGAGAAAAATAAAAATCCTCAATTCATGCCTTTGGGATGCCCACGTGGAGAAGCATGGAGGTCAGCATGGGTGGTGCAGGTCACGGTGGGAGGAAGAGGGTTTCCAGGCTGTAGCACATCTGTCAGCCCTTGGGAAGCTCCCGTTCCCCCGGGAGCGGAGCACGGGGGGGCTGGTGTGAAGTAGGGCAGCATATGGACCACGGCCCCCCTGGGGAGGGGAGGAGGGGAGCTGGAGCGGTTCGGTACGTGGCAGTGGAGCGGCGGGCGTGCTGCCATCCCATGTGAGCACGGCTGTTATAACTAGTGCCCCACCGACTGATGATTGACGGGGGCTCTGGACCCCCACAGGGCCACACGCTGTGCGTGGCTACAGGATGATGGCGGGGGTACCTCCGGTTGTCACAGGGCATCTTCTCCAGGTGTCTCTGGAAGGGGCTGCCTGTCTCCCGGGTCTCTCTAAGCACCCATCTGTGGGGGAGGAGGTTTCAGGGGGGACACTGGGGGTCAGTGCCTGGTGGGGTCCCCGCTCCAGATGGTGCTGCCCACCGAGTACCCTCCCCTGGCTGCCTGTGCCTGGTGGGACTGCCACGCTCTGCAGGGCTGTCTCCCAGGGGGTCCCTTCATCCAGCGCTGGCTTGCTTTTGTGGTGGGCTTGGTCCTCTGGCGTCGGCAGATGCTCCTCTGCTCCAGCGGCACAGGATGGGGGCTTGTCTGCGGTGGGCCTGGACCAAGGGCCCCCCCACCTGTCTGTCTGTCCATGCCCCGGTCAGCATGTCCAGCCCTGCCACCCTGCTCTGCCAACGTGGGAGTCCAGGGGGTCCTGGGCACCATGGGCTGGGGGCTGTGCCCAGACCCCCTCCGATGTGGACATGCCCAGGAGCCCGCAGCAGAGGCAGCCAGTGCCAAGCATTGGCAGCGCCTGGCACCGGGCATCACAGGACAGGGCTCTGCAGCAGCACGGGCACGGTGCCCGTGGGGAGGAGCATGCCGAAGCACATCCCTTGCAGGGCTGCCGACCCCCCCTAGACCCCATGGGACTCGCCAAGGCAGGAGGAGCTGGGTGAGAGGGGCCCTGGCCACCCTGGGAGCTGGTGGGTGGATGGACCCGGCAGGGGCCGGCATGGAGGATCCCTGTGCTGCTGCGGAGGCAGCAGGGAGGGAGCTGCAAGGGATCAGCCCTGGGCGAGGGTCCTCATCTCTCCCAGGGTCTGGGAGGGGGTCTGCAGCCACCACGATGGGAGGACGGTGCTCTGGGCACAGGCAGCATCAGCTCTCTCGGCGTTGCCTCCTCGGGCTGCAGTTGCTCCAGCTCTGGTGGGTCCCAGGTTTTGCAGCCCAGGCGCAGTCAGAGCGAGGGGCTGGTGCTGGGGGAGATGCTGAGCCTCCCGCCATCGGGGGGTGACCCCAGCCTTGCCCAGGAGCCGGCTCTGTGGCCAGGCAGGCGCTGCCGTGGCCAGTGCCCAGCCGGCACCGACCCCTCGGCTCCAGACGGGGTGCAGTGTGGGTCGACGGTGTGGAGGTGTGCACCACAGGCACGGGCACGGACACGACCATCATCAACATCAGCGTTGGCCAGCAGTCCTCGCTGTCCTACCTGGTCACTGCCACGAGGTCCTGGTCGCGGCTGCAGCATGGACCGGGCCATGCTGGGGGTGGCTGTGGGGCTGGTCTGTATGGACTGGGCCATGCGGGGCTTTTGTCCCCAGGCTGGCTTTGTCCCCAGGCTGGCTTTCCTCACACAGTTTGTCACCTCCAGAGACTTCTGTGTCCTGAGCGCGAAGCACAGCTGTAGCTGCTGGGTGGATGCGAGTGGCACGGGGGGCTTTCCTGGGGGACTGGTGACTCGGTGACCCACAACGTACAGCGCAGAGCCCGGGGCAAATCCCTTCTTCTGAGGGTAAAGGAGGAGAGGGGTCTGCGGTTCGCCCCGCGTGGGGCTGGGGGCCGCAGTGGTCTGGAGGGAAGTCTGGGAAGGGAGCCTGCCTTGCGCGGTGTCCCCTCACCACGTCCCGTGGGTCCTGCTGGCCCTGCTCCTCAACCTGGCCAGCACAGTCGCAGTGGCAGTGGCCGTGGTGGTGGCCGTGCCCCACGTCCTACGGGGGGATTCCAGCACTGGGGGGTGCAGTGCCACCCCCAGCCCAGCTGCCCCCACCGAGCAGCGGCTGTGCCGGGAGGAGATGCAAGCGCTGGAGGTGAGCAGGGTGGCTGGGGTGCAAGGGGGAGTTTCTTCCCCAGGTGGGAAGCTGGGGAAGGGCCTTGCTGGGAAGAAAATACTGGGAAAACCAGGGAGGATGGTAGCAGCTCTGCGCCCCTCAGCTCCCGAAGTGCTCCAGGGGCAGGACTGCCAACCTGCCTCTCCCGCAGCCACGTTCCCAGCCTGCTGCTGGCACAGGGACGGCCGGGCTTCGCCTCCCCAGGGATGGGGCTGTGCCAGCCACGCCGCCACGCTCCCACGCCCGGCGTGAGCCCTCCTCGCCCTGCGCTCCTCCTCACCTGCTCCTTTGTTTTGTATTTTAATGCCAGACCTGCAGACGTGGCTCTTGACCTTCCCCCAGGACCGGAGCCAGCACCGCTCTAATCAAAGCTCGCCGTTTCTGCCCCAGTGCGTGCCTGTGCTCCCTGGCACAGTATGGCACAGCACAGTGTGGTACCGCAAGGCACGGCACGGCACGGCACAGCACGGCTGCTTCACTGGCCACCCACAGCTGCTGGGTGGGTGCGCAGGGGTGGGGATTTCTCACGCGTAACGACAGCAGCAGAGGTTTGGCATCTTGCAGGGGTGTTTCAGCTGTCTGCGAAATCTCCAATCTCTTTTGCAGAAAAAAGAAAGGAAAAAGCCTTTTCTGTGTTTTCAGCGTTTCTGGCAGTGTCACAGCTCCTGCACGCGCAGCCCCATCTCTCCCCATGCGTGCCCTGCGCCCACAGCAACCCCCCGCCACCGCGGGCAGGGGAGGGCAGAGGGATAGTGGGATGGGGGGGCCACATCCTTCCTCCCACCCTGAGAAGGTGGCCTGGACTGCCGGGAGTATCAGCAAGAGGTCTGTGCTGGCCCCCGTAGCCTCACATGGGATGGGGGAGAGAAAGGGATGCGGGATGCACCGGGGCGGTGGTTCCCAGCCCGGAACGTGTCCCTGTGCCCTGTGCCAGCAGGTCTGCGGGTCGCAGTGCGGAGAGCAGCTCTTGGCTCCCTGTGCCAGGAAAATCCTTCACTCGGCACCTCCCGCGCTGCGCCAAGGGGAGGTGATCTCCTCGGCACCGGGGGTGTTCACGGCTTCCCCATCTGCTGGGCTCCTCTCTGGCTTCTCTCCACCCTGGGGATTTTGCAGCGGTCCTGGTGCCCGGAGGAGTGCTGCCTGCTCCCTGCCAGTGTGCCTGCAGTTTGGCAGCACCCAGCCCTGCCAGGCTCTGCCCGCCAGGCCCTGGGCACCAGGATCCTCCACATCCATCTGCAGTTCTCTGGGAAAAACCCCCTTCATCCCAGGCTGCCAGCGCAGGTCTCGCAGCTACGAGCTCTGCAGCAGGCCTGGCCCCCCTGCAGCCGGGAGATGCCCGTGGCTCTGGGCGAAGGAGGGGCAGGTTTGTGATGGGGGGCAGAGGCTGACCCCGGCCGGTTGTCCCTCCTGGGGACCAGGGCCGGCTGCCCGGCATGCTCCCGGGACACCAGTGCCAGCCCTGAGGCTGGCACAGGGAAGGGCTCCTGCCGTCCCCATGCCACAGGCGACCTGGCAGGTTCAATTATATTTTTCCACCAACCTTAAATTTATGATTTCAGGGATTAGTTTAATTTAGCGCCTGGAACATCGGGATGGAGGATCGTGCAGGGTGAGTAATTGCGAGGACAGTGCATCTGCTAGCAGCACAGTTTTAGGCTCTGTTTCATTAGTGGGCCCTGCATGTCGTTATCTCAGCTGCATGCCAGGCACCTGACGGGAGGGACCACAGCCCGCTCCATCCTGGTCAAACCTGCCACGCTGAAACCCAGGGGTTTGCAGGGTTTCTCAGCAGTTTTCCTCCCAGAGCTATTTATATTTGTCCATGTTTCCACCTGCAAGACCTCTGGGAAGCTCCTGGGGCAAGAGAGAAGCCTTTGCGTTTGTCCTGCCTGTGCCAGTTACTGCTGTGGTTTGCCCTTGTCGGCTGGCTGGAGCCCAGTGAGTGCTGGGGGAAAGCCGGGCCGGCTCCTGCCCCTCCTGCGGGGTGGCCGGAGACTCCCCAGGCTCTGCCATGTGTCCCTGCAGCCGGTGGGTCTGTCACCCTGCGGGACGCATGGCGGAGGCGCGGGCCCCCCCCTCCCCGCACTGTGGGTGCCTGCCCGCAGTACCTGCCTCCCCCTGGGGCTCCCACCTCCCGAGCCCCTTTGCTCCTTTCTCCCACCCGCTCCTGCTCTGCAGAGGCAAAATTCTGTGTAAAAGCCTCTCAAGACACAAGTTTCTCACAAATTCTGCCTCTGGAGCCCTGTGCCTCGCTCTCGGCTGCCCAGGGTGTTTGCACGTTTCTGCTCCCCACTCCTTTGTGCAAGTATTGCAGGTTTTTTGCCTTCTGCACAGCTCTCCTTGCTTCCCCAGGGCTGCTGGGCTCATTAATTTCCCTCTCATTAGGGCTCTGAGTACCTCCCAGTCAACATTTTTAGACGTTTGACCTATATGCAGATGATTTATTTTCCTGTGTGATGCCAGCCCGAACGGCAGCATCCCTCCTCGGGGAGGCGTGCAGCTCCCGGGACTGTTCCCTTGGCTGCAGGGAAACGCACGTACGTCCCTTTCTGCCCTGCCACGCCCCAGCTCTGCACCCCGGTCCCAGGCTGCTGTAGGTCCTGGGGCTGCCCAAGCCCGGTCCCCCAGGAGGGGACAGGGAACACAGGGCACCAGGAGCCTGCCTGACGTCTCTGCCTGAGCCGAGGTGCTGGGGTGCTGTGGGTGCTGTTCTCCCCTCGCTGCCTGCTTCTGCCCATTGCAGAGCTGCTGGTAAAAATGGGAAGGGAAGCGGCAAACAGCTCTGAGGGGCGCAGGGGGAATGCGTATGGCCCTTCCTGGGTGTCTGTCCGGGTAAACCTGCCCCGTGCCCTGGGGGGGGCTGTAGGGGATGGTTCTCTGCTGAGCCCACCTGGAGCTCTGGCACAGTCCCACCTGGGCCTTGGTCCCTCTCCTGGGTCTCGGCTCACCCTCGAGGCACAGTCCCCGGGAGCGGGGTACAGTGCTGCCAACCCAAGGCTCACCCCATCCCAGCCGGGCTGGGACTGTCCTCGGGCTCAGGGGCAGCGTGGCCCTGCCTGGGGGTTGCCCCTCTGCAAGGGGTGAGTGGTAAGGGGGACAGTCACCACAGAGGGCTCTCGTGCCAGGGCAGGAGGGGTCTATGGGACCCCTGGGGGGGGTCAGGGCTTTGGGGTATCGGGACTGTGCTGTGCGTGGCACCGCTGGGCACCAGAGCTGGCCGGGACTGGTGGAGGAGTGGGACCCCTGATCGGCAGGAGGTCCCCCCCTCCTTGTGGGATGAACACGGCTGCCAGGGCTGGGGCTGCTGGGGAGGATGAGGGCAGCAGGCTGGGGCTGAGCCAGGATGGGGCCCCGGGGTGCCCCTTTCCCAGCACCCACCGGGATT
>NW_010972436.1:30008612-30013517 GCF_000737465.1 Haliaeetus leucocephalus | reverse complement strand
CGGCTCCCCGCGCCGCCCCCGGTCGTCTCCAACCCCGCGACCCCGGCCCCGCAGCCCCCCCCCGCCCGGTGTCCGGGGCGGGTGGGCCGAGCCGGGCTGGCGCAGGCTGTTTTGCAGGAGCCGGTGACCTTCGAGGACGTGGCCGTCCACTTCTCGGCGGAGGAGTGGAGGGGGCTGGCGGGCTGGCAGAAGGGGCTCTACAAGGAGATGATGATGGAGAACTACCAGCTGATCGCATCCCTGGGTGAGAGTCCCCCCCGTCCTGTCCCACCCCATCCCATCCCACCCCACCCCATCCTGTTCTGACCCCCCCCATCCCACGCCAGGGACCCATCCCGGCGCTGGGGGGATGTTGTGTGCCCCACATCCAGCCACCCTCTGACCCCCCCGCCTCTGCTTCTGGGCCCATTTGGGGGGCTGCTGTTAAACAGCCCCTCCTGGAGCCGGGATTGCGGGAAGGAGCCAGAGGCCGGTGGGGATGGAGCAGGGGTGGTGGCGGTGACCGGGGGGGGGACGGGGACGATGAGGTGTGGCACGGGCGTGGCAGAGGGGTGTCTCAGGGGAGCGAGGAGAGGGGCTGGGTCCCGCAGGGGCTGCCCCACGGCTCTCCCCTGCCACGGGCAGCTCCCCCCATGCCAAGCATGAGGCACCCCGGGGTCTCCCCAAAGTGCCCAAGCAGGAGAGTGCCGGAGGGAGAGGCTGGTGCAAGCGGTGCGGCTGCCCGTGGGGGCTGCAGGGGAGTCTGGCTGCTGTGTCGGGGGCCATGGGGTGGAGGGGACCCCCCCCTCCCACCGGGGACGTCGGAGCGGTATGGCTGTGGTGCCAGGGTCTCCGCAGCACCTGCCTGTGCGGAGCTGCCCCTCTCTTCCCGGAGCAGGCTGGGCTGGCCCCAAGCCGGAGGTCGTCCAGAAGCTGGAGCGAGGGGAAGAGCCGCATCTGGGGGACCCCCCAGCTGCCTCCATGGGAGGGAGCCCGCAAGCCCCCAGCACAGGTGAGTGACACGCCAGCCCCCGCTGCCCACCCGGGTGTGGACCCAGCATGTCTGTGGCCAGGGCAGGAGGGCAGCGCGCTGGTGGGTCAGGGTCGAGGCAGTGTGAAGCTGGAGCAGGCACAGGGGAGCAGGGATGCAGCCGCAGCACCTCGGCTCCGAGCAGCTCCCGAGGGAGAGAGGAGGGGTAGGAGCTGACCTTGTCCTTGGCCAGCGAGGGGGATGTGTGCCACCCTGGCAGCTCCGGTGTGGAAGGGAGGTCACCCCATGGCACTGGGGGTCTTGCGCAGAGCCGTGCCCAGCTTGGGCAGAGGTGTCAGCAGCTCCCCAGCTGTGCCCGAGAGTGGCCCAGGGGCAAGCCCCACAGCTTATCGGGGAAGTGGTCTGTTCTGGGAGCGACGCTCGGCTGACCTGAGCCCTGACCACTTTCCTGACCCTTCGCCTCTGCATCTAGCACTGCAGGCCCAACTCTGCCCGTGAGCCCCCGGCTCACCTCCTTGGCCCCTTCCCCACGTTTCCACACACATCTTGGCGTGGGAGGCTGAGTCCTGCCCGGAGGAGCGTTGCTGGGGTGTTGTGCCAGGCCCCACTGCTGGCAGAGCCAGTTGCCAGCCCCAGCCCTCGCAGCGTGGGGGTCCGGCGGGGCAGGGGTTTGGTGCTGCGGCTCTCCTCACTGTGCCGGAGGGGCTGGGGGCTCCTGCCTGCAGCACAGGGAGCTGCCTCTGCCTTTCTCCAGCTGCCTGCATGCCTCGGTTTCCCCATTTGCAAATGGGGACAGTGGTATTCACCCCCCTCCCGGGGGGGCTGAGAGCAGAAAGGTCCTTGCAGGGGTCTTTGCAGGGGGCCCGGAGCTGGGGGTCTCGGAGGGGGTCTGGGGGTCGAGGGCAGCGAGGCTCTGCGCCTGCCGCAGAGACCGACCCGGAATGTCTCTTGCAGCCGACTCCCGCAGGCGCCGGCTCTCCGGCTGTGCCACCGCTGCCGCCACCTGCAAGAGGAAGGAGCTCTCCCTGGCTGACCGGGTGAAGCTGCTGCAGGCGCTGGAGTCACCCTCTGCCTCCCTCTCCAGCGTGGCCAAGCTCTTCGGCATCTCCAAGAGCCAGGCGGGCAGGATTGGCCGGCGCCGTGAGCAGATCCTGGCCGACTGGCACACCAATGCCAACCCACTGCGCAAGCGCAAGCGGGAGGGCAAAGGGGGAGAGGTGGAGGACGCGCTTTTCACCTGGTTCCAGCAGGCGCTGGCCCGTGGCGAGCGCCTGTCGGGGCCCATCCTGAAGGCCAAGGCGCAGGAGCTGGCCCTGAGCTCAGGCCGGGACTTTGAGGCCACCGATGGCTGGCTGTGCCGATGGAAGACCCGCCACAACATCGTCTTCAAGCGACACCAGGGTGAGAAGGTGGACGTGGACATCAGTGGCGCCCAGAGCTGGGTGAGCGAGGTGCTGCCCGCCCTCCTGGCCGGCTACCGTGCCCAGGACATCTTCAGCGCAGAGGAGACGGGGCTGCTGTACCGCGGCTACCCGGAGCGGGCACAGGCCCCCGGGGACCTCCGGGGGCTGGGCAGCAAGAAAGCCAGGGACCGCGTCTCCGTCCTCTGCTGCACCAACCACACCGGCACGGAGAAGCGGCGCTTGCTGGTGGTGGGCAGGAGCTGGTGGCCGCGCTGCCTGCCCAAGGACCCACGCGCGCTGCCGGTCACCTACGCCAGCTCGGCCAACGCGTGGGTGACAGCGCGCATCTTCCAGGAGTGGATCCTGCGGTGGGACCAGGAGCTTCACCGCCACCGCCGCAGGGTCGTGCTTTTCGTGGGTCGCAGCAGCGCCCACCCCCCCGAGCTGAGGGCCAAGCTGCGC
This sequence comes from Haliaeetus leucocephalus, assembly GCF_000737465.1. Lineage (NCBI taxonomy): Eukaryota > Metazoa > Chordata > Aves > Accipitriformes > Accipitridae > Haliaeetus > Haliaeetus leucocephalus. The sequence goes on along the minus strand of NW_010972436.1, from coordinate 30,010,682 downwards.
AACATCAGACTGGTTTTCTTCCCCCCCGACACCTCCAGCATCACCCAGCCCATGGACGTGGGCGTCATCCCCAACCTGAAGGGCCACTACCGGGCGCTGGTGCTGGCCAGGGCGGTGCAGGACCCGGCACTGGCCCGGGCGGGACGAGTGGCTGAGATCGCCGGCCGGGTGACGCTGCTGGATGCTATCTACCTCCTGCACAAGGCCTGGAGATTGGTGCAGCCGGCCACGGTGCGGAGCTGCTTCCGGAAAGCCGGCTTCCACCTGGTGCCACTGGAGCGGTGGGAGGCCGACCTGCCGCCACTGGCAGATGTGCCGCGGCCACCCTTCATCAGTGAGCGGGACTTCGTGGCCTTCGTCGGCATGGATGCGGCGGAGCCAGCCGTGGGCGATGCGGTGGGCGAGGATTGCTCACTGGTGCAGCGGAGCCAGTGGGATGCAGGGGCTGTGGGCAGGGAGGAGGAGGAGGAGGAGGAGGAGGAGGAGGAGGGTGAGCCAGAGACAGGGAGCCCCGTCACAGCCGCCGAGGCACTGGCCGGGCTGTCTGCAGCCATGAAGTGGTGCCAGCTCCGCGGGCTGGTCTACCACTGGGAACGGCTGCTGGAGACGGAGAGCACCCTGCGGATGGCCATCGTGGCCGAGGCCGCCCAGGGCGTGCTGCCGACATGTGCCAGCTACGCACCCGGCACGGTGCTGTAGGTGGGAGGTCGGCGCGCACCGGAGCCTCAGTGGCCTTGCGTAGAGTAGGAGGGATGGAGGGTGTGGGATGGATCCTGCAGCTCCTTCCTGGGAGCAGCACCTTGCTGCGTCCCTCTTGCACTTCCCGGTGGCGGGGGCTGCTGCTGGCACAGGGGAGGTCCCCGTGCTCCGTCAGATCTGCTCCCAACCCAAGACATACCCAAAGCAGGGGGACAGGGGGGCTGTCCCCAGTGGCCTCCATCCCCGGCGGGGGGATCGTACCAAGCTGTCGGTGCTGCTTGGGATGGGGGACGAGAGATGGTGCTGCTCCGGGGTTTGTCTTAAACACCCCAGCCCAGCCATATCATCCCAGTTGGCCCCCGCAAGGTGCCGCATCTCCCACTGGAGTGTTTGGCAGCTGCCCTGCCTGCCCCCACGTGCTGGCAGGGTGCCCTGGGCAGGCAGGGCTGCAGGCAGGGCTTCAGGCAGCGACCGTGCTGCTGGCAAAATCCAGGCCATGCTGTGCACCCGGGGCATCCGCGGGGCCCTGGGAGCTTTTGGGCTTTCCTGTACCGCAGGGTCCGTTGCATTTGTCCTGCTCATGTGGGATTTTCTGTGTTTACCCTCCCTCTGTCCCCCACTGACCCCCCTGGCAGTAAAGGAGGTGCCCATCGGATGCCTTGTGATCCCATGCCGTTCTGGGCTGGCAGCGTGACCGGGATGTCCCCTCAGACCCCACCGGTGCGAGGCTGTGCAGGGACACGGACATGCCACCCAGGGACAGCACAGCCCTGTTCCTGGCTGCAGGGGTTGCTGCAGGTCCTGTAACACCCTGAGTTTCCAAGGGAATTTGGGTGCAGTGATGGCTGCAGGTGCAGGGGGGGTGCCTGGCTCCAGCCCTCTCCCTGCTGCCCATGGCACCAGGACCCCATGTGTGTCTGGGGGCCTACGGCGCTGGAGGCTGCCGATCAGCCTCTCTGGGAGCCGCTGCAGCCAGGCATATCCGCAGCCGGCACATGGGTTCCCGGAGAGGCCTATCGGCAACCTCCAGCGCCGGCGGCTTCCGCTCCAGGCCTGGAAGTGCCACTTCCCACCGACACTTCTGTGCCTGAGTGACTGCAAACCATCTCCCTGCCTCCTCCGGGAGCAGAGGCTGTCCCTCAGCCATCCCTGGATCCGACTCTCGCTGTGGCCCTGGGAGTGTGGATGCACCACGTGCTGCAGGCTCACCCCAATGTGCCGCAGGCACACCACTGGGATGTGGCAATGGAGAAAGACCACCTCACGGCCCAAGAGCACTGGAGGGGGGGTCTCTCCACCGAGGGGGCAGAGGAGCAGGGGCCAAACCTTGCTCTGGCCGGAGAAGTTCCCACCTGCATTTCCCCCAGATTC
>NW_010972436.1:30003553-30008517 GCF_000737465.1 Haliaeetus leucocephalus | reverse complement strand
CCACCAAAGTCGTGCGTGCCCGACTCAGCAGTTCGCCTCAAGTTTATACAGTCAAGTGTTACATATTCACAATACGCCTATACATATGCATGACCTATCCCCGCTTCATATTAAAATTAGCTCCAAGAGGTCATTTCCATAGTGCCCTCCCAACCGCGCCTGCGCAGGGCCTCTTTATGGTGGTCGTCTGGTGGTCGCAGAGATGAAGATAGATGACTCCGTCACTGCTAGTAACCTCTTTCCTTGCGCAGGCTCAGCGATTTCTTGGTATTCACCCAAGCCGCAAGACCAGTCTTGGCTGGCTCTTGGGGCCTGCTCCTGCTTCTTATCAAGGACTGTCTTTACCTCATTGGCTGGTTCTTGGGACCAGCTCTTCTTATCAAGGACTGTCTCTACCTCAGCTAATTTCAACAATGTAAGCACTAAACATCGTCTTTCAACCCCCTTTATTATGTCTACTGAGATTCTTTTGACTCCCCTTGTCTCAGTCCCCCCTTTTCTAGAAAATAGTAAATTCTTTTACTATATTTAACCCTAGTACTTCTAATACATTTTTTCCCTATCTAGCATCCTCTCAAAGTATTTGTTGGTCTCCAGTTTTCGTCATAACTGATTCTTTTTCCATTCACTGTAAGAGTCTCTTGTACTCTTACAGCACAAAAGGCCACATCGAACCACTATGCAAAGGACCACAGACAAAAGAATGATGATTATTATAGTGACAAACAAATGCTTTAACCATGTCAAATTTGGCAACCAGGAGGTTAGTTTTTCTAATATGCCTGTCAAGCCCCAAGAAGTGTCATCTTGGGAAACTTCATGTAGTATTTTAGTTTTTTCCCATATCTCCTCAAGATCTGTTTCAGTTCGTTGGTTTTGATTGATATAGGTACAGCAAGTTTGGTTTATAACTACACATAAGCCCCCTTCTTTTGCTAAAAGCATGTCCAATCCCATTCTATTTTGGAGTACTACTTTACTTAGGGATTGTATTTCCAGTTGCAGCCCTCAAATTGCATCAATTCTAGCACTTTCTATAATCTCTAATGTAGCAGATATATTCACGATAGCTTTCTCCAACTCGCTTACCCCTAAAGAGGGAATTAACCATCGGACAAAACTATGGTACCCAGTACCTCGAATAACTAGTGGGTTTTCAGCCCGTTTTACACGGAGCCAAGGTGTTCTCAAAAACCCTCGGGGAGGCGAAGCTCCCTCGAATATACTGGTCTGAGGTGCAAGGTACTCTCGAACACAGTGTCCCTTCCAGTTCTGGGGTAAACTCTTTCTGGCCCTACTATCCCCACAGAGCCACCAGTATCCGGGCCCTGTGTTGCATCTTGGACCGAGATGTGTCTCCCTTCTGTCTTGTTCTTGCCCCTTCTTTCCTGGCCCCCTCTTTGGTTTCCGGATATAATAGAAACTGATACTTAAGTTTAGTCCAAGACGTTCTAATTTTCCTTTATCAAAAGTTCCCAGATTTTCCGCAAGGCTACAATTATCCATGTCTCCCCAAATATTATCAGTAATATTTAAGCAACGGCCAGTAATTAAGATCTCTTTAGGGTTGGGCACTTCCAGATCAAAGTTGGGTTCCCGCTGGGTATTTCCCTTTCCATGAGGGCATGATCCATTCCTGTCTGGCCCATCTTTAATAAGAGATGTCCAATTTGTGGTCGGGATTCCTAAAAAGGGGAGTTCCATGTTCCCCCGAGGAAGGGGATTACATACCCAACAATCTGATAAATTTAGTACTTTCGAGATACTCTCTGTCATATTTAAATAAGTATTTCGATCCCAAGCCTGCCCCTTGGACAAGGTCCAACTCAGAAACATAACAATCAATGTCTCACAAATTTGAGCTTCAAAGGTCCTTTTTCTTGTGAAGTCCATTGTCCTTTGGGTGCCTTCTTCACCCTAGTGTGATGGATCCAGGCGTTCTGTTCCTTGATCTTAATCGCGGTGAAGGAGGTAAGTAGTACTTGAAATGGTCCTTCCCACTGTGGCTCCAGAGTTTTTTCTGTAAGAGACTTTATATACACATAATCTCCTGGTTGTATATTATGCACAGGCCCATCCAAACCTCTCCCTCGAGTCCCTACCACATGCTTCCTGATTTTATTAAGTTGCTTACCTAATGCTACCATGTAAGAAGTCATAATTTCATCCCCTGCTTGTACAGACACCCCTCTCTGTATCCCATAGGGTTGTCCATACAGAATTTCAAAGGGGCTCAGTCCTTCTTTCGCCCTTGGTCTTGTTCGTATACGCAGAAGGGCTAAAGGGAGAGACTGAGGCCATGTCAAATTTGCTTCTTGTCCTAATTTCACAATTTGCTGTTTGATTAAGTGGTTCAATTTTTCCACTTGACCACTCGACTGGGGGTGATATGGAGTATGAAGCTGCCAACCTATACCCAAGTGGTGGCTAATTTGTTGTACTATTTTTGAGACAAAATGTGGTCCTCTGTCAGAGGATATGGTTGCTGGAACCCCAAAACGTGGTATTATCTCTTGTACCAGTATTTTAGTTACCTCCCGAGCTTTAGCCGTTCTTGTTGGGAATGCTTCTGGCCAACCTGAAAAGGTATCAGTTAATACCAATAAATATCGATACCCCCCTTTTCTTGGAAGTTCTGTAAAATCAATTTGCCATTGTTGTCCAGGCCCATTGCCTTTTCCAATCTGGCCCATTTCCGGCTTGGGGGTATTCTTAGGATTAGTCTGGAGGCAAAGATCACACTGTTGTGTCACCTGTCTCACCGTGGTGTATAAATTTCTAGCCACAATTTCTCTTATCAAATGATTATACAGAGCCTCTGTTCCCCAATGTCTTTTCCTATGTTCCTCCCATATCAAATGCCATAATAAGCAAGAGGGAACGATTAGCTTTCCCTGTGGGGTATGAGCCCACCCCTCTTCATTATATGACCCTTCTAAATCTGTAATGAGCTTTTGATCTTCCTTGGTGTATTCTGGCTTACCTTCTAGGGAAATCTGCCTATCAGGAATTAAGGCCCCTTCTATTTTTACCTTTGTTTTGGCCACTTGTTTTGCCTCTCTGTCCGCCAGCTCTTTCCCTTTTTCCAAATCTGAGCTCACTTTCTGGTGTGCCTTAATATGCATAATTGCTACTTTCTTAGGGAGCTGGACAGCTTCCAGTAACTTCAGAATTTCTTCTGCGTGTTTGATATTTTTCCCTTGAGAACTCAATAGTCCTCTCTCCTTCCAAATTGCTCCATGTGCGTGTACAACTCCAAAGGCATATTTTGAGTCTGTATAAATGTTCACAACTTTGCCCTGGGCCAATTCCAGGGCACGGGTTACAGCAATTATTTCTGCCTTCTGTGCGGAGGTGTTCATGGGCAAAGCCCCTGATTCTATTACCTCTTGGCTGGTGGTGACAGCGTATCCCGCATGTCGATTACCATTTAGGACGTAACTGCTTCCGTCTGTGAACCAAGTTTCCCCGTTTTCCATGGGGCTGTCTTTCAGGTCTGGGCAACTGGCGTATGTTGCTTCGATGGTTTCCAAACAGTCATGATGTACCGGTTCTCCTGTGTTCCCGCTGAGAAAAGAAGCTGGGTTGACAATGTTAGTGACTACAATCTCCACGTCATCCTGCTCTACCAATATAGCTTGATATCTCAGGAATCTTTGTGGAGAGAGCCAATTTTCCACCTTTTGCTTCCAGTACTGCTGATACTGTGTGAGACACCAGAACAGTCATTTTCTGGCCCAGAGTAAACTTTCGGGCTTCCTGTATATTCAGTATCACGGCCGCAACCGCCCGCAGGCATCCAGGCCAACCTTTTGCAGTCGTGTCTAACTGCTTAGAGAGGTAGGCAACTGCCCGTCGATATGGGCCCAGGTTTTGTGCTAATATTCCCAGGGCAATGCCCTGCTTCTCGTGGGAGTAAAGAAGAAACGGCTTACTCGCATCTGGGAGTCCTAAGGCCGGGGCTGACATCAAAGCCTTTTTCGGTAGCTCAAAGGCTCGTTCGGTCTCCTTATTCCACTCAAGGTGTTTCTGCTCAGTGGCTGTCAATGCATACAGTGGTTTAACAAGCAATCCATAATTATAGATCCACAATCGGCACCACCCTGTCATTCCCAGAAAAGTCCGTAACTCTTTTACTGTCTGAGGTCTCCGAGTTTGACATATTGCCTCTTTATGGGCCTGTCCCAAAGTTCTTTGTCCCGCACTAATTTCATAGCCCAAATAATTCACTTTGCGTTGCATTACCTGTGCCTTTTTCTTGGATACCCGGTACCCCTGGAGTCCCAGGAAATTCAACAGACTCACCGTCCATGTCATACAATCTTTCTCTGTTTTGGTGGCGATCAGGATATCATCCACATACTGCAACAGCTTCCCCTCCTCAGATGGGGCTTCCCAGGATTCTAAGTCTTTCGCAAGCTGATTGCCAAAAATGGTAGGACTATTCTTAAATCCTTGTGGCAACACCGTCCAAGTGAGCTGGGTCTTTCGACCACTCTTGGGGTTTTCCCATTCAAATGCAAATAATAATTTTTGGCTGGTCTCATGGAGAGGGAGGCAAAAGAAAGCATCCTTCAAATCTAAAACAGTAAACCAAGTCAATTCAGGTGTTAATACGGTCAACAGGGTGTATAGGTTCGCCACTACCGGGTAAAGATCTTCAGTTATCTTATTCACCACCCGTAAGTCTTGGACCACCCGATATGACCCATCGGGCTTCCGAACAGGTAATATAGGGATATTGAATTCAGACTCACACTCTTTCAATAATCCCAACTGCAAAAATTTTTCTATCACCGGCCAGATTCCTTCTCTGTCTTCCTTCTTTAGGGGATATTGTTTAATTCTCACCGGCTTTTGGCCTTCCTTGATCCTAACTTCAACAGGTGGAGCACTTTTCGCTCTTCCAGGTGCATCGGTAGCCCATACCCCCGGGTACACTTGGTTTAAGATGTCCTCGTTAA
>NW_010972436.1:30002858-30003217 GCF_000737465.1 Haliaeetus leucocephalus | reverse complement strand
CGGCAGAGCCTGCCCCGCCACGGGGACCCGCTGCAAGCCCAGCTCCCCGCCTCTCGGGGGGGGCACGCCACGGGGGACACCTTGCCGACCTCCCACCCGCTCCCACCGGCCTGGGGGGGGGGGCTCACAAAACGCGGGCGAGCGCGGTCGTGGAGGGCAGGAGCGGACGGCCGGTCCCGGCAGAGCGGTGCCCGCCGGACACTCGGACGCTGACCCCGGCCCCGAGCGGTGGCATGGCGGGGGGTGTCCGTTCGGAGACCCCCCCCGGGCCCTGCTCCCTCCCCTCTGTCCCCCCCCAGGCAGTCAGGAGCTGCTGGCCAGCCCGGGGCTCAGCGAGCGCGCCCGGGGCCGGCTCCCCG
>NW_010972436.1:29991641-30002548 GCF_000737465.1 Haliaeetus leucocephalus | reverse complement strand
GGCCCCGGTCCCGGTTCCCAGCCCGGTTTCGGCGGCAGCTGCTCCGGGCTGCGCCTGAGACCCACGTCCCCCCGGGTCCGTGGCTCGGCGGTGGCTCTTGTTGCCCGTGTGCGGGGTCCCGGGAATTGGGGGGGTGCGTGTGCCTGGATTGCTGTGCCAGCATGGAGACACCCCCCCCGCGGGAGCCGCCAGCATCCCCGGCTTCTCCGGTGCCCGGTGGTCTCGGGTGGGCGCGGCAGGTCGGGAAGAGGGACCGTGCCCCGTTCTGGGCGGTGCTGAGCCGGGTGTCCAAGCGTGGGCTGGATGTGACCCCCAGCCCTCTGGTCCTGCTTGGTGGAGGTGGGGGGGTCCCGTGGGTCCCCAGGCGCTGGGGCAGCCAGACCCTCCGGCCGAGCTGAGGAGCGTGGGGCTGGGGGGGAACTGGGGAGCCCTGCTCTTCCCGGGACAGTCTGGGGCTTACCGTAGCCCCAGCCATCCTGCACCGATTGCCAGGGAGCCGAGCGGCCCAAGGACGGGGACGTTTTGGGAACCGCGGTGTGCTACAGCTCCATGTGCACCCTGGGAGAAGGGGGTGAACGTGGCTGCAGACACCCCCCGCGCCCCCCTGCCTGGGGTCCAGCGAGGGGACGGTGCTGCTCGCTCCCCAGGTCCCCTCAGCCCCTACACTCTTTTCCAGGGCGCAGTGACGTTTGAGGACGTGGCCGTCTATTTCTCCCCCGAGGAGTGGGTCGAGCTGGTGGCATGGCAGCGGGAGCTCTACCAGGAGGTGATGATGGACAACTATGACCTGGTTGCCACCCTGGGTAAGGATGCACTCCTGGGGAGCCCGGGCACAGAGCCGGCAGCACTGCCAGGCTGGGAGGTCCGGAGGCTCAGCCGGGGTTCCGGAGGCTCAGCCGGGGGTCCGCAGCCCGAGCCCCTCCGGCCAGCCGCGCGTGGGCAGAGCCCAACTTACCGTCTCTCCACGCAGAGCGGGGCTGCAGCGCGCCCGCTGCCCTCCCCGGCCTTGCCGAGTCCGTCCCCGGTGTGTGAGGAATAACGGCTCCAGGTACCCCGGCCCTGCCGCTCCCCACCCTGGTGTGCCCCGGTTCGCTGCCACAAGCGGGGTTGACGCCGGCAGCTCCTGAGGGCCCTGGACATGGCAGCCCCCTGGTCCCGCTGCTCCCGCAGCCGGCTTCCCCCAGGCACATCACCATGGCCCCCGGTGACGGTGACGCTCCTTGGGCGGCTCGAGGGATGCTGAGGTTTCTCTCTCCCACACAGGCCCCGAGTCCAAGCTCACCCACAAAATGGAACCCAGGGAGGAGTCGTGTGGGGGGGTCCCCTGCGGCGGGGGGGACGGCAGAGCTCCTGACGCCTCTGGCACCTGTGAGTGACTGCGGGGAGACCCCCCGCGTGGCCGGGGGGGCACCGGGCTGGGAAATCGGTGCCGATTTAGTAAGTTAGAGACAGAAGCCCCGAGCGCAGTATGAGGCGGCTGGCCCCAGCCAGACCTCCACCCCAGACGAGCTCCTCCTCACCGGGTGGGTTTGGGTGTCCCACCTCGGCCCCCCAGGCCTGGTTGTCCCGTGGGCATTGCAGGGCTGGGGGGAGGCTGCGGCGGGCGAGGGGCCGGTGCCGCGGGCACGGGGACCGTCACGGGTCTGTGCCGGCGGTGTCCCCGTGCCGGGACACCCCCCGCCATAACTGCACCCCTGTTCCCGACAGCTGCCTGGGGCGGGACGGCCGGCGAGGACCTGTGTGAGGACGACGACCGGGGACGCTGGGTCCCGTGCGCATCGCCAGCCGGGTCGGCCGAGGAGTTGGGGCACCCCGTGCTCTGCTCCAGCTGGTGCGACACGGAGCCGGGGGCCTGGGCCGGGGATGCCCCCCAGGAGCTGCCGGGGTGGGACCGGGGGGAGCGGCTGCTGGAGGTGCCCGTGGCGAGGGGTGGGGGGCTCCTAATCTGCGGCACCTGTGGGCAGAGCTTCGAGGACGAGGCTGGGCTGAGCGCACACCAGCGCGAGCACCTGCGCCCAGCGCCCTCCTACCAGTGCGGCGCCTGCGGCAAGGCTTTCCGCCACTACCGCAACCTCCTGACGCACAAAAAGCACCGGGGCCGGCGCCGGCATGCCTGCACGGAGTGCACCAGGACCTTCTGCTTGAAAGGGGATCTGTTGCGGCACCGGGCGAGCCACGGTGGCGAGGGCGGCTATGCCTGCCCGCTCTGTGGGGACAGCTTCCGCCACAAGCGTGACCTGCAGGCGCACCGCAAGGAGCACGCTGGCGACACATGCTGCAAGTGCCCCCAGTGCGACAAGCGCTTTGAGGACGAGGCCAGCCTGAGCCGGCACCGGGCCGCCGACTGCGAGGAGCGACCCTTCCTCTGCGGGCGTTGCGACCGCAGCTTCAGCTGGAAGGAGAGCCTGATCATCCACCAGCGCAGCCACGCGCAGGAACGCTCCCACAAGTGCCCCGACTGCGGCCGCGGCTTCAGCCGCAGCGGGAACCTGCTGGTGCACCAGCGTGTGCACACGGGCGAGCGGCCCTTCACGTGCCCCCAGTGCGACAAGTCCTTCTGCAACAAGGCCAACCTCATCACGCACAAGAAGCTCCACCGGCGCTACAAGACCTTTGCCTGCTCCCAGTGCCGGCTGGGCTTCAGCTCCAAGAGCAAGCTGCTGCTTCACCAGCGGGCGCATGGAGAGGGGGACGGGGGGACCCTCAGGGCAGGGGACGACCCGACAGGCTGCCAGCAGTAGCTGCGGCCGCTCTGGAGTGTGGGAGGGGGCTTATCCCTGTGTGGAGAGGCCCGGAGGATGGCAGCGGGGCAGGAGGGGGCCTCATCCTGCCCCCACAGGACACTGACTTTGCTAGTGCCTGCTGCCTCCTCCCTGGGGCTTGGCTGGGTGCACGTCCAGGACCTGTGAGCCCTGTGCTCCGCACCCCTTTGGACCTCAAAAAATCCCTCCAAGGCACTTCCCAGTTCTCCCAGTCCCACCAGTACCCTGCCCCTGCATGGGAGGGTATCTCCTTGTTACCATCTGTATTTAAAGCCAGAAGACAGTGATGCGAGCGTGGGGTCTGGTCTCTTACGGCAGAATGGAAAGGTCCCATCCTGCGCTGGGGGGGGCAGCCCAAGGGCCAGAGCCTCTCCCCGCTTCCCAGCTTTTGGCCCTTAGCCTTCCCCTCGGAGGGGTGCTGGGGGTAGGCTGGGTGACTCTGGGGGATGAACAGCACCCGGGACCCCTGTCCTGACCCGCTCCCCTGGATGTAGCGGCACTGCCAGGCACCAGCTGGGTGAAGCCTGGGTGGCTGCCCTGTCCCCTGCCACCCAGCCCCTTCCCTGTTTTGCCCAGCTCAGGCTGCGCACCAGTGAAACCGTGCTGGTGGGACCCCCGGTCTGCTGGAGCGTGTCCCCCATCCCACAGGGCACCTGGGGCTCAGGGCTGCCATCCCTCCCCGACGGGTCTCGGAGGGATGGGTCAGCTCCCAGGAGGTCCCTGTGGGGACATATCTGTCCCCGTACAGATGTCCCCATGCCCAGCCATGTCTGTTTGTGGGAGCTGTTTCTGCCCCGTAGTGCTGCCCAAAGCGGGGGGTGGCAGTTGGGCAGCCAGGGTGGGAGTGGGGAAGGTGCCGTGGGGCTGCGAGCGGGACCCCCCCAGGCTCATCTCCCCATCCACTCTCCTGCCGGGGTGCTGAGCAGGGTCCCGCGCTGCCGCAGGTCCCAGTGATGTTCAAGGATGTGGCCGCCTGTTTCTCCTTGGAGGAGCGGGCAGAGCTGGTGGGGTGCCAGGAGGAGCTGTACCAGGATGTGACAAGCTGGTGGCTTCGCTCGCTGCCTAAGAAGGGTTTCCCACCACCCACGGCACTGGAGGACCCCGGGGCCCGGGAGTGTGGTGGGGGGCTGTTGGGGGGGTGCCGCCTCCTGCAGCAGGCACTGCGCTGGGTTGCTCTGGAGGATGTCTGCTTGCTTTGGGAAGGCGGCTGTGCTGGGAACATGGGCCCAAGTGCTGGGGATCCCCTGCTGGGTGGGGAGGAGGTGGGGGGGGTCCGGCAGGGTGATGGATGCATGGCCACGTGCCCCGCGCTGTGCACGTTGAATGCCTGATGTAGGGTGTCATGGATGTCCCCTGTTCCTCGGGGAAGGACACTGTGATACCCCCCCCCAGCCATGGGCACACCAGGCTCCCAGCAGGACCAGAGTGCCCTGTCTGGGCCGGGGCACTGCCAGAGCCCAGTGCTGGGGCTCCCGCCGGTGTCCCCCAGCCTGGCCGGGCTCCCACTGCAGCCAGGGCAGAAGAGTTTGTGCTCGGAGTGTGTCGTCTGGCCTCTCTCCAGAGTGAAAGATGCCAGTGCCATGGGAGCTGGCACTTTCCCACAGAGGATTTTCCTCTTGGAGGTGGTGCTGCCGGCTGCCCAGCCTCACTGGGCTCGTTGCATCGCCTTTGTGCTCATGTGCCGGTGCTTGCTGGAGCACAGCACGCTTTCTGCTGCTCAGCTGCACTGTCCCGTGGGAGGGTCACGCCGTGGGGCCCACCCGTTAGTGCCTGGCCCATTTGCTGGCCATGCCCCGTGTTTTGGGGTGCAAGCCGCTTTCTAGGAATGGCTGCATGATGGTGCCCTGTGCTTCCCTCGTGGCCCCTGGGCTGAAAGCAGATTTCAGTGGTTGCAACTTGAGGTTCTCAGCTCTGCGTGCCGCTCGCCTCTCTCCTCCTTACCAGCTCAAGGACCCTGTCCCCGGGTAGGAGTGGGTGGCCATCGTGGCCTGGAAGCTGGCCACCCGAAGCTACTACTGCTCCGTGGCCAGCCAGTTTGGCGTGGGCAAGTCAACAGTGGGTCTGGCAGTGATGGAGATGTGGGATGCAGTCCTTAAAGTGGTTTACGCCATGTCGTGGCCATGAAGAACATCTTTCAATTAAGAGCCGCCTTTCAGAAAATGGATTTCCCAAACTGCACGGGGGACATTGATGTGACACACGGTCCTGTCATTTGTCCTTGGGAAGGAGCCAGCGAGTACATGAACTGTGGTGGGCATCGCTCCCCGGGGGCTGCGGCGCAGCAGGAGGGCTCACGAGCACCGGTGTGGGGAGCACTGCCAGGTCCAGGATGCCGAGGTGCTGGTGAGGTCGGGCATAACGTGCTGGGCCAAGCGGGGACATTATTCTCTCCCAGTGGCGTTATTCACAGCAGTGCCTCGGTGCCCACCGTCACTCTGGGGGACCCTGCCAAACCCCCCGCCCTGGATGGTGACACCTTATCAAGGCCACAGGAGAAGTGGAAATTCAGCTGCAGGGAGGTGGTGGAGCTGAAGGTAGGCTGAAGCCTTGCTGGTGTTGCCTGCACAACCGGCTGGATGTTGTCGAGCCCAGTGCCACTGGCGTGACGGCAGCCTGCTGCACCATCTGCAACATCTGGAGGTGAAGGGTGAACATCTGCACGGAGTGTCCCTGGGACGGGGATGTCTTGTGCTGCCGCTTCGCCTGGCAGCCTGAGAGCGTGGCTGCCAGCCGAGGCTGTGCTGCCGGAGGGGTGGGAGGTGGGGGGTGCCCTCTGCACCCACAGCCCGGCCACCCCACCGGCATGAAGGACTGAGCCGTCCCAGGCGCCTGACCCGTCCCCGTGCTGCTTCACCGGCACCTGCCACGTTCTTCTCAACTGCTTGGTATGTTAGTTTGAAATGGGGGGGCAGTGCCTGGGAGGGGGGACCGCTCCTCCCAGTTTTAGGGAGATTTGCCACCCAGTTCGGTTTGTGGCCGGTGGCTTTTCCCTCGAGCACCACCCAGCACCGGATCCCCTGTCCCTGGGTAAGTGTAAGAGTCTGTTGGTGCACTGTAAGTCACAGAGCACCACGTCGTCAGTGTTTTCTCATGGTTTAATAAATCCCTTTGGCAGGGGCTTGCTCTGCTCCTCTTCTGCCAGTGCAGGACCGGCTGCTTAGCCCAGCCTTATCCGGTCCTCGTCCCAGCATTGCCCAGGGAGCCCTGAATGTGTCCATTCCTGAGGGCTGGATGGACTAGATGCAGTTGGACTAGATGATCGTTGTAGGTCCCTTCCAGCTGAAATTCTATTCCATTCCATTCTATTCCATTCCATTCCATTCCATTCCATTCCATTCCATTCTATTCTATTCTGCCTGTGCCCTGCTTGGGGTCACGTCACCCAGCCCTGCTCCCGTCCTCCTCGCTGCCCTGCACAGTCCAGGGCTGATGGCAGAGGCTGGGCAGACAGAGCTGGGGGGGGGACAGAAAATAAACAAGTCTGTGCTGCAATTTGCAACCGCCTGCTATTTTTGATACCAGCTTTGTCACTTGTGAAGTGGCTTCTTGGGGCTGCTGGTGCAGAGAGCTGAGAATGGCTGAGTCAAGCCGGTCTGGTAGGGGGTTTATCAAAATTTTGCAGTGAATCAAAATCAATCTGGAGGGGCCGTCCTGTGGTGGGGGTGTCTGTCCTACCAGGGCCTCTGGTGCTGGCACGGGACGCTGAACCTCCCTCCAGCTGGACAATGCTTGGAAAACCTAAGTATTTTAGAAATAGTGGAGATGACCAGAATTTTGGGAGAGGCCGGTAAAATGCCACAGGCCATTTGGGCAGCGCCTTGCAGCCCGAGCCAGGGCAGGCAAGCGTTTGCTGCCTTCGAGGAGGAAGAGGAAGAGGAGGAAGAGGAGGAAGTGTACCTGGTGTTGGAGGCCATGCTGGCTCCTGTGGCTCCTGCCCCCAGGCCAGGCTAACTGTGGCCGATGGCGCACAAGGCCACCCTGCCCTTGCCCAGCCCTGTCACTGTTCCCAAGGACGCTTTTGGGGCTGGAGCCTGCTCTGTCCCCACCACCCTGCGGCATTCACGCCCGGGGAGGTGGCACCCGCACCCGGGGGGGTGGCTGGCACCCGCACCCAGCTCTTGCTGGAAGCTGCTGCGGGTGCCAGGGGACTTCAGGTGGGACCGCAGGAGGGACGGGGTTGCCTGCACCGGCCCAAATGCTGGGGTGGTTCATGCTGTGGAGACCCTGCTCAGGCCATGGCACGCCGTCACTGGAGTTAGCAGAGTGGGGGGATGGCCGGGGACAGCCAGCCAGCCTTCCCCGGGCCTCGGGGTCCGCTGCCCCTCAAGGGGCTGGTCCCAGGGGAGAGCTGGGAAGGGGAGCAGCCACCCACGGGACACCCACCTCTGCCACCCCTCAGAGCTGCCTCTGGAGGAGCAGGCACAGGTCCCAGGGGAATTCTCCCTGCCCTGGGCACGGAGCTACTGGGGCTGAGCCGGGTCCTGGTCCTGGCACCCACGGTCCCAGCCGTGCAGGCAGCGGTGCCGAGGCAGGCAGGGAGGAAGGGCAGGGCCGTGAGGAAGCGACGGTGGGACCAAATCCGGCACGACGGGGAGGAGGCGAGACCCGACAGGCATCTCGCGGGCGTCACCGGCAGCGGTAGCCGGCATGAGTCAGGGCTGGCACAGGCAGTGGCAGGATCAGGGCAGCCTGCGGGCAGTGGAGGCAGCGAAGCCTCTGGGATAAGCTGGGTGTCAGTGGGTTCTCTGGTGGTGCTGAGGGTGGGGAGGGAGCTCTGCGGGAGGGGTATTCGTTCCCATAGAGGGAGCCCAAATGCTCCCCCCGCACCTCTCCACGTGCACATCCACCCTCCGTACCCCATGCCATGCAATTCAATGGCCGGGGACACACGGGAAAGCGGTGCTGCTGGTGAGGCCGAGGGCAGGCGCGGAGCTGCCGAGCCTGGGCAGCATGCCCGGGAGATGCAGCAGCCCCTGGGAGGGAAGGGACGTCTCTCCTCAGCCCTGATGCAGGACTCAAAGGCGACCACTGCGATCGACACGCAGCCTGGGAGGGATTGCATGTGCCGGGGCTCCCCATGGGTTCATGCTGCTGGCTGCAGGGGTCATTTTGAAGCAGAGAGTCCCTGGGGAGGTGACACTCTTACCCAGCGTGGTGCCACACGGCTTGTTGCGGCTGGGACAGGGCAGGAGGGTGCCGTCCCCAGCAGGGGAGATGCAGCCCCTCACCTGATGGTGCTGAGGGCCCCGCTTGGTGGGTGCTGCTCCCTGTCTCCGCTTGAAGAGCCTTCGGGGGACACCAAAGCCTGAGCTGCAGCTGTGCATCGAGGGGCTGCGGCCAACTGCGGCTGACCATCTGCTTCCCTGCACGGGGCTTTGCCGCTCTCACGGTCCGCCGAGAGGTTTCGAGTCATGTCAAATCTCAGACAAAGGCTTTAAAAATTGCCCCATTAATCAAATGGCTGCGGCAGAGCCTTAGAAGCGGTGGTACTCCTGGCAGCACCAGGTAGGCGGGTGCTTGCTCGCTGCAATGCTGCCTCGCGCGACGTCCATCTCAGTGGAGGACACCGGCTCCCTCTCTGTCAGCCCCTGCTCTGCTCACATTGCCTGGCCGTTTATGCCCAATCTTGCCAGACAGCACCGGAATTTTCTTTTTGACTGGTGGTGGAATAACAGACGATCACAGAAACAGCAAAACTGACACTAAACACCAGCAGGGGCTGTCGAGGCTGCGAGCACCCTTCTCCACCACGCTGCTGGGAGAGGAGCACCCTGCCTGCTAGTGCTGCTGCCAGCTCAGCGGGCAGTGGAGGTGGCCACACACCCCAGCACTGGTCCCGACCCATGGCATGGTGGTGTGGTGGGACCAGAGCTTGCTGCCCGGCCCCAGCCACGAGGCCGGCACTGCTGGGGACTGTGAGGCTCCAGCTGGGGACAGGCATGAGCCTGGAAATGCTGCCAGCACAGGCTGGTCACCCAGATGATCCCCTGATTTACTGGCCGGTTAATCATCCTTGTCCATCCCGTTTCCAGCCCCACTCTCCAAAGCCTCTCACCCTCGGCACTAGGCTCCAGGTGCTGACAACTCTCTGCAGCGCAGTTCCTGGGACCCTCTTGCTGCCCAGTTGGCAGCTGGGTACCACACACTGCCCTGCACTGGGGAAGGTGTCCCCATCCCTACAGCCCATCCCCGAACTGGAGATGCAGAGATGCCAAGAAGAGCAGCAGGAGCAACTGCTCCCCGGGAGCAAGCGGGGAGAGAGGAGGAGGAGGAGGCTGAGCTGCGACCCAGAGAGCCAGATCCTGGGGCTGGCACTGGTGGGAGTGGAGGGGACGGTGTGCCAGGGCTGCCCTGGGTGGCAGTCGCGGTGCAGCGCAGTGATGCGTGGCAGCGTGGAGCTGTGCCAAAGCTGGCAGGGAGCTGGCACACCCCGTGCCATGCCAGGCACGGCCCCAGCACTGCTTTTGTGAGAGCCGAAGCTCATGAAACCTGGCTCGCCGGCATGGCGGCTGGTTCGGTGCGTGTGTTGGTGATGGATTGACCCTGGCTGGAGGCCAGGTGCCCACCAAAGCTGCTCTATCACCCCCCCTCAGCTGGACAGATGAGAGAAAATATAACAAAGAGCTTGTGGGTTGAGATAAGGACAGGGAGAGATCACTCACCAATTACCGTCACAGGCAAAACAGGCTTGACTTGGGGAAAATTAACTTAATTTATTGCCAGTCAACCAGAGTAGGATAATGAGAAATAAAACCAAATCTCAAAACACCTTCCCACCACCCCTCCCTTCTTCCCGGGCACAGCTTCTCTCCCCGATTCTCTACCTACCCCCCCAGCGGCACAGGGGGACAGGGAATGGGGGTTACAATCAGTTCGTCACACATTGTCTCTGCCTCTCCTTCCTCCTCAGGGGCAGGAGTCATCACTCGTCCCCTGCTCCAACGTGGGGTCCCTCCCATGGGAGACAGTCCTTCATGAACTTCTCCAACGTGGGTCCTTCCCATGGGCTGCAGTTCTTCACAAACTGCTCCAACATGGGTCCTTTCCATGGCGTGCAGTCCTTCAGGAGCACACTGCTCCAGCATGGGTCCCCTGCAGGGTTAAAAGACCTGCCAGAAAACCTGCTCCAGCGTGGGCTCCTCATTCCATGGGGCCACAGGTCCTGCCCGGAGTCTGCTCCACCGTGGGCTTCCCATGAGGTCACAACCTCCTTCGGGCATCCCCCTACTCCAGCGTGGGGTCCTCCCCAGGCTGCAGGTGGAGATCTGCTCCACCGTGGACCTCCCTGGGCTGCAGGGGGACAGCCTGCCTCACCATGGTCTTCTCCACAGGCTGCAGGGGAATCTCTGCTCCGGCACCCGGAGCACCTCCTCTCCTCCTTCTGCACTGACCTGGGGGTCTGCAGGGTTGTTTCTCTCACATTTTCTCACTCCTCTCTCCAGCTGCAGCAGCGCAGTTTTCCTTTCCCCCTTCTTAAATCTGTTATCCCAGAGATGCTACCACTATTGCTGACGGGCTTGGCCTTGGCCAGTGACGGGTCCGTCTTGGACCTGGCTGGCTTTGGCTCCATGAGACATGGGTGAAGCTTCTAGCAGCTTCTCACAGAAGCCACCCCTGTAGCCCCCCCCCACTACCAAAACCTTGCCACGCAAACCCAATACAGTGTTTAAATGCTTGGCGCTTGCAGGAGGCGAAGGATCCACCACGTTCGTCATTGCCGCATCGACAGGACGGGCACCCTCTGCCTCGGGTCCTGCTCCTGTCTCTGCGACGGCGGAGGCCATTTCCCCCTCTGCGATCCCTTCCCAGGGACCCCGGCTGCTCCGGGGGGTGCGGGGGGGGGCAGAGCAGTGGCAGGGGGTTAAGGGCCTCGGGCTGTGGGACGCGAGGCCCTTTGCCCGCTCCGGGCTGGTCCCTGCTTCTCCGACATCCCACACTTCTGCCCACCGGCTCTCCCACCCCGGCCGAAGCCCCCCCAGCCCTCCAGCCCCCCTGCCCCTGGTCGAGGCCGTCCCCAGCCCCGCTGCCATCCGGGTGGGTGACAAGCGGGTGGCACGTGTGTCCCCCCCCATCCCGTCTCTCGCTGCGTATCTCTCCCTCCGCCCTCTCTGGCACCCACACCCGGCACCCCCCCCCCTCCCCCCC
>NW_010972436.1:29981261-29991579 GCF_000737465.1 Haliaeetus leucocephalus | reverse complement strand
GGGGTGCCGGCACCCCAAAGGAGGGGGATCCTCTAGCAGGGCCGTGGGGCAGGGTGAGGGTGTCCCGTGGGAAGGGGGGTGTCACCCAGAGCACCCCGGCAGGGCCCAGGGCTGCCGAGGGGCGCGCGGAGCAGCCGGTGCTCCGGCACCCACTGGACCCCCCCTCAGCCCCCCCGGGCGATTTCCTTCTGGGGTGCTGGTGGGTGCACGTGCGGGACCCCCAGAGCCAGGGACGGTCACCTTGTTCTTGCAGCATCGGCCGTGAGACCTAGAAAATAAACCCTAATAAACCAGAATGACACTTGCCATCGTGCGGCTTGCAAGTCCGGGGCTGGTTTTGGTGGAGCGGTATTTATTTACTGAAGGAGCTGTTTCGGTCAGGTGTGGGCCGGGGCCCGGTACGAGCCAACACTTTTGACAACAGCTTTGTGGTACCGGCCCTTTGCCGAGCCAAGCCCCGCGGCAGCTCTGCTGCAGCCTCGCACCGCAGGAACTCCTGCCCGTGGTTTCGTAAAGGGGTGCGGGAAGCCGTCGTGGGCAGGGGCTGCCCGACCGGGCAGGGGGACGGTGATGACCCCCCCTTGGCTCTCTTTGGCACCCCGGGGCTCCCAGGCCTGGCTGGGGGGAGCCGGGTGGGAAGGGGGCTGTGCCGTGGGTGCCGGGATGGCGCGGTTTGTTTTCCCCAGGGCCTAGGAAAAGCGATGTGATGGGATGGAGAGTTACGGGTTTGTGGTTTCCAGATAAGGTGGAAGCTGCGCAGGCTCCAGCTGGCTCCTGCCGAAGCTCATCCCAAATTCCCTGGCCGGGGGCACCCGGGAGCGGGATGGGGCTGGTCCTGCTCCCATGCCCAGCCGGCAGCGCTGGCAGCCCAAGTTGAGAGCCTCCCCGAGAGCAAACCTCTCTTGTTCGGAAACAACCAAACCCCGACAACCCCCGAGCACCCCGGTCCTGCCGGCCCCGGGCACCCTCTGCACCCATCCGAGTGCCCTCCTGGCCCCAGGCTCTTGCAGGGGTCCCTCGGGCTCGTCCCGCCGAGCAGGAGGGTGCCCTTAGAGCAGGCAGGAGGAGGAGGAGGGCAGCCAGCCTCCACCTCCCGAACCACTCATGGGGAAGGAGCTGCTGCCGGCTGGGGTGTCCGTGCGGTGCTGTCAGGGGAGCACGACGTGGGCAAAGGCTGTCGGAGGGCCCGATCCTCTGCCCAGAGCCCCTGGCTCCATGGGGGCGGGCAGCAGGGGTTTGGGGAGAGGTGAGCCGGAGTTGGGGTCTCGGAGGGGGCAGTGGCACCCGCCTGCCCCCACCAGCTCCCGGTGCTGCCGGCGACTTTGGCACAATGCTTGCGTTCATCTGGCGTGGCAGCCAGCGGCAGAGGGGGCTGCAGATCCCAGGGGGCTGGAAACAAGTGGCCGGTGCTGGGGATGTCGCCTGTCCCTCCCAGCAATGCTGCTGGGTCCAGCGGTTGCCGCAAAGAGCAAGCAGAGCATTGCCAAGTCGATTCCTGACTTTGTCCCAGGGTTAATCCCAATCGCTCGGGCCACCAGCACCGATCCTGGGCTGAAGGACCGCATTCATGCAGGCGGGGAGTGGTGCAGGCAGCAACTGCCCCTGGGCTTGTGCCCTCTCTGGCAGCACCTACCGTCCGTGTTTGGGAGGTGGAAGGAGGGATGCACGCCGCACCACAGCTCCGTGGGGACATGGCACCAAGCAGGACGAGAGACCAGCAAGTGGGGTTGGAGGGGGCACGGGGCCAGCAGGGGAGAAGGCAAGAAGGAGCTGCCCTCCCTCAGCTGCCCCCAGCCTCTGGGTGCAGCGGGGGGTTGCAAATAAATTAGGCGGCAGCACCTAATTGGGGTGTGCTGGAGGAAAGGACGGGGTAGGAAAGCTTGGAAATGGGCTACTGCTCTTGGGGTGCTTTGTGGGCAGAGGGGGCCCATGGGGTGCCCCATGCGCGTTGCAACTGAATTGTTTGACTGCCGGCGCTCGTGCGCGGGACCGGCCGCCCCACGGCACGGTGGGGGTCTGGGTTGAGGCGTCTGGGCCTGGCAGGCCTCGGGGACATTGCGCGTGCATGGCGGGCCTGGCACCGCGCCGGTCATGCCGCTCAGCCCCCGCGGTGCCTCTCCCCTGCTTCCCTCCTGGTGAAGCCTGGGGGCTGCCGGCTCTCCCCTTGGGCGCCCGTGCTGCTGGCGGGTTCTGCCAAGACTCCCCTCCTTCTGGTTCTTCACCTCCCCCAGATGAGCAGCCCTTTTCTGCACTGTTTTCGCTCTGAATCTCTGTTTCTCAGAGATTCTTCTTTGCTCTGACCTTGTACCGCTGCCGCCGCTGCCCCCACAGCTGCCGGGCTGGAAGGAGCGGCTGGGGCAGCGATTTGGGTGACGACCTGGCACCCGTCCCATCCCACCCTGCACTGTGTAGCTACCCTGACGTCCTCCTCAACCCCGCTGCTGGCGGCAGCTTCCCGGGTCAGGGCGATGTAGGGCAATGGGGGTCTGGGGAAGGGATGGAGTGAGGAGAGAATCAGCACAGCCTGGGTGTGCCGGAGCGGGGAGCATGGAGGTCAGCGTCCTCCGGAGCACCCGTGTGTCTGCGGGTGCTCCCTGGGACCGGGGGAGGCTGGAAGGAGACTTTCCCATCCTTGGGCAGGTTCTTCTGGAGGGAGCCCCAGGACCCCCAACAATGGAGCGAGAGGAGAAGCCGTTTGGGGGGGATCCCCAGGACGTGAGGCTCCGGGGGATGCCGGACACCTGTGGCACAGGTGAGGCTGCCGAAAGCTCCTGCAGGGACCTGGCTGCCCTGGCACTGCAGGGACTTCATAGCCCCCCCCGGCCCCTCCAGGCCCTGGGACCCCCGGGGCTGAGCTGCTGTGTCCCACGGAGCCAAGCAGAGTGCTGGTGTGGGGGATGCTGTGCCTGGCGCCAGGCACCGGGATGGTTTTGGTTGGGTGAGGGTCCTCGATGGGCAGCAGGGAGGGATGGGCAGTTGCTGCCCGCAGCTGGCTGGGGGTCCATGGCTTGTCCCCCTGTAGTACCCACGGCAGAGGGTTCGTGCCCCCATGCCCAGTGCAGGGCTGCGGAGGGAGCGTGGAGCCCGAGGCAGCACCGCTCACGGCTGCCGGTGCGATGCCGGGCTGCCTGCGCTGCCCAGGAATCTGAGAGCAGCTTTGTCTTCCTCAGGAAAGGAGTGGGCCAGCGTGAAGTGTGAGATCGTGGTGAAAATGGAGCCAGAGGATGAGTCCTACATTGGGTGTCCCCAGGGCCTGGGTGCCACCATCCCCAGTGTCCCCAGCTACCCCAGCACTGGTGAGTGACCGCAGAGAGGGTGGCTGGGGGAGCGCTGGGAGCTCGGCGAGACCCGCAGCCCTCCGGGGATCGAGTCCCTGTCCTGTGCAGGCTGCTCCGGGTGATGTCCCAGGTGATGCTCCAGGTGGCATCCATGTGGAGACACAGGAAAGGCTGTTGCACTGGGGAGCTTTGCTGGGACAGTGCCTGCCCAGCGCCATTTGGTAACAGGGAATTGCCTTCTGGAGGAAAACAAGTGGTTCCTTTTCTTGCATAACAAATATTTAAGAATTCTGGGTGTTTGGGGTTCCCATGGTTCTGTGGCTGGGGCACCCCCCCTTGTTTCTGTGGGGATTGGGTGTCCCAGCAGTGGGAGATGCCCAGTGGCTGCAGGGACCTCCTGGGAAGCTGGGATTAAAGAGCGGTGAACCGGAGCCAGTGCCAGCACAGGCAGAGTGTGGGGATGTCCCGGAGCCCTTGGTCCGTCCCGGAGCTGGATGCACGGGCTGTGCCTTTCCTCCCACAGACATCAAAGCGGAGGTCGTCGTTAAAAGCGAGCCCGAGGAGGAGGCAGCGTACGGCGGTTACTGCCCCGGCTCCCAGGTGGGGGACGTGCCCCACCACCCCGCTGCCTGTGAGTGGGGCTGGGGGTCCTGGGGGGCCGGGAGGGACTCGGGGCGGGGGGGGTACAACCGGGGTGTCCAGATGCTTTGCAGGCTGCTGGGGCTGCGGGGACCCCGAGCGGGAGAGGTGGGTGCCAGGGTGGGAGACGAGCTTGGCAGAGGGCACCCGGCTTGTCATCCCTCAGTGCCATGGCAGTGGTGCTGCCCGCTCTGCCTGCCTGTAAATGCTGCCTGTCGGGGCTGTCGGAGACGGCTGTCCCGTGCCACCCTCGGGGTGGTGACACTGTCCCGTGCCACCCTGGGGACAGTGAGACTCCGCAGGAGTCCCACGAGAGCTCAGCCCTGCCCTCCCTGCCGGCGGTGCTGCCAGCTGGGGTTGAAAGCCCATCTGCGGCTCCTCTGGCCCTGCCTGCTCCCACCGTAGCACCGCGGTCTCTGCCTGCAGGCGATGCCAAGCCGGAGATCATCGTGAAGGTGGAGCCCGAGGACGAGTTGTACCTCGGGTGCCCCCGAGGTCTGGGTGACCCGGGAGCTCCCAGCCACCCCGACGGGGCAGGTGAGCACCGGGGCGGCTCCAGGGGGTCCGGTGGGACGGGGGTGGCGTGGGGGCGAGTGCACTGGCTCACTGGGACACAGCATGAAGGCCCCCGTTCCCATCATACGCTTTGGGTGAGGGGAGGAGAAGGAAGCTCCTTTCCTCCAGGGGGAACGAACCCTTGAGGGAAACTTTGGTGTTTATCACCGAAGGCGCTGAGCTGCTGCTGGGCGATGCACCGAGGCAGGCGCGGTGCTGAGCAGGGCTGTTGTGAAAGCCATGGGCTGAAGGGCGAAGCTGGCGATCGTGGGTGATGCCGGTTGGGGCTGCAGGATGGATTTTTCCCCTTTATGTCTGCAGTTTTATTTGGCACTTTGGTGTTTCTCAGGGTTCGGTGTGTCCACACCACAACCCCAACTCACACGTGGTTTGCAGTGTCCGTGTTCTCCCTGCCAGTCCTGGCTGTAACTCAGCCGTGAACCGGCTGTGGGGAGGTGATGGGCAGGCGGAGGTGGCTGCACGGGTCCCACCGGTGCCTTGCGGGTCCCACTGGTGCCTCGTGGGTCCCACCGTAGCCTCCCAGCCACGGGAGCAATTCCTGGGCCGCCCAGCGAGCTCAGAGCAACCTTGCTGCTGGCTTTCGGTGGTCAGGGGAGTGACTGTCCCCGGGGCTGGGGCTGCATCTGACGCCGCTGTTGCGGCCCTCGCAGCCCCCCGTTCCTCTCCCAGCCACGTCCCAAACCCGGCATCCCACGGGGAGGAACCCCCAGTGCCGCTGCCAGCCATCAGGGTGAGCCGCTCG
The DNA here is from genome assembly GCF_000737465.1 of Haliaeetus leucocephalus. Classification (NCBI taxonomy): domain Eukaryota; kingdom Metazoa; phylum Chordata; class Aves; order Accipitriformes; family Accipitridae; genus Haliaeetus; species Haliaeetus leucocephalus. The sequence goes on along the minus strand of NW_010972436.1, from coordinate 29,986,344 downwards.
TCATGCGGGCGCTGGCAGAGCATTGCACTGCTCTTCTGCTTGTCCAGGCAGCCTCGGCAGCCAGAAATGGTTGCACGATTTGCACGTGTTGCACAAGAGGTCCGAGCACCTCCCCAGGGTCCCTGGTAGCGATGCTGTCCCTGCTCGCTCCGTGCAGCGTGAGCTGGGGCAGCCGGTGGTGCTGGGGGCGGCAGCTTGCCATCCCCTGCCCTCGCGGTGCCGGGGTGAGGTGCCGGTGCCCCGGTGGCGGGAGAGCGGGTCAGAGGCGCACAGCGGCCTCGGTGCCAGGCCCGCGTTGATGGGTGCAGCTCTGCGCGAACCCAGCGTGGGCGAACGCGTGCCGGAGACATCCTGATTGGGGAGCGGGGCTCCGGGGGGGTGAATGCGGCTGCGGGGCTCTGCCGGGAGGGCTCTGAAGCCATGGCGGGTAATGGTGGGGCTCCCCTCTCTTGGCAGGCAGCGATGGTGAGTGGCGTCCCAAGGAGGAGCCGGAGGAGGCGAAACCGGAGGCGGCTGAGCTGGCAAAGAGCCTGGGGGCTGTCTCGGGGGGCTCCCTCAGGCCCTGCGTCAGCCAGTGGACGGTGCGGCAGGCGCAGGGTGCCGTGGCCGAGCTCCGGCGCAGCCCGGCGGTGCCCGGGGGGCCACGGGCCACCTCCGAGCCTCAGGGGCTCTGCCTGGAGAAGGGGATGGCTCCAGTGGTACCGGTGAGCGGAGCTGGGCAGAAACCCCCCTCTGCCTGCGGAGTGGGCAGCGCCGCGGCCCCCAGTGCTGAGCCGGCGCGGCGTCCCCGCAGCCATGCTGCCAAGCGTCCTTTCGCCTGCAGCGAGTGTGGGAAGAGCTTCCAGCACCGGGGGAACCTCATCACCCACCTGCGGGTGCACACGGGGGAGAAGCCCTTTGCCTGCACCGTCTGCGGCAAGAGCTTCAGCCAGAAGGGTGACCTGATGCGGCACCAGCGCATCCACACTGGCGAGAAGCCGTTCGAGTGCACTGTCTGCGGCAAGAGCTTCTGCTCCAAGCAGACCTTCATCCTGCACCAGCGCATCCACACCGGCGAGAAACCCTTCTCCTGCACTGAGTGCGGCAAGAGCTTCAACCGCAAGGCCAACTTCATCACCCACCAGAAGATCCACCGCGGCGAGCGCCCCTTCATCTGTGCCGAGTGTGGCAAGGGCTTCTGCGCCAAGAAGACCTTCATCCTCCATCAGAAGATCCACATCGGTGACCGGCCCTTCGGCTGCTCCGAGTGTGGCAAGAGCTTCAGCCGCAATGGCGACCTGACGCGGCACCAGCGCATCCACACCGGTGAGCGCCCCTTCGCCTGCGCCGACTGTGGCAAGTGCTTCAGCCACAACGGCGAGCTGATCAAGCACCAGCGCATCCACACCGGCGAGAAGCCCTTCACCTGCACCGAGTGTGGCAAGAGCTTCAACCGCAAGGGCACCCTCATCACCCACCAGCGCATCCACACCGGCGAGCGCCCCTTCGTCTGCCCTGAGTGCGGCAAGACCTTCAACCTGAAGACCACGCTGATGAAGCACAAGCGCATCCACACGGGCGAGCGTCCCTTCACCTGCCTGGAGTGCGGGAAGAGCTTCAAGTACAAGGGCAACCTCCGGACCCACCACCTCACCCACACGGTGGAGCGGGTCTACCCCTGCACCGAATGCGGCAAGATCTTCAGCCACAAGAAGGAGCTGACAGTGCACCAGGGCGTGCACACGGAGGAGAGGATCCTCTCCTGCTACCGGGAGGGAGAGTCCTTCAACCCCTTCCTCCCCATGCACCCGCTCCTCATGTCCTGCACCCAGCTCCCGGTGCCGCTGGAAGCCTTGTCCAAGTACAAGTAGGAGGGCTGGCGGCAGCGGGGAGAGCCTGGTGTCCTGCCCGTGGCACATCCCTGCAGCTGGAGCGGCGACAGGAGGAACGAGACCGTCACTGGAGACTTAGACCTGCTGTGGGGCCGGTGGCGGGTCGGGGCCGGTGGTTTCCCCGGCTGTTGGCTGCTGTGGTGGAGCCCTGGGTGCCCAGGGAGCAGCTGCCGGCCGGGGATGCTGCCGGCTTTTGGCAGCGCTGGAGGAGCCGCCCCGCTCCGGCTGGGGCCAGCGGCCGCTCACGGGGACACGCGGTCGGGCTGGGACCCGGAGCGAGCGGGGCCGGTGCTCTGGTCTTGTGCCAGCACCATTCACATCCCCAGGTTGGGGAGGGCTTTGTCATCCCCCATCTGAGAGTCACCATCTCGTTTGGTGCTGAGAAACCTCTTAAAAGCGTATTGCAGTGGGTAGATAAGAAGACTGGGGTTGCCTTGCCCTCCCGCCAGCACCGGGCTGTCCCCTCGCTGGGTTTTCTGTCCCCGATGCTGCGTCCCGTCTGCTCCCTGGTCCCCGTCTGATTCCTCCATGCTGTGGCAGAGGCGGCCCCCCCTTGTCTTGTGCCAAGGGACCCCAGTTTAGCTGCTAGTTGGAAAGGGGCAATTCTGAAGCTGAGAGTCGTTGTTTCTCCTTGTCCCTATCCGACACGTAGACACTGGGCTTGGAGGAGAGCCGAGAGCTCAGCCGGTGCAGTGCAGCCCTTCCCTCCCCGGGCACAGCCCTTCGCTGCCATGCTCTGTGCGGGATGGCTGACCCCGTTTGTTTCCCACAACTCCCATCACAAGTTTACCGAGCTGTGTTTTTTGGGATCGATCCTTCTTTCCCCGGCGCCTGCTGTCTCCCCAGGTTTATTCCTCCGTCCGGTGCATCCCCCGGGGCCAGCACAGCTCCTGGCAAGCCGTCGCCCTCCTCCCACCAAAGCTGGGAAACGGCGGGCAAAAGACTTTTCCTTTTTGCAGCCCAGGCTCCGGTGTTGCTGCCATGGGGAGGGGGCAGCAGGCTGGAGGGGCCGGGCAGGGGTCCACCCCCAGCCCCAACGCAGCTCCCCAGGCTCTCTTTAATTCTGGGAATTACTGTGCCCGTCGGTTCCTCCATTGGCATCTCCGGCACGGGCTGTTTGGAAAGGAGCTTCCCCCGGCTCCGTCTGCGCGTGATCCTGGCGTGGGGGCAACAAACGCATCCTTGCCTGGCGTGTGCCTCGGGAAGGGCCTTTGAGGAAAAATGAGTCTTTTACAGCGTGGGCGCAGGGGCCGCTGCAGGGCCCAGGGGGGTTTCAGGTTGTTCTTGGGCAAACTTCTTCCCTTGGCCGTTGTTTCTATGCAAGGGGCGTTTTTGGAGGTGCTGTGGAGGCGAGATGCCCCGGGGGGGGCACCGGGGGCTCCCCAGCTGTCTCTGACTTGCCGTATGGCTTGAGGCGACGCTCATCGCTTCCTTGCCTCAGTTTCCCCATCTGTAAAATGGGGGCAATACCACTTGCCAGTAGCTGCCTCCCAGGATGGTGGGAGGGTTAACCCCTTCCTGACTGTGCAGAGCCCCAGGTGATGGCTTAGATGACGTGTGAGAATCCCCCCCCCATGAGCCCTCGTGATGCAGCAAGCAAGGGCCACATGTATTTATAGCTCCACTCTTTTCTAATCTAGAAACTAATAAAAAGTGCAAACAAATACACGGGAACCTGTTTGTCTGGTACAGTTTGTTATTTCTGCTTGCCACCGGAGCTGCCGGACCTCTTGTCCCTCCTCGCCGGGGGGGTGGGTTCTGCCACCTCCACCTCCCGCCGGCACCCAGCCGCCTGCCTGCCTGGCTGCCTGTGACCGTGGACCCACTCTGGAGTGGGTACAGACGGAGGGCGAGCGGTGGGTGACTGGGATGCATTGCCCCCGCCCCGGGTTCAGCAGCTGCCGGTTGCAGGAGGGTGTGCAGTAAGTGCTGCCCGGGAGCTTGCCTGCTTGCGGGGGGGCAGAGACTGGTGTGGAGCGTCAGGCGTGCTTGAGGCCACGCAGCAGCCATGGCCAGGAGCCACCGCCATCAGACGCCCACGGCGGCGCTGGTGAAACAAAAAGCGTCGCGGCATCTTCTGATACCGAGCGGTGTTCGTACCATTACAAAAGCTTTAGGGAAGGAGCACGCAAGCGGTGCGGGCTGATGCATTACTGCGAGGAGTAAAGGTGCTGTTCCAGCGCCTGATGGGGCTTGTGGGTGGCCCACGCACCCACGAGTAGGTGGTTGCATGCGGGTGCCAGAGCTGCCACCACAGGCACCGGGGAGCTGCTGTGACGTGCAGTTGCCTTCACCCGGGTGTTTAATGCCACTTGGGGTGCCAGGGGGTGTCGGAGCTGCCCGGGGGCAGCATGGGGGCACAGGCAGGCACCCTGCATCCTCCTGGCAATGGCCCCAGGGCCAGGCGGGTCCTGGGCATGGTCACCCTCTCCCGACGGCACAGGCAGCGAGTGGGGCTCTGCCAGCTGCCGGGGTGGCAGGGACTTAAAATCAGCCGGTTGACGGGGCCAGGGAGATCAGCCTGGCCCTGCTCCTTGGCGCTGGAGCGTGGCAAGGCTCACCACAGCCGGTACGGGTTGGCACACGAGAGCAAGCAGGTCCTGTGTGGATCGGTGTCTTGGGGACCAACTCTGCTCCTGGGCAGACATGGAGCCCTGGGGCGGCACTTGGCCAGCTTCGGGGACCGTCCCCTGCAAGCTGCCGGGGAAGGATCCCACCACGCTGCGGGCCAGAGCCCACCATCACCTCCAGTTTGGGTCAAGAGCTTCTGTCACGGAAGCTTCCTCCAGGACATGAGGACTCCGCTCTCCCGCATCGAGCGAGATGCTGAAGCTCAGCTGGCGCCCGGCTGGTTTGGCATCGCCGGCGATGCCGCCAGCACCGTGGTGTCCCCGAGAGCCGTGTGGGATGCCGTCAGAACCTGGCGTGGTGACCCTCCTTTGCTCTTCTGCTGCCCGTTCACCATTGGTTATCTGCCGTGGTTTAACCCCGGCCGGCAGCAAAGCATCACCCAGCCGCTCGCTCACTGCCCTCCCCGGGGGGAAATGGGCACCCACAGCCCTGTGGGTGGGAACATGGGGGGGCACCCGCATCTCTGTGCGTGGGAACATGGGAGGCATCTGCATCTCTGTGCGTGGGGTCATTGGGGGGGGGCACCCCCATCCCTGAAGCAGGGGGCTTGAGGGGAGGAGCATCCACATGCCACAGCTGGG
>NW_010972436.1:29975269-29981251 GCF_000737465.1 Haliaeetus leucocephalus | reverse complement strand
CCCGGCCTTTTCGTGTCTCTCCAGGGTTTCCCCGTGCCAAGGCGGACACGCTGCTCCCCGTGTCCCCCCCATCCCCGGATCGGGCCCTGCCGACACCGGCGCTGGGCAGGGCTCGGCTCGCCCCGGGACGGGCGGTCAGACCCCCCCGGGACCCCCCTGCACACTTGCTTAGGTACCGGGGGGGTGATCCGGGTGCTGTCAGGAGCTGCCAAAAATCCTGTCTTTGTGGTGGGTGACGCTCTCCGGGTCGGTGTTTCTGCCAGGAGTCATTCAGGCCTTGGGCAGAAGGGCAGGCAGTTGCCAGCAAGCGAGGGACCTTCTGCCCCCCCCATTTATTAATCAAAATATTGTGCTTGGCAGGGAATATCTGTCCTGGCTGCGCCGGCACGGCTGCCCATGGGACAGACATCTCCTGTGGAATCCAGAGCATCCCACCTCCGTCTTTCCGGATAAATATTTGTGCGTGCCTTCGTCTGCCTGCCGACAGCCAGCGGCACGCCGGGCTCCAGGCTGCTCCGGCAAGGTGGGGGTCAGGCACAGCCGGCGCCTGCCCCGGCACTGGCAATAAACCCGTCTGCTCACCCGGTTCTGCCCTTGCTGAGGTCGTGCAGAGCTGCAGCCCCAGCAGCCCACATGTTCCTCATCCACCCCAGCTTCGGGTACGCCACGGGCTGGGATTTCCGTGGTTGGTGCCGTGGTGCAGCAGCGGCAAAATGCCCGTGGGACTGGATGGGCTGGGGGTCTGGTTGCTGCGGGGCGGTGTGGGAGAGAAGTGCTTTGAGACCCGGTGCGGTGCAGGGTGCTGAGCTGCACCACGGGCAGGAGCAGGCAGGACCGTGCCTGCTGCCAGGCCTCGGGCCAAGCCTCGTGTCGCGGTGCTGTGCCCTGCCCCGGCAGGGACTCTGGCTTACGGCAGGGGTGGGGGACAGGGCGCAGTCCCCGCTGCCCTGGCGTGGGTCCCTAATCTGGCATGAGCACTGCTGGTAAGCCTGCCAGCTCTGCCCCTCTCCCAGTGCAGCCGGTGGGGTGTCCCCCTGCCCAGGGACCTGCTGAGCGAGCCCCCCATGCCGCGGTGACCCTGCTGTGCCGCCTGGCTGAGCCACCCGCCACCCCTCTGCCATCACCCTTCCCTTGCATGGGAAGCTCCGAGCTCTCCCAGCGCTGCCCTTGGGATGCAGGAACCCACGGTGCTGCCAGGCCCCTGCCTGGCAGCGTCAGGATTTTGGCAGAGGTGGTTAGCAAACACGCGGCAGGGTGTGCTGAGCCGCGCCTGCTTCTTGCTGCAGATGCCAGTGACGTTCGAGGATGTGGCCGTCTACTTCTCCCCCGAGGAGTGGGCAGAGCTGGCAGGCTGGCAGCGGCGGCTTTACCGGGAGGTGATGCTGGAGAACTACCAGGCAGTCGCCTCGCTGGGTGAGGACTCTCTCTGGTGCTGCCAGGCTGGGGTCGAGCCGGAATTTACCTCTTTAACTGAGCTGGAGCCCTTGAAAGTGAAAATCCAGCTGTCGCTGTTGCTGCCTGAGCGCTGACACAGCAGTTGTGATTGAGGGCAGGTTTTAGCCTGCCGGGCAGCCTCTGGAATGGCATGGAATGGCATGGCATGGAATAGACATGGAATGGAATGGAATGGAGTATTTTCAGTTGGAAGGGCCCTACAAAGGTCATCTCCTCTATCTTCCTGAGCACTTCAGGGCTGACCAAAAGTGGCCAGGCAGGGGCAGGAGAGAGGATGCTGGGGCTGCGGTCTGGTGGGGGGGGCCCGGTGCCGCCGTCCCGGCAGCACGGAAGAGGGTGCTTCTCTCTCTGCCCGAACAGGCTGGCCCGCTGTCAAGCCAGAGATCATCTGCAAGATGGAGCGAGAAGAGATGCCGTGCATGCCAGCCCCTCCCAGGGCACGGTGGAGGCACCGGACCCCTGTTCCAGGCAGGTACCAGGGGGCTGCAGGGGGGGCAGGGGGTTCCAGCAGCACTGTCCTGTTGGCCCCAGATTCTCTGTGCACTAGGAGGGGTGGGGGGCTGGTGGGGTCCCCATGCCATTCCCTCTGGGGAGGGGTCCCACATGCCCGTCCCCTCCCTGGCAGCGACCCCGGCCTCTCCTCCCCAGCAGCTGGTGATGTGTGGATGCAGAGGGAGATCAGGGGGGGTCCTGAGGGGCTGCGGGCACCTACCGCCCTCCTCCTGAGGACGCCCGAGCGGGGCGGGAGCCGGCGGCGGGGCTCAGCCCGCCGCCGGCTGAGCGGGAGCAGGGGGGGCCCGGCGGGGCACCCCCGTCTCCAGCCCCTCTCGGCCCCCCGGCTGCTGGAGAAGACCCCCCCGACGTGCCCCGAGTGCGACAAGAGCTTCAAGAGCCAGACGGCGCTGGCCATCCACGAGCGGAGCCACACGGGCGAGCGTCCCTTCGGCTGCCCCCGCTGCGGGAAGGGCTTCCCCTCCAAGGGGGACCTCAAACGCCACCAGAAGACCCACGCGAGGAAGCCAGACCCCCACCTCCCCAGCACCGTCCCGGGCATCCCGTCCAAGCTGCTGCTGGCCCGGCCCCCCCGCGGCCCCCTGGTCCCCAGGAGACCCCATGCCTGCGCCGAGTGCGGGAAGAGCTTCGGCAAGAGCCGGGACCTGAAGAAGCACCAGCAGACGCACACGGCGGCGCGGCCCTTCTCCTGCCCGCAGTGCGGCCGCCGCTTTCGGCTGAAGCAGATCCTGGCGTCGCACCAGAAGGTGCACGGCGGGGAGAAGCCCTTTGGCTGCGCCGACTGTGGCAAGCGCTTTGGTCAGAAGCATCACCTGCTGAGCCACCGGCGGGTGCACACCGGCGAGAAGCCCTTCGCCTGCAGCCACTGCGGCCACCGCTTCAGCCAGAAGCACCACCTGGTCAGCCACCAGCGCATCCACACTGGGGAGCGCCCCTTCGCCTGTGCCCGCTGCCCCAAGGCCTTCAGGGACAAGAAGACCCTCACCGTCCACCAGCGGGTCCACACCGGTGAGAAGCCCTACAAATGCGGCGAGTGCGGCAAGACCTGCAGCCAGAAGCAGCACCTGAAGAGCCACCAGCGGGTGCACCGGGGCCTGCCGGCAGTGCCGGAGGGCGACTGGTGGGAGGTGGGGGGTCCATCCCCGGCGGGGGGGCGAGCGGAGGCCAAGCCCTTCCAGTGTGGCGGCTGCGAGAAGCGGTTTCGGGATGAGGGGATCATGCTGGCTCACCAGCGCACCCACGACACCCCCAGCCTGCGGCCACCTCCACAGCCCAGCACCCCCCAAAACTGCTGCTGAGGGGCCCGTGGCGTGCCGGGGGTGGCTGGGGGGGGGTCACCCAGAGCACTGACCTCCAGCTCCACTGGAGCAGCCACGCATGAGTCGGATGCGAGTGGCGGCCGCAGCCCCCTCCGCCACCGGCTCCGGCTGCTGCCCAAGAGGCATCCTTGCCGGCATGGGTTGGATCCTCCTGGGCTGCTCCCTAGGGATGCCCCAAACAGCCGGCATCAGGCTCGTCGGTCATCGGGACCCCTTCCCCACCGTGCCGGGTCCCATGGTGCCAGCAGCTGCTGTGGGAGAGCCGCAGGCACAGGACTGGCTGCCAGGGCAGAGGAAATATGATAAATACATCACACTGCAGTCAGAATAGTTTATGGGACAGAGGGGAAGATGCTGCTTTATTTTCCACCCAACTAGTAAATAAAAAGCTTCTTGGTGCTGACAACAAGCAGTGAGCTCCACGGCAGTGCGGCGTGTGCCACCGCTCACTGGCGGCAGCCCCTGTGCCTGGGTCGGGGCCGGCATCCCCTTACTCATCCCTAGAAAACCCCTTTCCCAGCCCATTCTTGTTGGGAGAGGGCGAGAGGCCAGGATCTGCCAGGCAGCTGGGGACAAAGCAGCGTTCCAAGGGAGCCAGAGGGATGTGGGCTCGTCTCGGCGAGAGGTGCAACCTGTGCCGGGTCCACTAGACCTTGCTGGCAGCCAGCTGCTCTTCCCGTCAGCTTGTTTTAATTTTTTTTCAACCATTTGTGCCCAGAGTTTCACTCTATTGCCCCAAAAAGCTGGAGTTGGTGGCTGTGTCAGTCAAAGCCCGGCTTGGTGTTTCAGGGGTGCCCAGGGCATGGGGTGGGGGGCTCATCCCCTGCCTGACACCGAGCCCCTTCCCACTTGTCCCTATGGCCTCGAGGCTCTCCGGGACACCGGCTCCCTCCTGCAGGTCTTGGCTCCCCCAAACACGGTCGGTCCGAGTGGCCTCGGTTGCGTCCCCGCATCACGCACCGCTCCCACATGAGTCCGTCCTCCCCATGGCCTCTTCAACCCCCCCCAGACCGTGACTCCCCAAACCCCGAGTTGCTCCAGGCTCAGCCCCAAACGGTCCCAGCTCACTGCGAGATGAATCTTCTCCAATTAGAAATACAGAAGGAGCAAGAAGCAGGGCAGGACCCGGGATTAGCGGGCAGGTCTGTGCCAACAGTGAAGCCACGGGGCCAGTGACCCCCCCCCCGGCCCCCTTGCCGCCAGCAGCACCTTCCCCTCTGCACCTGGGGGCTGCATCATCCCCCCCTGGGTCCTGCCCTGCAGCTGCCAGCCGGCTGTGGAGCCACACAGGGTTTTTACCACCCGACTTTCTGCACCCCGCTCCGGTGGGTTTGGTACAAGATGGCAGCACCATGTTCCCGTTGCTACCGGCAGCCACATGCCGGGGCCGCCGCCATCACTTCCAAGCCCACCTTAGCCCATTTTAAAGATGCTGCCTTAGTTGGAGTAATTAATTTCTTCTTTCCAATGGAAAACCAGCTTGTATTTTTTTGCTTATTAAAACTGATATTCCAGAGTTACTTTCTCCTGAGATGGGAGCTTTATTTCCCATATTCAATGCCTTCAGCAGCTGCGAACAGTGCCCGCCTGGGTGAGAGCTCGACATGAACCAGCCTGTGCATAAATCAGCCCATCCTGCATTCCATTCCTTCCCTGCATCCCATCCTTGCATCCCATCCCTCCATTCCATCCCTCCATCCCATCCCTCCATCCCATTGCTGCATCCCATCTCTCCATCCCATCCCTGCATCCCATCACTCCATCCTATCCCTGCATCCGATCCCTCCATCTCATTGCTGCATCCCATCCCTCCATCCCATCCCTGCACCCCAGCATCCCATCCCTCCATCCCATCCCATTGCTGCGTCCCATCCCTCCATCCCTGTATCCAGCCGCCTGGAAGCACTAGGGCAGCTCAGCCTCAGCTCAGCCTTTTTTGACCCAAATCCTGCGGGTTTGTGGCCGTTGCTGGGCTCTGTCCATCTGACTGTCCCTCTCCCCCGGCTCAGCCAGGTGCCCACGGCGTCTCTGCCCTCCATGGCACAGCTCAGAAACCCATCATCCCGGTCCTGGCTCCCAGTGGGGCGGCCCCTTCCCCCCTCCTCCAGCTCCCCGACTCTCCTGCCCCCAGGAGTCAGCGCGATCGATGCACGATGATGCTGGACCAGTGGGGCGTTGTTGTGGCTGTGCCTGGTACGGTGGTCATTGCTCAGTACACACCAGTAAAGCTCCGTCAGCCCCACCGCCAGCTCTGCCCACCCCTCGGTGGCCAGTGGCCCCGTCCTCAGGCAGCACTGGCACCTGCAGCACCAACCGGCACCCCACGGCACCCATGGCACCGGCAGCACCCAGCCCTGCCGGCAGCGGGGCTGTGATGGGTGGCACAGCGTGTCCCTCCCGGCCATTGGACCCCCGCCAGACCAATGACCCTTCTCCTTTCAAACACCAAAATCTCCCACCCCTTGCCCTGGGCCTCACCGGCCTCCCTCTGCCCGTGCAGCGCCAGCGGGTGAACGTGGCCGGCGTGTTGCCCGTCCCGGGGCTCGGCTCACTGCGGTGCTGCCGCCCACTCACCCGCCCTCCCAGGAGAGCAGCGGTTGCACCTACATCTCACCCAAAACCCTCCTGTGACAGTGACAGCCCTCTGCCTGCCAGTCAGCCCCCCCAGTTCCCCCTGAGCCCCTCCTGGTCCCTC
>NW_010972436.1:29974575-29975259 GCF_000737465.1 Haliaeetus leucocephalus | reverse complement strand
CCTCTCGAACTTTCCCAGGTCCTCCCCGGTCCCCCCTCCAGTGTCCCACCAGTCTCCCCAGTCCCTCCTTGGGCCCTTCCCAATCCCTCCCAGTGCCCCCCCCACCACCGCCCAGTGCCAGAGACAGGGGGCTGCTCCCGCAGGGTTATTGCGGGCCCGGAGCACCCAAGCATCCCGGGGCTGCCACCGCTGCTGCCGGTGATGGGGGGGGGAAGCATCCAGCTGTGTGTGTGGGTTCTCAGCGCCGGGAGAAATCCCCACCTGCATGAGAGGGGGTGAAGGGGGTGAAGGGTGCTGCACCCCCCCCCGGGGTGCTGTCCCCCACCCTGACCCCCCACCTGCTCGCCCTGGCACCTGCTGCATTGGCAACACCACGGGCTCGGGATGCTGCATCCCCAGCGCGTGAAGGGCTCAGGGTGCTGCACCCGGGGGGGGCGCTGCCTGCCCCCCACCCCGCTTACCCTGGCAGCTGCTGCACTGGCAGCTGCGGATGACGGGCAGCACCACGGGCTCGGTGTGGCCGCCGGGACAGGGCAGGTGCAGGATGCGGATGGGGCTGGCGGGGTCCAGGCGGTAGCTGCAGCACTCGCAGAGGCTCTGCAGGTACGGCTCCTGCCCGAGAGACGCGCGGTTGTGGTGGGGGCAAAACCGGGGAGACCCCCCACCACCACCCCGCTCCTGCCT
>NW_010972436.1:29970594-29973389 GCF_000737465.1 Haliaeetus leucocephalus | reverse complement strand
CCTCCTGGGAGCAGTTGAAGGCACCGCGGATGCAGATGCTGGGGACAGAGGTGGGGGGGGATCAGTGCCCTCCCAGCCCACCAGCTCGGCCACCCGCATGGGGTGACCCAGCCTGAGGCGATGCCGGGGACCGCGGCACCCACCAGCTGTTGCAGCGGAGCTGGATGCGGCTGCCCGGCGCGTGCTCCTGCTGCTGCGAGAGGTTGTGGGCCCCTGGCAAGGTGGGGGGCAGCCGGCAGCGGCACAGCTCGGGGGGGACACAGGCGCCATCCTGCAGCACCTGGGGGGCACCCAGTGGTGATCAGGGTGCCCCTCCATCCCCGCTTGCCTGACCCCAACCAGTCAGGTCCCTGGGGTGGCAGCGGGGTCCCTGGGGGCTGCAGGGAGGGCTCGGGGGGCACAGTTGTACCTGGCCGGGCGGGCAGGCGCAGCCGGGCTGGCAGCTCTCCGGCAGGCACCGCGTCCCCGGGCGGAGGTGGGCGCAGGTGCGGGGGCAGGCGTTGGCACAGTCCCCGTACACTTGCCCGCCAGGGCACTCTGCGGGGTGAGGAGGGGGCAGCTGCGGCACTGAGCCCCCCGGCCCCGGTCAAGCACCCGCTGCCATCCCGTGGCTCAGCGGGCAAAGCAGCAGCTCCCTGGCACCCCAAAGGCCACCCCCCCACCCCCCCCAGCCTGGCTGGGCCCCCCATACCCAGCGAGCAGTTGTGGGCGTTGCAGATGCGCTGCAGCAGCAGCGGCAGGAGGGGGCACGGCTCCTCCTGGCCCCCCAGCCCCGGCAGCAGCTCACGGTGCCGCTCGGAGGTGCCGCCGCCACAGCTGGCGCTGCAGGGGCTCCATGGGGACCAGGGGCTCAGCTGGCAGCCGGCTGTGGGGGGAGCATGGGCTTACCATCCCACCAACCCACCATCCCACCATCTCACCAACCCACCGTCCCACCAACCCACCATCCCACCATTTCACCATCCCACCATCTCACCATCCCACAGTCCCACCATGTCACTGTCCCACCATCTCACTGTCCCACCAACCCACCGTCCCACCATCTCACCATCCCACCAACCCACCATCTCACTGTCCCACCATCCCACCATCTCACTGTCCCACTATTCCAACGTCCCACCATCTCACCATCCCACCAACCCACCATCTCACTGTCCCACCATCCCACTGTCCCACCAACCCACCATCCCACTGTCCCACTAACCCACCATCCCACCATTCCACCGTCCCACCATCTCACCATCCCACTGTCCCACCGTCCCACTAATCCACCATTCTGCCATTCCACGACCCGGCCCACCATGGCAGCACTCACCAGGGCAGGGCTGCATGTTGCATTTGGCCATCTCCTCTGTGCCGGTGGCACCACAGGGCACCCCCCTGGTGCTCTCCTGGCAGCTGCGGTGCCGGGAGGTGTTGCCACCACCGCAGCTGCGGGAGCAGGGCTCCCACGGGGACCAGGGCCCGTAGGAGGGACACGCCGCAGCCGGGCAGGCGAAGGTCCCGTTCTGACAAGTGCTGCACCAGGAGCGGCAGCGGCATCAGCATCCCACCCAGGGGCTCTGCCACGCGGCACAGCAGTGCCCGTCCTGTCGCCACGTCCCCCGCCATGGCACCCACCAGTTGTGGCATTCCAGCTCGGCCACCTGCCCTGGCCAGAGCTCCCGGCTGCTATTGGCAGCGGGCAGCCCGCAGCGGCATTCGGCGATGGGCACGCATGCCCCGTCCTGCAGCAGCTTCCCTGGGGGGCACTGGCACCCTGCGGGGGCAGAGAAGAGCAGGCTTGCACCCACAGGTGCTGTGGGTGGTCCTGAGCCCCCAGTGGGCTGGAGAGGGCTCTGCTGCGAGGATGCACGGAGCAGGGTGTGGGTGCACCGGTGTGCCATGGTGCAGCTGGTGCCGTGGGGCAGGGGGATGTCACCGCTGTCATGGGTGGTGTGGCGCAGGGGGCTCTGCTATGGGGTGGGGGCCGTGCTATGGGGCAGGGGGCTGCAGGCAGCTCAGGGGGACGGGCAGGGGCAGGGGGGCACGTACCCGGCTTGCAGGGTCCCTGCAGACACTCGACGTGGGGCCAGAGGTCGGCACAGGCGCGGGGGCAGCCGTTGGCGCAGGACGCGGTGAAGGTTCGTCCACGCTCCTCGCACGCCTCCCCTGGGCGCGATGCCGGGCCTCAGGGTGCAGCGGGGGCACAGAGGTGCACGGGGGTCCCCGGGGTGCCAGGGCGGGGGGGGTTACCTGGGCAGACGGCAGTGTTGCAGCTCTCTGTCTGAGAGTGGGCGCTGTGGCAGTGCTGGCCAGCGGCCGGGTGCTGCGGCTGGCGCTGGCGCAGGCGGTAACCCCCGCTGCAGGGGTCCTGGCAGGGCCCCCAGGGACCCCAGGGGCTCCAGAGGCACAGGTCTGCAGGACACGACCGTCACCTGCCCCGCGGGGACACCTCTGGCACGGCACAGCATCCCCGGCACCCCACAGCCCCCCCCAGTACCTTGGCAGACTTGGGGGTCTGGGCAGAGCCTCTCCTGCCGTAGCTCGGCCGAGCAGGCGGCCCTGCTGCCAACCCAGGGCAGCCCGGTCTGGGGGTCCAGGCAGGTTCGGTAGCGATGCTGCACCGCAGCCAGGGACGAGACCCCCGCCGGTGTCCCCTCCGCCGGCTGCCACCGCCCCGGCTGGGCCAGCAGCTGGGCAAGGGTGCCGGGGCCGAGCGTGGGCAGGGGCAGGCAGGGGCCGCAGGGCGTCCACTCCGACCAGGGGCTCAGCGGCAGCAGCCCTGGGGGGACATGGACCTGCTGGGGACCCCC
>NW_010972436.1:29967571-29969612 GCF_000737465.1 Haliaeetus leucocephalus | reverse complement strand
TGGGACGGGCAGGGGCAGGCAGGCAGCACACAGGACAGGCAGGGAGACCCCCGTGGGGACCGGCAGGGCCACCCCGGACAGGGAGGCAGGCGTGGGATGGGCAGGAGCAGGCAGGAAGCTCACAGGATGGGCAGGGAGAGGGCAGGGAGCGCTCAGGATGGGCGAGGACACCCCAAATAGAGCGCGCAGGATGGGCAGGGTGCAGGCAGGGAGCCGGGAAGGGCAGGGGCACCCCGGTCCGGCTCAGGGATGGGCAGGGTGCAGGCAGCAGGGTGCAGGCAGGGGTTGCGGGCAGCCCCGTTGCTCACCCGAGCACCCCGAGATGTTGCAGGCACGGCTCTGCCCGTCCAGCCCCACGCAGCCCGCGGGGCCCAGCCGGTGCCGGTGCCGGTGCTGCCACGGAGCCTGGCAGGAGCAGGGGGTCCAGGGGCTCCGGGGGCTCCAGGGGCAGGCAGCTGCAGGCAGGCAGGAGATGGGGTGATGGCGGGCAGGGACCCTGCCGAGACCCCTGACCCTGGCTGCCCCGGCACCCTACCTGGGCAGGGGCGCAGGTAACACGCTTCCACCTCCCGGCGTGTGCCGTGGTCGTGGCTGTGGTTGCAGGCAGGGCCAGGGGTCGGGCAGGGGCAGGCAGCCTCCCGGGTGGCCAAGCCAGTGCCGCAGGAGCGGGAACAGGGGCTCCAGGCACCCCACGCGCAGACCCCCGAATCTGGCCGGGGGCACGGCACGTTATGGCATGAAGCCGCTGCCGCCACGGTGCCCAGGGTCCCCTCCATCCCCATTTGGGGGTCCTGGGGGCTTTACGTCGGCCTCTCAAGCTTCAGGGGAGGTCGCGCGGTCCCGGCACCCACCGGGGATGCCGGTAATGCCCATGGCCCCATCCCCTCACCGGGGCCTGGCTGCGGGACCCGGCACAGGGCAGGCACCGTGGTGGGGGGACGCAGGCAGGTGGGGGGCACTCACCGGCACAGGGGATGTCCTGGCACTGGATGCCCTCGGGGGTGCAGGTGCTGTGGGGAGGGGACAGAGGTCGGGTGGGTTTGGGGGTGCAGCTCGGCCCCCGGCCCCCTCAGCCCCCCCCCGGCACTGACCATCGCCGGCACTCGCCCTGCGGCCAGCTCTCCCCCAGGCGCCTCTCGCTGCCACCCTGCAGGCAGAGGGGTGGGCAGGGCGCCGGCGTGCAGCCCCGGCTCTGCTCCTCCACCCCACCGCACTCGCCGTCTCCTGAGTCCGGGGTGGGGGTCCTGGGTGGGGGGACAGACACGGGGGTTACCCACCGCATTGTGGGGGCTGCGGGAGCTGGGTCCCGGCTAGCACCCATGGGGGTCACAGCGGATCCTGCCCCACAGCTCGTCCCCGGGTGCCGTGTCCCCTGGGTGCCATGTGTCCCCCCCGGGTGCCGTGTCCCCCGGGATGCCGTGTCACCTGAAGCGGGTCTGCCGCCCGTCCCCGCAGGTGACGCTGCAGGGTGCCCAGCGGCTCCAGCGGCTCCAGCCGCAGGGGGTCGGGGGGCACCCCCGGCGGGTGCAGCGCAGGCGGCCCCCGGTGCAGCTGCAGCTCTCACAGCCGTCGCGGCGGTGGGTCCCCGGCACCCAGCTGTGCCCCACCGCGTCTGTGCACTCGCAGTGGCTGGGGGGCACGCAGCCCCCGTCCTGCTCCAGGGTGCCTGTGGAGATGAGGCGAGGCGGGGGACACACAGACGATGGACACTCGGGGATGGGGCACACGCATGTGCCCCTGCAGACCACACGGGCACCCCCAGCCTTGACCAGTGTGGGGGGACCTGAGCTCTGCCCCCCCCCAGGGTGGGCTCCCCTTGGGGGGACACACATAGCGGGGGGGGACAAGGACAAGCAGGACTCACCGTTTGGGCAGCGGCAGCCGGGCTGGCATCGCTCCTCCTGCCCGCAGACCAGGCCCTCCTGCAGGTCTCGGCAGTGCTGTGGGCAGCGGTTCGCACAGGCCACCAACGCCATGCTGGGTGGGCAGCCCTCCCCTGGCAGACAGCACCATCAGACCCCCCCCCAGTGAGCCTTGCGGT
>NW_010972436.1:29962072-29967089 GCF_000737465.1 Haliaeetus leucocephalus | reverse complement strand
CCCTGGCAGGCCTGCAGGTTGCAGAAGCGGTGCTGGGCGTTGGCGCTGAGGATGTCGGGGCACCAGTGGCCCCCCAGCCCGGGGGGGGTGTAGGCGCGCAGGCGGAGCTGCAGCCCCCCGCCACAGCTGCGGGAGCAGCCACCCCATGGTCCCCACGGCGTCCACCGGCAATCCTGGCCGGCACAGGACTCCCCCGGGCATGGGGGGGTGGCTGTGGGGACACCAGAGCTGGCACCACCAGCACCTGCACCCCCGCGCCTGGCAGCCCCCAGAGCCTTGGGGAGGGGGGACAGAGGGACCCCCCCCCCCCAGTCCCCTGCATGAGCAGTGGGGCAGAGAGACCCTCCCAACCCACCTGCACAGTGGGACAGGTCCCCCCCATAGCCCACCTGCGCAGTGGGGCAGGTTGCAGGCCCGCTGCTGGACGCTCTCCCCACCGCAGCCCCCAGCCCGGCTGCAGGAGCGGCTGCGGCTCTTGGTGGCCGGAGCCTCCGGGTGGGTGCAGGTCTTGGAGCAGGGGGTCCAGGGGGACCAGGGGCCGAAGCCCTCCTCTTCTTCAGCGCCTGGCCCGGGACGAAGGCTCCCCATCAGCGGGGTCAGCCAGGGGCGTGAGACCCCCCCCATCCCCAAGCCCCCCACCAGGGTCAGGGGTCCCGAGGCAGCATCCCCCCTCACCTGGGGTGGTGGGGCCAGGCTCCGGCGTGGGGACGGTCGTTGCTGGGGGGGGCGAAAGCAAATGCCATGACATCCCTAAACCCCCCGGCCCCTGGGCAGGATCTGGCCCACTAGGGTGGGGTGGTGGGACCCACGGCCCCATGGGGCAGAGGGGATGGAGATGGGGAGGGGGCTGTGACCCATGGCAGGGCAGAGGGGACAGGGATGGGGGTGACCCACAGCAGGGCAGAAGGAATGGAGCTGTGACCCATGGCATGACATGGAGATGGGGCTTGGACCCATGGCAAAGGGGACAGGGATGGGGCTTGGACCCATGGCAAAGGGGACAGGGATGGGGCTGGGACCCACGGCATGACATGGGGACAGGGCTGTGACCCACGGCAGAGGGGATGGGAATGGGCCATGACCCAGGGACTGGCACTGGGGCTGTGACCGGGACCCACGGCAGAGGGGCCGGGACCCACCGGGGCAGTCAGGGCTCTGGCAGTACTTGCTGTCGGTGCGGGGGCCGGCACAGTCCCGGCCACCGTTGGCGGGCGGGGGACTGGTGCAGCCCCGCCGGCGGGTCATCAGTCCCAGCCCCCCGCAGCTGGGAGAGCAGGGGCTCCAGGGACCCCAGGGCTCGAACCCCCCGTCCCGTCGGCATCCTGGCTCCGAGCAGTGCAGCCGGCCGTGCAGGCAGGTGCTGGGCAGGGGGGGCAGCCATCAGGCAGGAGCCATGGGGCAGGGGCTGGGTGATGGACAATGGGGAAGGGGGCGGTGGGGTGGTGGGGAAGGGCAGTGGGGTGCTGGGTGATGGGGAAGGGCAGTGGGGTGGTGGGGAAGGGAAGTGGGGGTGATGGGGAAGGGCAGTGGGGTGCTGGGTGATGGGGAGGCATGATGGGGAAGGTCAGTGGGGTGCCAGGCTGTGGGGAAGGGCAGTGGGGCACATGGTGGTTGGGGAAGGGCAGCGGGTGCTGGGCACTTACCAGTTGGTGCAGGTGGTATGGATGGTGCTGCCCGGGGGCAGCTCCTGGCCCGGCACGAGGAAGGGGAACCCAGGGGTGCCCGGGCCGGGGGGGTCCAGGGGGGTGGCAGAGCCGTTCTGCAGCTCCCGCAGGAGCTCTGCCGTCAGCACGCAGGGGCACTCCTGCACCGCACCTGGCCTCGAACCCACGGCTCTGGGGGGCACCCGTGGCCCCGGGGAGCCCCCAGTGTCCCGGGGAGCCCCCACCACCCCAGAGAGTACCCATGGACCTGGGATCCCCCAGCATCCCAAGGAGCACCCCTTGTCCCAGCTAGCACCCACCACCCCAAGGAGCACCCACTGCCTCGGGGAGCCCCCACCACCCTGGGACCCCCCCAGCTTTGGGGCCACCCTGTGAGCAGGCACCAGCCCCCCCCCCCCCATCCCAGTGCCGGGGAAGGCAGCACCCAGGGGTCACCCCTCGGAGAGGGGTCCGGGGCAGGGGAGCGCACCGTGGGGTGCCGGGGACTCACCAAGAGGCAGGTGCCGTGGTGCAGGTAGGTGCCAGGGGGGCAGTGGCAGCCCTCCTGGCAGCCCCCCCAGAAGCAGCCCACCCGGCCGGCCAGGTGGGCGCAGCTATAGGGGCAGCCCTCGTCCCGCTGGCACTCGCGGTACAGCCGCCCCGCCGGGCAGCCCGCCTCTGCGCCAGCACCGGGGCTCAGCACCGGGGCTCAGCGCCGGGGCTGGGGGGCAGGGCTGGGGGCCGGTACTCACCCCGGCACACCTGGGTGTTGCAGATCTGGCTCTGCAGGCCCAGCCCCGGGCACGCCGGCTGGTGGCACTGCCGCCGGCGCAGCCGTTCACCGCCGCCGCAGGAAACGCTGCAGGGGCCCCACGGTGACCACGTGCCCCACAGCACCTCTGCGGGCACAGGAGGGAGAGCGGGATGGCACGGGGCGCCGCCGGCTCACATGGAGCCGTGCGGGGGCTGGTGCAGGGGCGGCCTCAGCCTCACCGGCAGCGGGGGCATTAGCCGGCGCTGCACCGGTGCCGACGCCAGCCCCGACACCCACAGCCCTTGGGAAAAAGGCCCCAGGGGGATCTGCTCAGCCCCACCGCATCACCCACACCACAGCACATGGCACCACAGCACATGGCACCGTGCTGTGCCGCACTGCATGGCACCGCACGGCACCACGCTCTCCAGGGCAGCACATTGCATTATGCTGTGCCACATGGCACCGCGTGGCACTGCACGGCACAGCACTGTGCCAAGGCAGCATTGCCTTCCAGGGACCCCCCACCCCGTGCTGCCCCGTGCCACCCTGTCCCCCCACCCCCACACTGTGTGCCCCCCGGCACCACAGCCATGCCGGGACCCCCACCCAACCCCGGTGCCACCGCTGCCGGCCGGTACCTGGGCAGGGCTCCGTGCTACACACCATCGTCCCAGCCGTGCAGGTACTGCATGAGAGAGGGGGTCAGTGGGGGGGACCCCGGATGGGGACCCCGGCGGCCGCATGCTCACCAGTTGTTGCAGGCATCGAGCGTGGCAGTGTCACCAGGCTGGTAGAGGCGGCCGTGGTGGTAGCAGAGGCAGCGGCCAGGCGGCACGCAGCTCTGGTTCTGCAGCAGGAGCCCGGCCGGGCAGGCGCAGCCGTTGTGGCAGAGCGCGGCACATTCCACGCCCATGCCCTGGTCCAGGCAGAGCCGCGGGCAGGGCCCCCCGCCGCGCTGGCACTCCTCCACCGTCTGGTAGACCATGTTCCCTGGGCACCGCGCTGCAAGGAGAATGAGCAGTGGGGCTTGGTGTTGTCTGCTACCGGTGCTGCCTGGCAGTGGGGCTGGGCATCGGCCACCACCGGCACTGCCCAGCATGGGGCACCCACCTTGGCAGGGCTGGGTGTTGCAGTCCCGTGTCTGGACGTGGGGGCCGGCACAGTCGGGGCCCCCGTGCACCGGGGTGGTGCAGGCCCGGTGCCGCCTCTGCTCGCCGGAGCCACAGGGAGCGGAGCACTGGGACCAGGGCGTCCAGGCACTCCAGCCGGTGCCGGGCTCTGCCGGGGACAGACCAACACGTGGCACTTGAGGGGCCACCGCGGCACCGGGCTCGGGGGTCCCTGGGCTGGCACCGGCACAGCCTCCACCATCTCCGGTGCCGCCGTGGGGCTTGGTGGGCGCCTACCGGTGCCGCAGGGCTCGTGGCACTCTCGCACCTCCCGGGCCTCCCCGGCGCAGGGGGCTCCACCGGCAGCTGCCGCGGGGTTGGAGGGTGACCTGCGGGAAGGCGCCGCATGGCTGCCCATCCACGGGGCACCGCCACCCCCATCGCCGTGGGGCAGAGCCCCCCCAGCCCCGCACCTGAACCTCTCCTGCGTCCCCGCGCCGCAGCCGCCATCACACCGGGTCCAAGGTGACCAGGCAGACCAGCCGCAGTCCACGGCGCAGGCCACATCCTCGCACGTCACCATCCCATCCCGGCACACGCTGGGGACGGGCGCCGGGCTCAGCCACGGGACGGGCAAGGGACACCCCCCACAGGCCCCGGTGGGGGTCCTGGTGAGCCTGGCCTGCAGGCAGCACCGGGGTGCAGGTGGGGCGCAGGTTCGCGGTGTCGGCGCTCACCACCGGCGGCAGCCCCGCAGGAAGACCTCACCGGGCAGCCGGTGCTCCTGGGGCAGGTGGCACCGGCACTGGCTGGCATTGACGCAGCCGCCGTCCTGCAGGTACAGCCCCGGCGGGCACCGGCAACCTGCCCGGTGGTGTGCCCTCAGCACCGGCACCACCGGCACCTGCCGCCACCGTGCTGGGCACCGGCATCCCCCACCACCCCCAGCCCCCCATTCTGGCACCGTGATGTCCCCAGCCGCTCCCCGTGCCCCCCCCAGCCCCATCACTCACCCTCCTGGCAGGGGCTCGGGCAGGTGCTGTTGGTGCTGAGGTCCCCGCAGGTCTGGGGGCAGGGGGGCACCTGCCTCCCCTCACAGCCCCCGGCCCCCACAAACACCATCTGGGGGTCGCAGGCTGGAAGGGAGGGGGGCAAACAGGGATGCTCAGGGACAGGGTGCTCCCCCAGTCACCCCAGTGCCAGGCCCCTGCACCCCGGCACGCTCTCCCCCCCCCGGCGGGGGTCACCCCATCCCCCCCCCCCCATACCTGGGGGCTCCCCACAGGGCTGCAGGTTGCAGGGCTGGCTCTGGAGGGTGCCCCCGAGGCAGGGCTGCCCCCCATTCTTGGGGGGGGGATCGCTGCAGCTCCGTGTCCGGCTCCGCACGCCCCCCCCGCACTCGGCATCGCAGGGGGACCAGGACCCCCAGGCCGCCCACCCGCCGGGCACTGGGGGGAGAGGGTGGGGGGCAGCGGGGAGGCAGAGGGGGTGGGCACCCCCTGCCCACC
>NW_010972436.1:29961760-29962001 GCF_000737465.1 Haliaeetus leucocephalus | reverse complement strand
CCCAGCTCCCCAGGGCAGGGCAGGCAAATGCACAAGTGGCCAGACACCCAGAGCTGGCCAGCAGCAGGACACCCCGGAATGGGGGGGTCCCAGTCCTTGTGTCTGTCGTTCCCCCCCCCATGTACCGCAGTCATGCTCATCAGAGCCATCGGGGCAGTCGGGGTGCAGGTTGCAGCGTTTCTCAGGGGGCAGGCAGCCCCCGCTGCTGCAGGAGAACTGCTTGGGGGAGCAGGTGGGGGGG
>NW_010972436.1:29959304-29961123 GCF_000737465.1 Haliaeetus leucocephalus | reverse complement strand
GGTCCTGCCCCCCACCCTGCTCTGCCCCACGGCAGGTACCTGGGGGGGTGGGCTTGGCACCTTCGGGGGTCAGCCGGGTGCCCGTCCCGGGGGACACCTGCATGGGGACAGACAGGTATCACCCACTGCTGTCCCCCAGACCCCCTCACTGCCCTCCCCCAGCCCCCCCAGGGCTCACCGTGGCCAGGGGCACCGATGGCGGCTGGGTGGTCGGCACCAGGACGCCGGCTGCCATGGGCATCGTGGGGCTGGAAGAAGTAGAGGCGGCAATTAGGGGTCGCCCACCCCGACCCCCCCCAGCTCCCGCGGGACCACCACTGTCCCAGCACCGGTACCTGCCAGCGCCGGGGGTCTCGCAGCCGGCCTCATCGGCACCGTCGGGGCAGCCGGAGATGCCGTCGCACCTCTGGGATGCTGGGAGGCAGCCGCCAGAGCCCGGGCAGGTGAAGTGGGACGGCGGGCACAGCCCGGGCACTGGGGTGGTCACCGGGGGGGCCAGCCCTGCACGGGGTGGGCAGTGTCATCGTCAAGGGCAGCATGCCACAGCCCCGGGCCCCCCGCGGTGCTGGCTGCCCCCACCGCGGCACCAGGCCCCTGACCCCGCTCACCGCAGGGCAGCTCGTCCGAGAGGTCCCCGCAGTCATCGACGCCATCGCACAGGGCACCGTGGGGACCCCCGGGGACGCAGCCCCCGTTCCCACACCGGAACTCCCCCACGCCGCAGGGGTGCTGGCTTGGCGTCACCAGCATAGTCACTGGCACCACTGGCATCGTCACTGGCACCGGCACCGGCATCACTGGCACCATCACAGCCCCGAGCCGGGCAGGGGGCACTTTGGGGAGAAGGCAGAGGTGGGCAGGAGAAGGGGTCCCATGGTGGGGGATGAAGGCGTGTCCCCCCTCGCCCCTCCCATACCTGGGGGGCAGCCCAGCAGCTCGGCGCGCAGGACAATGCGGTTGTGGAAGTCTTGGGGGAGGATGCGGACGTGCCGCGCCTGCACCATGCGGCCCAGCAGCCGCACCGCTGGTGTGCCGGCATCCCAGTTACCCTGGAAGAGCTGAAGGGGGGGGGACAGGGAGGGGGGACACAGGCAGGGGTGTGCAGGCAGGGACAGGCAGGGGGGTGCGCACGCCTGCGCACGAGCACCCACGTGCGTGGCCCCGTGCGTGCAACCATGGCTCCACGTGCAGCCGGTGCTCGCCGCGTGCCTCCCCCCATGCCCGCCCGCGGTCGCGGTCGCACCCCGGCGCAGGCAGCACCTTGGCCTCAGGCTGGCCGTCGGTGGTGACCTCGCGGTAGCGGTGCCAGCGGGTGCCGTCAGCGCTGAACCGCAGCAGGAAAGCGGTGACGAAGGCGTCGGAGGAGCCGGCTCCCTGCACCACCACCCCTGCCAGGGGACAGCGCAGCAACGTGTCGGCACCGCCACCCACACCGCCGCCGCCGGCAATGCCCGGGGGTCCGGACGGGCACCCACCGGTGATGTTGGTGGGCTCCAGCAGGTCCAGTTGCAGGAAGGGGGGCTCGGAGAGCAGCACCGGGTAGGCATCATCCAGGGGGGCCCAGCCCCGCAGCTCCTGCCCAGGGTCACCGCCGTGGAGGCGGGCAGCATGGGCAGGGGTCCCTGCCTGCTCCGAGGAGGCGGCAAAGCTGCTGTCCGGCAGGGAGGCGATGCCCAGCGGGCGGTAGCAGGGATCTGCCGGGATGGAGGACGTGGAGTAGGGGGGGGACACAGCCCCCAGTCCCCGGCTGCCCGCACCCTGCCTGCAGAGGGCAGCCCTGTGGTGAGGGGGGGTCTTGCTTACCGCCGAGGGGAGGCAG
>NW_010972436.1:29958869-29959135 GCF_000737465.1 Haliaeetus leucocephalus | reverse complement strand
CTGCGGCACCCGCTCCCCCCAACTCACCCGCTGGGGCGCAGTAGCAGCAGGAGTCCCCGTGGCCCTCCACCAGCACCTGGCCCTGCGTGAGGTCACCGTCACCGTCACCATCACCGGCAGGGAGGGTCATCCCCCCCCGGGGATGCACCAGCACCCCCAGCCCTCACCTGGGGGCAGCCGGCAGCACGGTGGAAGCAGTAGGGCGAACAGCGGACGGCCAGGCTGGGCAGGCACTGGCAGACGTGGCAGGGCCCCCCGCGCCAGCG
>NW_010972436.1:29957057-29957867 GCF_000737465.1 Haliaeetus leucocephalus | reverse complement strand
CACCGTTCTGGGGGGGCCGGCAGTCCCGCCGCCGCAGCCGCACCCCACCGCAGCCCCCCGTGCAGTTGGACCAGGTCGCCCACTCGCTCCAGGTGCCATCCACTGCGGGCAGGAGGGAGAGGAGTGAGGGTGGGCAGCCCCTGCCCGCACCCCCCTGCCCGTGCACCCCCTGGCACCCCAGGGCCACGGCCAGCCCTGACCTGTCCGGGGGGGGCCCCACTCCTGCCCCGGCAGCCCCGGCCACGGGAACACCCCAGACCCCTTGGGCAGCCCATTGGGGTGATCTAGGGTAGTACTGGGATGCTCTGAAGAGATACTGGGGTCCTGGAGAGGGATAATGGGGTCTTAGAGGGGGGGTATTGGGGTGCCCTGGGGGCATTAGGGTGTCCCAAAGGGGACTGGGGTCATCTAGGGGCATATCAGGATGCTATAAGAGAGTATTGGGGTGTCCCTGGGGGGGGATTGGGAACCCCCTTGGGAACCCCCAAACCTGCTGGGCAGCCCCAGCCATGGGAACCCCCAAACCTGCTGGGCAGCCCCAGCCATGGGAACCCCCAAATTCCCCAGGCACCCCGGCCATGGGAACCCCCAAATTCCCCAGGCACCCCGGCCATGGGAACCCCCAAATCCCCCATGCAGCCTCAGCCATAGGGACCCCAAAATCTCCCCAGCCCCAGGAACCCCCAACTGCCCTGGGCAGTCCCAACCATGGGAACCCCCAAATCCCGCAGGCACCCCAGCCATGGGGTCCCCCTGGACCCCTCGGGCATCGCCAGCGGTGGGACCCCCCCCAAACCCCCGTGACAGCCC
>NW_010972436.1:29954414-29957047 GCF_000737465.1 Haliaeetus leucocephalus | reverse complement strand
CCCCCCCCCGACCCCCCCATCCCTGCCAGCAGTCCCACTCACCAGGGCAGGCGATGCTGAAGCACTGCTGCTCCTGCACAGCCTGACCACGGCACCGGTGCAGCACACCAGGTCGGTGCTGATGGCAGCCCCGCGTGCGCTGCTGCAAGCCGGGGCCGCAGGAACGGGTACAGGTGCCCCAGGGCCCCCAGGACCCCCAGACCCCACAGTCCTGCTCGTCCTGGGGTGGTCCCCCCCCGGCCCCACAGTCCGGCACCCCGTCGCACACCTGCGGCACCGGTGTGATGCTGAGCCGGGGAGGCGGCGAGGCAGCACTGTAGGAACCCCCTGGTGGCACCGGGAGGGGCAGGGGTCCCCCACAGCCCCCATACCTGCTGGAAGGTGACGCACTCATCCTCGCCGCAGGTGTATTCGGCGCAGGGTCCCCCCGTCCGGTTGCTCCCACCGGTGGGGACGTGGCTTTCTGGGGAGGGGACAGGGGGTGGCCATGGTGGGGTGGCCGTTCCCAGCCGCAAACCCCAGGCGCTGTCAGGCTGCAGCCCCCCGCCACCCCTCACCTCCCTTGCTGGGGAGCCCCTCACCACAAGCCAGCTCATCCTCGCCCCGGGGACAGTCGGTGGCACCGTCGCAGACCCTCGATGTGTTGAGGCACAGGCCATCGTCGCAGGCAAAGTGCCCCGGACACGGCGGGATGGCGGTTGAGCCTGCACCGGGGCCAGAGCACCATCAGGCGTGACGCTGTGGGGGGACCCCCAAGAGCATCCCACCATGCTGGGTGTCACTGGGGAGGGGGACACCGGGGGAGACCCCGACCACAGCTCACCACAGCGGTCGGTGCTTTCATCAGAGCGGTCGTGGCAGTGGGGGACGCCATCGCAGAGGTGGCCGTAGGGGACGCAGTCGGTGCCGTGGGCGCAGGGGAAGTGTCCGGGCTCGCAGCCACCGGCACAGCCCAGCTCGTCGCTGCCGTCGCGGCAGTCGGCTTCGCCGTCGCAGAGCCAGCCCCGCGGCGTGCACTCCCCGCTCCCGCAGGCGAAGGCGTAGGGGCCGCACACCGGCACTGGGGGCCGCGGGTCACCGTGGGGTGCCCGGCCCAGCGGTGCCCATCGCACCCCCATCCCCACCAGGTCCCATCCCAGCGCAGAGCACGGTGATCCCGGCAAACCTCCCCCGTGCCAGCACCGGGGCTATGGGGCAGGGCAGCGGGGAGCCGCGTGGGGAGTCCGGCCGCCCCACAGCATCGCCACCCCTCACCTGCCGAGGCGTTGGCAGGGGTGGTGAGCACGGCAGCGGCCAGTGCCGCCGCACACCCCGCCGGGCTCTCGTCCCAGCCATCCCGGCAGTCATGGTGGCCGTCGCAGACTGTGGCCTCGCCAATGCAGGAGCCGTTGGGGCAGGGCAGCTGCCCGGGGGCGCAGGTCACCCGGTCTGGGGGGGGGACACACAGTCCCATGGGGCGATGCTGCCACGGGCAGGGGGTCCTGGCGGCGGGGGCTGAGCCCCGTGGCCCCTCACCTGGGCAGAAAGCCTCGTCGGTGCCATTGGCACAGTCGCGGTGGCCATCGCAGACGGTGGATGGGGGCAGGCACCGGGCATCGGGACACTGGAAGCGGCCAGGGGGGCAGACGCAGCCGCGTTCATCGCTGAAGTCACCGCAGTCGTCGTGGCCGTCGCAGCGGTGAGGATATGGCACGCACCGACCCACCGCGCAGCGGAACTCACCCGCCTCGCAGCTCGGGCTGCAGCCTGCAGTGGCAGCGGTCAGGGACCCCCGCCGTGGCGCATAGACCCCCAGGGTCAGGGGCCTCAGTGACCTCCACCATGGGGCACAGGCCTTGCTGATATGGGGCACAGCCTGCTTGCAGCCCCCTCCTGCACCCCACTGCTCTGGGACCCGGGACCCCCACAATGCCGCCCCAGCACCCCTGGGCACAGCTGTGGGGGGGCCGTGGGGCCACTCGCCTGCTTCATCCGAGTTGTCGGCGAAGCCGCAGTCCAGCTCTCCATCGCAGACGCGTCCCGGGGGGAGGCAGCGGCCGCTGGCGCAGCCAAACTCGGGGGGGGGGCAGGGGGAGGGGGGGCAGCCGTCCTCGTCAGAGCCGTCGGGGCAGTCGGGCACGCCGTCGCAGCGGGCGCCCCAGGCCAGGCACTGCCCGCCAGCGCAGCGGTGCTGGTGCGGGGCGCAGCGCGGGGCGCAGACTTCATCCGAGCCATCCCCGCAGTCCTCCTCGTTGTCACAGACCCAGGCGCCCGGCACGCAACGCCCATCGGCGCGGCAGGCAAACTCCCACTCGGCGCAATGCGGCGAGGACGGGCACGGCTCCGGCGAGGACGGGCAATGCCACCGACCCGCTGTGCACGTGCTGTAGGAATGGGGACGGCTCAGCCCTGGGGTGCTCCCCACCATCCTGGCGTCACCGTCCCGGTAGCCCGGCTGCTGGCAGGTGCTGGATGGCTGTGCCAGCACCAGGCGGGGAGACTCACCAGTTCTTGCAGCCCTGCTGCACCGTGGCACCGGCCGGGAAGGCAAAGCCGTCCCAGAAACATGGGCACTTGGCGGGCTCGATGCAGCCACCATCTGCCAGCGGAGAGGGGAGGAGGTGTCAGCCCCATGCCAGCCCCATATCAGCCCC
>NW_010972436.1:29954034-29954290 GCF_000737465.1 Haliaeetus leucocephalus | reverse complement strand
CCAGCCCCACGCCGTCACCAGGTCTCACCGTGCAGGACCCTCCCCGGGGGGCAGAAGCAGCCCTCCAGGCAGGACAGGCCCTGGCAGTGCTCGGGGGGCTCCCGACTGAGGCTGCGGCAGGTGGGGGGGCAGGGGGGGCCGCAGGCGTTGTACTCCAGCCCCCCGTCGCACTGCAGGGCTGGAGACAAGGGGTCGGGCAGGGCAGGGACCCCCCCCCCCCCCCCCCCACCCGCCTGGCCCCGCTCCCTCCCCATGC
>NW_010972436.1:29952280-29954022 GCF_000737465.1 Haliaeetus leucocephalus | reverse complement strand
GCCCCCCCCCCGCCCCCGGACCCCACCCCCCCCCCCCAGACCCATCACACATCTGGATCAGCCACGGGACCAAACCCAGACCCCAGCACAGCCCGTGGGGGGCACAGCCCAGCCCCCAGCATGGACCCCCCCCAAAAATGTCCCCCCAGCCTCGACCGGAGCCCACGGGGATCAGGACAGTGACTCACGGCACAGCTCCTGGCTCCTCCATCGGATGTGGATGCCGCGCCGGCCGCACTCCTCAGCGTAGGTGGCGATGGCCGTGCACAGGCACTCGCAGTCCCCCCCGGAGTCGCAGCTGCCGGCAGAGCGCGGCGGGTCGGTGCCACAGCCGGTGGGATGGGGGTGGTGGGACCCCCCACCCCCCCAGTTGGGGGACCCCCTGCCCGCTGCCAACTCGGCACTTACCCGCAGGCATCGAAGACGCACCAGTCGTAGAAGCGCTGGCACGGCACCGCGTCGTGGCACGGTGCGAAGAGCCGCTGCCGGAGGATGCTGCAGCGCCTGCGGGCCCACGTTGCCCGGTGGGGGCTCTCCTGGGGGGGCCAGCACTGCTGTCAGATGCCATCCCTTGGCCAGCCAGGCGCCGGGGCTGCCCCCCCACCTGCCCCCCACCACCGTCCCCGTGCAGCTACCCCGGTTCCCCATCCCTGTCCCCATCCGTACGGTGCAGGGGTGCCAAGCGTCGGCGCTGTTGACCTCGGGGCAGAGCAGGCTGAGGCGCCAGGAGTTGCCGAAAAGGTCAGCGGTGGGCTCCAGCACCCCTTGCCGGCTGGCAAAATCGTTCTCGGCGTCGCCATCAAAGTTCCCGCAGAGCCCGACCACGCGGCCCCGGTGCTGCGGCTCCAGACGGACGTACACCCTCGTGCCTGGGGTGGCACAGCATGGCGCTTGGCACCGGCAGCCCACCGTGGCACGGCTGGCCCCGAGCCCTCCCAGCAGGTCTCACCTCCGTCCCAGAGCACCGCCAGCCCCAGGCGGGAGAGGAGGAGGAGGAGGAAAAGGCCGGTGCGCTCTAGCATCAGCCCGGTCCCGCTGTAGATTTTGGGGGGTCGAACCGAGACCCCGTTCACTGTCACGTCCCTCCCTGCCGGGACAGGGTGGGCTGTCAGGGGCGGTGACTGCCGGCACATCCCCGTCCCCATGGGGGACCCATCCCTGCATCCCCCCCGTCCCCTCACCCCGCAGCATGTGCACCACAGTGTTGCCCATCACCACCACCACCGATTTGGTGCAGGTGACACCACTGGTGCCGCAGGGGACGTTCTCGGCGGTGACGGTGAAGAGGCCGGTGGTCTCGCGCGCCAGCAGGTACTCGCAGTCCCCCGGGAAGGAGAAGGCTCGCCCATCGAAGGTGACGTAGTGGGGGTCCCCTGTGGCCACACAGGTCCCCGCGCACTCCTCCCGGCCGCAATGCCAGCGCTGCTGCTGGCACACGCTGCGGGGGACAGAGCTGAGTGCTGGTGCAGCCACGGCATCCCCGGGGTGTGGGTCTGGGGGGGGGTCTCACCAGGTGTTGCAGTCCCAGATGATGGTGTCGTTGGGCCGGTACAGCCGCCCGCCGTGGTGGCAGGGACACTCCTCCGGGGACACGCAGCGCCCGTCCTGCCGATGCGAGACCCCCCCTGCCCAGTGAGCTGGCGCTGGTGGAGAGAGGGGACTGACAGCCCCCCTGCAGCATGGGGGGCTCTGGACAGGCACCAGCAGAGGGGCTGGAACCTCCCAGTACCCCTCACCAGCCC
>NW_010972436.1:29939315-29945995 GCF_000737465.1 Haliaeetus leucocephalus | reverse complement strand
CAGCCCCCTGATGCCCCAGCTCCCCCAGCCCCCTGGGACTCCTTCCCCCAGGGAGGGGGTCATATACCAGGAATACAGTGCCAGGAGGGCAGACGCAGCCGTCAGCGATGCCGGCACAGGTGCCATTGGGCTCGGTGCTGTCGCAGCGGCGCAGGCAGGACCCCGGGGCATGAACCAGCCCCCCAGGGCAGAGGGCGGCCACAGGGCAGGGGGCTTCGGCACAGCGCCAGGACCCACCGGCACAGATGCTGCGGGGAGGGGACATGGTGAGGGCAGCCCCCCAGCACCCTCCAGGCCCAGGGAGCCCCCAGCTGGCCCCACGCCAGGGTCCTGGTATCCCCATCCCCATCCCACCCATCCCCATCTCCATCCCATCCCACCCCATCCCACCCAAAGCCCACTTCCCAGCAGACATGCCCTGGACTCCACATCACCACCTCAGGGATGGGTCCCCCCTGCCAGCCATGCCGGGGGGGCCGGAGACAGGCTCTTTGTCGGTAGCACCGGCGCCCTGTGGCAGGGACGGTCAATGAAAGCCACCTATCCCGCGGTGCCGTCCCAAACGGGCCGTAGGGGGATTTCATCAGACGTCTCCTGCCACCGCCACGTCCTGCGGCACTGGATCGGTGTCCCTCGTCCTGCCCAGCCCTTGCCATCCCCTGTGTCCCCTGTCCGGTCCCTGCCACCCCCTTGGGCACCAGCTGGCCTACGCACCAGGCGTTGCAGCCCCGGTGGATCTGGCTGCCAGGAGGGTAGAGCTGGGTGCCGTGGTGGCAGGGGCAGTCACCCGGCGGGACGCACTGCCCGCCCTCAGCCAGCACCAGCCCAGCAGGGCAGTTGCAGCCAGGGATGCAGAGCCCGTCCAGGTCGGGGCAGGAGCTGCCCCCGTCCAGGCGCAGGTCGGCGCAGGTCTGGCCGCAGGGACGGCCACACTCCAGGTACAGCTGCCCCCCACTGCACGGCACACCTGCGGGGACGGATATGGGGAGATCACTGACAGCAGCATCCCTGCTCTGCCCTGCCCTGCTGCCTGCACCCCCAGCACCTGGCCCTCCCCGCTGTCCCCTGGCATGTGGTGGCAGCATCCCCATCCCATCCCCATCTCATCCCATCCCCATCTCCATCCCATCCCCACCTCATCCTATCCCATCCCATGCCCATTTCATCCCACCCCCATCCCATCGCCATCCCCTCCCCATCCCATCCCACCCAATCCCCATCCCCATCTCATCCCATGCCATGCCATCCCCATCCCATCCCCACCTCATCCTATCCCATCCCATCCCCATCCCATCCTCATCCCCATCCCCATCCCATCCCCATCCCATCCCACCCCACATTATCCATCCCTTCCATCCCGCCCCCCTGCCCCGCACCGCAGAAGCTCTGGTTCCTCCAGGAGAGTGCAGCTCCCTCCCGGGCGCACTGCCAAGCGTAGGCAGCCAGCACCGGGCACAGGCAGCGCTGCCCACCCCGGCAGGCGCAGGCATCGTGCAGGCAGAGCTGGAGGAAGGGCTCCAGCTCCACGACCTGGTGGCAGGGCTGGGGGCAGGAGGGGCAGGTCAGGCTGCGGCGCTGGCACTCGGCACCTTGGCCAGGCACCGGCCACGCTGGCGCTCAGCCGGGGCGGGGGCCGCTCGGCACCTGGAAGGCAGGGCCGTGCAGGACGGCGCAGGCGGCCTCGGCGAGCTCCCGCCGCCCGGCGAAGGCACCGCAGGGCTCGAGGGGGAATGGGCTGAGCACGGGGCAGTCGCCAGACGCCCGGTACTTGTTGGCGAAGGCGGTGATGCTGGTCTCCACGTCGCCCGCCGGCGTGGTGAACTCATCCTGCTGGTTCCAGTTGTAGGTACCGCAGAGCCCCCGCACCTGCCGCACCGGTACGTGGCTCAGGATGGGGCCCGCAGGACCCCCTGTAGCCAGGATGCATCCCGCCGGATCCCAGCCCAGTTCCACCACCAGGCACCACTGTGGTGGCACGGCACAGTTGGGGACTGGGGCTCACCTTGTCGGCGAAGGCAGGCTGGAGGGTGATGTAGGCGGCGGGGGTCTCCAGCCCCCACAGGACATGGGCCCCGAAGGTCTGGAGCAGCAGGAAGGAGGAGGACACCCGGTGGATGCTCAGCTCGGTGCCGGCAAAGGGCAGCGTCACCTCCCGCCCGTCCACTGTCACCTCGCCTGTGCCAGGAGAGCAAGGGGACGTCAGGGCACGGCTACTGAGCTGGCACCCACCACCATGGGGATGTCAGGGCATGGCCCCCAGGCGGGCATCCACCAGCCCACGGGGGCGCAGGGACTGTCCCCGCAGGTCACCTGTGCCGCGGAGGCGGGCAGAGGTCTGGCGGGCACCGACGGAAAGGGACCGGAGACAGCCGAGGGGCCGGCGGCCATCGCAAGCCTCGTGCTCGGCCGTGATCAGCAGCTGCCCCTCCACGAAGTCCTGGGGGGGGCAGAGACCCTACTGAGCCCCCCTGTGCCAGGGTCCCCGGGGCAGAGCCCCCCAGGGCAGGTCTCCACTGCCCCGGCCACCATCCCAGCCACCGCAGCGGCCGCACTCACCTGCACCAGTGTGTAGGCACAGGCGCCCAGGAAGGAGAAGCGCCGGCGGTCGAAGGTGACGTAGTGGCGGCCCCCCAGCACTGCGCACTCCCCCGGGCACCGGTCCTGGCTGCAGAGCCAGTGCCCACCCTGGCATGTGCTGTGGGCACAAGAGGGGACACCAGGCTCACCAGGGGGGATGACGACACAGCCACGGCACCTCCTGCCGCACCAGGCATGGATGCACGGGCGCTTGCCCCCCACCCCAAAAAATGGGGGTGCGATGGGCATTGTGCCCATCCATAGGGTTTATTCCCCTGTGGGTGCAGAATCTGGCCCTGCCTGTGCAGGATCCGGCCCTGGTGCCTCGGCATTGCTCACCACTGGTTGCAGCGCTGACGGATGCTCTGGCCTGGGGCATAGCGCTGGCGGCGGTGGTGACAAGGGCAGGCGCTCGGGGAGACGCAGAGCCCCCCGTCCTGGTAGAGCCCCGGCGCACACTCGCAGCCGCCGGCGCAGTCCTCGCGGCACGGCCCCTCCTCGGTGCTGCCCACGGCCGCGCAGCTGGCGGGGCAGGAGGAGACGCAGTCCGAGAACCGCTTCCCCGCACCGCACTGCCGCTCTGCCGGGACAGACACCGCGCTCAGCACCGGCGGGCTCAGCGCCAACTGAGGGGTGCACACACGAGCCTTTGGGGTGCAGGAGCCACCAGCGCAGCGGTGGTGGGGGGACCTGCAGCGAGGGGCTCGGTGCCAGACCCCCCCCGGGTCCCTACCACAGAAGCCTGGCTGGCGCCAGTCGACGTAGGTTTGGTGCCGGGCACAGTCCCGCGCGTAGGCGGCGAAGGTGTCACAGACGGCCGGTGGTGGTGAGGACCCAGCATCCCCCTCCCGGCACTGTACCTCCAGGCACGCCGCATAAAAACCACCGGGGTCAACCTGGTGCAGGGGCGGTGGGTGAGGGCGGTGGGACCGGCACCCCCAGCACCTCCTGGGTTCTCGTGGCAGTGGGCACCCACTCACCTCGCCGTGGCACTGGCGGAAGGGCTCAGCCAGCAGCTTCCTGCAGATGGCCTCAGCCGCTTGCCGCACCGTGTCACCTGCCGCGCAGCCGAGGCCGAGCTCTGCCGCGTCCCTGCAGGCGGGCTGAGCACGGGGGGGACCCTCAGAACCGGGGTGGCCCCTCCATGGACCCGCAGCCCGACATGGGATTCAGCAGCCCCAGCACCCCCCAGTACCCAGCTCTGCCCCGGTACCTCCAAGCCGGTATCTGGGATCTTCCAGGAGTTGCCAAAGCTGGCGGCAAAGGGGGCCACATCTCCCCCCGGCCGCAGGAAGTCATCTGGGGGCACAGGGAGGGCTGGGGCAGGTGGAGGGACACGGCACACGGCCCCGGCACAGCCGCCCCCGCACCATGTCTCCCCTGCACCCCCAGCACGGGAACGGCAGGGATATCACCGGTGAGGTGATGCTTACCGGCAGGGTCATCGTTGTAGGGGCCACAGAGCCCCCGCGTGCCGCCTCGCTGCTCGGCATCGACCGTCACGGTGACCGCCTGGCGCCCATCCGAGGTCACCCGCACGCCCAGCCCACTCGCCACGGCCACCCAGTCACCCAGCCACGTGACGCTGATCCCTGCCGGCACCGCAGCGGGTGGCTCGGCACGGCACGGCACAGGGACAATGGTGGGGATGGGGACAGGGATGGGGATGCGATGAGGACCCAGGACCCCAAGATCAGTGGCAGCAGGGGACGGAGCCTCCCACCACCCTCACCGTTGTGCAGGTACGGCTGTCCCTCCGGCACTGCCACGCCATTCATGAAGATGTTTCGGCCCTGGGCCGCCACTGTGTCCATCCCGAAGGTCATGTGCAGCGTCTGCGGCAGCGCAGTATCAGCCAGGGCTGGGTCCAGCTGCCTGCAGTGTGTGCCAGGGCTACCGGGAGCCCTGTGGCTGCTGGCAGCCACAGATGCCCCGGGGATGCCGCAACCATGCTGGGGCACACCACGGGGATGTGACATGCCGTGGGGACGGACCGATGGCCCCCCCTGCCCCCAGAGCGACTGTCCATGGGGGGAGCGGAGACCCCAGCCAGGCTCCCCCTCCTCCCACCCACAAAAACCCCCCACCGCGGGGATGGCCAGTACCCGGGGATTGCCAGCAGTGATGGAGATGGCCCAGGTGCCATCAGCAGTGGCGGCCAGGCTGTAGGTGCACTCGCCGGAGAAGTGGAAGTGCCTCCCATCGAAGGTGCGGTACCGGGATCCAGCCCAGGTGAGGCAGCTGGCCGAGGGGCCCCGGTGCCGGGCAGCCACTCCTCGCAGGGACGCGGCAGGCGACGGCTGGGGGGATGCCTCTCCTGCCATGGGGAGGTGACGCCGCTCAGCAAACGCCCCTGCGGGACCCCCCACGCTCCCCCTGGGACTCCTGGACCCACCGTCGAGGGGTAGGTGGGTGCAGGCGAGGCAGGGTGCGGCGGAGCCGTTCCTCCAGCTGTGACCCCAGGGGTGCCGGCAGCACTCGGCCAGGCTCATGGCAGAGAGATTGTGGCTGCCGGCGGCGTCCTGGCACTGCCACGTGCCGTAGCAGCGCCCCAGCAAGCCTTCGCCTGCGGCCCAGGGACACACCTCGTCTCCGCCGGCGAGCACCGGGCGTCTTGCCAGCTGGGTGCCGGGTGGCGGGGATGGCACGATGGTGCCACCGCCTCACCGCCCGCCCCTACCTTCAGTGCAGTGGGGTCCGCTCCAGCCCTGGCAGCAAGCGCGTACCGTGCGGTTCCACACCACCGGCCGTGTCTCCGGGGGCCTGCGGGGTGGGGGGAGTCCCGGCATCAGGGGTGGGCCGGGGAGCATGCAGCACGGGGATGGGTGCCCCCTCCTGCCCCCCGCCCCAGCATCACCCCTGTGCTGTGCACCCCGCGTTCCCCCCAGCACTCACCTGTAGATGTAGCAGAGGGGGGTGCCGGAGCCGGGCTGGGTGTCGCGGTGGGGCTCACCGCGGTCCCCACCATAGGCTTGGCGCATGCGGTCCCGGTCGATCCGCCAGCCCACCAGGCTGTAGTGGTAGAGGCTGGCACAGGGCACTGTGTCCTCGCGCCGCGGCGTCACCTCCTCCTCTGCCGTCACCTGCACCGTCCGCTCGCACCACCGCCTGCCATGGCACCTCGTTCACCTGCGGCACCAGCACCCACCCCGGCACCCATCCCACCCCCCCCAAATCTGGGCTGGGGCCAGCGTCCCCCCACCACGCCCCATCCCGGGTGTCGGCACAGGGCTGTGGCACAGGCCCTGGCACAGAGGACTCACCCGGTGGCTGCTTCCGCCTTGGCCACCCAGAGCAGCAGGGCGACCAGGACCCAACCGGGCACCCGCAGCACCCCGGCCATGCCGCACCGTCCCCTGGCCACGCTGCGCTGCACCGGCCACCTTGGCAGAGGACCACCAGTGTTACCAGTGGAGCAGCCACATGGCCACATCCCCGGGGGTGTCCCCAGTGTTGGGGAGTCCCACGGGGACTCCCCGACACCAGGGATGCCTGGCATGTGCCATCCCACCAGGGAGCAAGGCGTCATGATGGCAGCGATGGGGACATGGCGACAAGAGCAGGGGACATCCCCAGATCCTGCAGGCAGCCCCCCAGGACAGGGGGTCACCCCAAGATGGGGCTCACACCCCACCTTGGCCCCTCTTACCTTGGGCCGCCTGGACGCCAGCTCCGTCCCAGCTGGCTCCGGCACTGCTGCCCTGAGGGGCTGCGGGTTTTATGGTGTAGGACTGGCTGGCCAGGGCCATCTGTGGGGCTGGCGATTGGGCCCAGCTGCCGGCTGGGGCAGGGGGAGCTGCCGTGGGACCCCCTATTGCCCCGTCTCCAGGGCAAAGCCCTCAAGACTGTGCCGGGGCGGCCGGATCCGGAGCCCCCCAGGCGACTCTACCCAGCGAGGCCACATCCTGCATCCGGCACATCCCAGCAGGAGCACAGGATTAGCGCTTGGCCCCTCCAGCACAGATGGACCAGGATACAGCTCGGCCATGCCCCCCCCGCCCCTGCCACGGATGTGCCGTGACCCCCATGTCCTGGTCCTGCTCATTCCCCCCCCGGAACACCGCACCACCTCTATCCCCATGGCCATGTCCCTCCATGTTCCC
>NW_010972436.1:29934436-29936438 GCF_000737465.1 Haliaeetus leucocephalus | reverse complement strand
GAGCCCCAGCCCTGCGGGGGCTGTGGGACCCCGGCCCCCCCGCGCCCCTTTGCCTGCGCCCAGTGTGGGAAGGGCTTCGGGAAGAAGGCGCACCTGACCCGGCACCTGCGGGTACACACGGGCGAGCGGCCCTTCCCCTGCAGCCAGTGCGGCCGCTGCTTCCGCCAGAAGATCCACCTGCGGTCCCACCAGAAGACGCACACGGGCGAGCGGCCCTTCCCCTGCCCCGAGTGCGGCCGCCGCTTCCGCAAGAAAACCCACCTGGTACGGCACCAGCGTACCCACACCGGCGAGCGGCCCTTCCCCTGCGCCCGCTGCGGTCGCTGCTTCGCCCACAAGCAGCATCTCCTCCGGCACCAGCAACTGCACGCCGAGCCGGCGCCGGGGGACGGGGACGGGGGGGTCCCCGCCGAGCAGAAGCCCTTCCCCTGCCCCGAGTGCGGGAAGAGCTTCAGCTGGAAGAAGAACCTGGCGTCCCACCGCCGGCTGCACCGGGAGGGACGGCCCTTCGCCTGCGCCGAGTGCGGCCGCGGCTTCAGCGACAAGCGGCACCTGATGGCGCATCTGCGGGGGCACATGGGGCTGAAGCCCTACGCCTGCCCCCACTGCGAGAAGACCTTCAGCCACAAGCCCAACCTGACCACGCATCAGCGCACCCACACCGGTGAGCGGCCCTTTGCCTGCCCCCACTGCGCCCGCGGCTTCGCCCACAACCAGCACCTCCTGCGGCACCTGCGGGTGCACACCGGCGAGCGCCCCTTCGCCTGCCCCCAGTGCGGCCGCTGCTTCAGCTCCCGGCCCAACCTCATCGCCCACGCCAAGGCGCACGCCGGCGCCCGGCCCTTCGTCTGCGAGCAGTGCGGCCGGGGCTTCAGCCGAAAGTCCCACCTGGCCCGGCACCAGGCGGTGCACACCGGCACCCGGCCCCACGCCTGTGCCCAGTGCAGCAAGCGCTTCAGCTCCAAGACCAACCTGGCGCGGCACCAGGCGGTGCACACCGGCCACCGGCCCTACATCTGCACCCAGTGCGGCAAGAGCTTCAGCCGCAAAACACATCTGCTGCGCCACGAGCGCACCCACGCCACTGCCGGCACTGCCACCGCCGCGCCCCGGCAGAGCTGGCCGGCCCCTGCTGCCCCGGCCCCTGCTGCCCTCTGCCCCTGAGCGCCGGGGGCTGAGCGCCGGGATGTGCCCGTGTCCTCGGCACCCTTCCCCCGGGCCGGGGACCCTCCCTCGGGGCTCGCTGCTGGCTCCTGCCTGCGGACACCAGCCCTGCCCGCAGCCACTCGGCCAGGCAGGGTCCTCCTGCTGCCGGTCAGCTCCAGCGCCGTTCTCCCGCGGCACATGGCACGGAGAGTGGCTTCCAGGGGTGCGGGAGGCAACGCAGCCAGTGGAAAAACCTCGGCTCTGAAATGGTCTTAAAAACCTCGGAGCGAGGGCTGGCCCGTGCCAAGCTCTGTGCTGGGGCTGCTGTGGGAGGTGTCGGGGGTTCTGGGGGAGCCCCATCCCATCCCCAGGAGAGGGGGGGTCTCTGCGCCGTGGTGCTAGTCGTCGGGGCTGCGCGCAGGGTGCTGCAGGGCAGAGGGGCACCGACCCACCCGGGGGGGGCTCCGCCGCGGTCAGAACAAACCAAAACTGCCAATAAACTGACTTTTGTTCAATTTTCCCGGGGGTGTCTCGGGGCTGAGCGGGAGCCGTTGGGGCGAGAAGGGCTGGGCGGGCTGGCAGAACCGCGGTGCCACCGGGCCCAGGCCGACGCCGGGAAGCTGCTCGGGGACGTGCTCGGCCGCTGGCTGTACTGCGAAGCAGCCGGTGCCCGTACCGGGCTCCTGCGGCGCTGCCGGCCGGGGGGAGCCCCTCACCGGGGCCGTGGGTCCCTGCCCCACCGTGTGCCGGAGCCCGGGCGGCGGCAGCGGCCCCCCCAGGGGCGTCTCCGACCGTTGCGGAATACCGGAGGGGCAGCGGGGTCGTGGCGTGATGGCGTCCGGCTGCCGTGGGATGC
>NW_010972436.1:29930188-29934426 GCF_000737465.1 Haliaeetus leucocephalus | reverse complement strand
GTCCCGGGGGACACGGGGCAGGCCCCAACCCCCCCGCCGGTGTTCCCCCCCCCTCTCCCTTAGCCGCAGGAGCCGAGCGGATCCGGGGGGGCCGCCGGCCAGGATGGAGGGACGCGGGGAGGCCGAGGTGGAGGAGGAGGAAGAGGATGAGGAAGAGGAGGAGGAGGAGGAGGGGGTGCGGATCACCCCCCAGCTGCTGAAGGCCAGCACCGGGGAGTTCGCCCTGGAGTCCATCCTGCTGCTGAAGCTGCGGGGCCGCGGCATCGCCCACCTGGGCTGCCTGGGCGACTGCGCCAACCTGGAGTGGCTGGACCTCTCCGGCAACGCCATCGCCCAGCTGGGACCGCTGGCCGCCCTCAAGTCCCTCGCCGTCCTCAACCTCTCCCGCAACCGCGTCGCCAGCCTGGAGCCGCTTGGCTCCTGCCACAACCTCCAGAGCCTCAACGTCGCCGGTAACCTGGTGAGCAGCCTGCAGCAGCTGCGCTGCCTGACGGGGCTGCGGCGCCTGGAGAGCCTGCGCCTGCGAGACCCCCTCGCCCGCCTCGCCAACCCTCTCTGCGCCGCCCCGGCTTACCGTGCCGCCTTGGCGGACATGTTCCCCGGCCTCAAAGCCATCGACGGCGAGCGGGTGTCCGGTCGCGGCAGCGAGCTCTACCAGCTCTGCCGGGATCTCGACAGCTCGCTGGGACGCGGCGGCGGCGCCGGTACTGGTACCGAACCACCCCGCGCGGCTCAGCCCTGGGTGGAGGCGAGTTTCTGGGAGCCGCGGCCGCCCCGGCGCAGCTCCATCATGGAGGAGGCCTACAAGCAGTTCGGGGAGGTGCTGCAGGAGTGCCGGGAGCTGAGCCGCCGCGCCGACGACACCATCGCCCAGGCGGAGCGGACGCTGAGCGGCCGACCTGACCCCAACTCCTTTGTCTTCTGAGCCGCGAGACCCCCTGGTCCCACAAGAGGAGACCCCCCCACACATGCCACCACCAGCCCAGCCCAGCCCTCGCCGGAGGGATGCCAGAGGAGCCGCAAGGAACCCGGCCTCGCCTGCGGGCTGGGGGGCTGCCCGAGCCCCGCGCTGCGCCAGAGCAGCATCCTACATGGCCAGGGGTGCTGGGGCTGGCACTCCAGGTGCTCCATCACCCCTCAGGGGCTCTGGGACGGGGAATTGGGGCTCCCTGTCCCCTGCATAGCCGCAGCAGAAGCAGAGATGTCCTTAGGGATTTTGGAGCCATCCCTGAGCTTTCCAGCCCAGAGGAGAGACTGTGGGGCTGGGGAGGCTGCACATGGGGACTGGGGGACATTGCGGGGACCAGAGGACGTCACGGGGCTGTGCAGTAAAGGCATGCCATCCTCCAACATGCCTCTCTGCTGCATCGCCCTGGGCCCCGAGCAGCCGGGGGGGGACTTGCTTCTACCCACTGCTCTGCCTGGACCCGCCGCATCCCCGTCCCTCCTCCTGGGCTGGGGACAACGGGCAGGGGGTGACGCACCCAGTGCTGGAGGGGAAGCTGGCATGGAGCTCCCACAGCTGGAGGGACATGGGACTGAGCCCACCCCGGGTCCCCCCACCCACAGCGATCCCCGCTGGGAATAACAGCGGCGACAGCAGCAGCCAGAGCCGGGGTTTACTGGTGAGCTGGGGGGCAGGTGGGGAGGGAGCGTGTCCAGGACCGTCCTTTGGTCACACAGTGCTGGGGGGTGGCAAGCGGGGGGGGCCGGGCCAGTCCCCCGTGGCAGCGTCCGTCTCCTCCGGCTGGTGGAGGTGGTGGCCTGGAGAGGGGACACAGGAAGGGGCTGTCTGCGGGAGGAACCCCCCCGCACGTGCCTGTGCACTCACACACACACACATATCTGCCAGTGACCTTGTCCCTGTCACCCTGTGCCCAGGGTCAGCATGCCCCGGAGGCAGCAGACCTGGCTGGAGATGTCCTGGGGGGATTTCTCCCAGCCAAGGACAGTCCCCAGCACCTGGAGGGGGACCCCAGTCTGGCTCCACTCTTAGTGGAGAAGCATCCACATCCCACCAGCACCAGGGCATGCCAGAGCTCTGCTGGCAGGAGAGGGCTTCGTGTTCCCCGCCCAACCCTGCCATCCCCGGCACCTACCGTGTGGGGATGTGGGGATGGCTGCCTAGGCTGGCAGCCCCTTGGAGAAGGCGTACATGCCAGGGAGGTAAAGCACATCCACTGACTTGCCAGCCTCCTCTACCGCCCTGCACTCCGCCTCGTCTCGGTGTTTGATCTCCTGCGGGGCAGAGCACACGGGCTGGCACCCACCACGGCACCACAAGGGTCCCAGCAGCCGGCGGGGACCCGTGCTGGTGCCTGGGAGACAGCTCACCTTCACCGCCAGGTGATGGCTGGGGCCGCAGTTCTGGTACTTGTCCAGCACCTTGGGGACATCACTGCTGTCAAACTTGTAGCAAGCCAGGCAGGTTGGCTTCCTCTGGGGAGAGAGCACAGCATGTCACCGCCCAGCCCCCCAGGGACCCCCAGCGGGTCCTGGCCAGCCCCCCGCCCTGCCAGGCCTGGGGACGTCCCTGCCACTCGCCATGGCATGGCAGGAGGGCAGCGCCAGGCACGGCCACGTCGCCACTGCCAGGAACTATCGTCACCTCCAGCCCTCCCCGGCACACACGGCAGCGTGGCGGAGGGCCGGGGCGGGTGGGGGGGTCTGGGGGAGGCAGAGGTGCCATGTCCCCATGGGATGTGGTACAAGGGAGGGGGACACGCTGTCCAGCAGCCCCGATTCACCCGGTTCTCCAGGGTCCTGCAGTTCTGCCGCCGCGGTGCCCTCTTCCCACAGGCCGTCTGCACCAGGTTGACGCGCAGCTGGACAAATGTCCCCGAGGGGTCTTCCTGGGGGGAGAGGGGGACAGCCCGTCAGCTGCAGGGGGGGACAGGGCAGCCGACGTGGGGCCAAGAGCTCGCACTGTGCTGCAGTTGGTGCGGAGAGGGGGAGCAGAGGGACCCCAACCCCTCGCAGCCCCGAGGGTAAATCCAGTCCCAGAGAACAACCTCTCTGGGACCCTACAAGGTGGCTCCCAACATGGGTGAGTGGCCCAAACTGGAGGGTCCCCGCAGCCCCCCAGCCCCTCCCAAGGAACAGGCACATCTGAGCCACCGCTGTCAGTGCTCCTGGCTACACCAGGGTGGCCAGGCACCAGCAGCCGCTTGCCCCATGGCCAGCTGTGTCACAGTTAATGAGTAGCTGAGCTCTGCCAGCCCCTGCCCGTAAGTCCCCGATGACCAGCCTGCCCACACTGTCCGTGTCGGCAGGTCCGTCCTCGCACCCAGCCTTCCCTCCTCCGGAACACCCTGGCACCCACTTCCCTCTGTGACACCCCGACCCCCTCCCCGCCTGCCCTGCCGACGCCAGGCCAGGGATTCGGCTGCCATCTCCCCCCTCTCCGCAGCAGCAGCAGCCCTCCCAGGGGGCCAAGGGTGCCCACAGCCCCTGGCGCTCACCCGCTCGACAGCCCCTTCCACTGCCTGCTCCTTGAAGAAGAACTGCACGTTGCTGCGGCTGTGGAAATATTCCAGCACTTCCTTCACCACCCGCCGCTGCAGCGGGGACTGGCTGGCGGTGGCCAGGGCCACCAAGCCCAGGCAGAGGGCTAGTGGGAACCTCATCCCTGCGGTGGGGGGCTGCCGGGGCTGCCTGACCCCAGAGAGCCTCGCCAATCGACCCGCTGGTGGTTTTGGTCTTTCATTAACTGATTTCCTGGGAACTGCCCTTTTTCCGCCCCCAGGCTGGCCCCGCAGGCTGCTTGCACGGCCCCCCGCCCCGGCACGGCCCCTCTGGCACGGCCGCGGGGAGGAGGGGCCGGACACAGCTACCGCCGGCGGCCGGCCGGCACGCGTACAGGCGGTGGGGATACCGGCGTCAACCCAGGAAAATGTGAGGCTCATCCGTAGCCTCCTGCCACCCGGGAAGGGGTGCCGAGGGGCCGGGAGGGGAGTGCATCTCCCACCTGGGACAGAAGAGCTGCTCGGGCTTGGTGCCGGCAGCCCTTGCCGGGCAGCTGACCATCACCACCACTGTCAGGGACCCCTGAAAGGCTTCTCCCCTGCCCGCCCTGCCCTGACACGGGGCGAGCCAGTGTGGCGGGGAGGGAGGTGGTGCTGCCCCGGGGGTGCTGGCTCTCCCCCAGCTGGGGTGGTGGGGCAAAAAGCCACACCAGACAAAAGAACGGCAGCCCATGTCTTGGGGGGGCAGCCAGGAGCGGCGGGCATGGGGGGGGG
>NW_010972436.1:29929528-29929998 GCF_000737465.1 Haliaeetus leucocephalus | reverse complement strand
GGCCGGTGGGGGGGGGGGGGGGGGCTGGGGAGCGAGGCCTCCTCCCCCAGCGCGGGACGTGGGTGCTGGGGGAGCGTCGGGAGGACAAATGTCCCCAAAACAAAGTCGAATGGCAGAAGTGCGGCCGAGGCCCCAGGTGTCCCCGTCCGCCTCCCCGCCTCGGCGTGGGACATGGCTCCCCACACGCTGAGAGAGAAGGGTCGGTGGTCACTGCCTGCCCCACGGCCTCCACAGTGGCTCCGGCTGCCACTCAAGGGCCGCCGAGCAGAGGCCAGGACGAGGAGGACGAGGAGGAAGGCCGGGGCCTGGGGCGGCGGTGACACGGGGAACGGCGGGGGGCGGCAACGGACACACACGACACTCTGGCCCGCCCCGGGACACTCTATGATGGCGCCGGTGGGCGCTCTGGCAGCGCGCCAGGCGGCTCGATGGTGCCGCGCCCGGCGTCGCCGGCAGAGGGCGCTCCCGCC
>NW_010972436.1:29919538-29929252 GCF_000737465.1 Haliaeetus leucocephalus | reverse complement strand
CACGGTGAGGGGCCCCGAGCGGTGAGACCTGGGGGGGGAGTGGGGGGGAAGGGGGGGTTTTCCTCGGTAAAACCGTTACCCGGGGACAGCCCCGCCGCGGTAACGGCCTCCTGCCGCCGGGCAGCACTGGCTGCCGGTGCCCGCGGGGCCGCAGGGCTCCCCGCCGGGGGGTGGGCGACGCTGCCGGTACCGCCGTGCCGTGCCCCCCCACACACACACACCCCCGCCATCGCCGTGCCCTCGCCACGTTCGCCTTCGAGGGAGAGGCGGGAAAAGCTTCGTGATTTCCCAGGGCTGTTAGAAACGGGATCTGGGACTGGAAAACCGACGGAGAACACCGCTGCCGCCGCCCTGTCCCCACGACCCAGCAGCAACCGGCCACTCTGGACCCCCTCTCCGGATTTTAGCCGCCGTGCCACCCGCCTCTGCGGCCTCTCGCCCATCGCCGCAGCCCCGGCCCCCTCTCCTCGCCTGCCTGCGCCACGGGAGCCTGCCCGCAGGCGGCTGCCCGCCAACCCGGGGCCTCCCGGCTTGTAAACGGATTTGAGGCCAGGGCGGGGGCGGATTTTCATGGGTTTGGATGGGGGTTCTCCCCCTCTGCTGCCCCCGAGCTGGCTCTTCCATTTGGGGTGCCCTTGGTGGGGTTCACTCACTGCCGAGGGGCCGAGTTTGTGCCATGGGCACGAGGCTGCGCAGGCTCCAGGCCCTGCCTGCGCCCCTGCCGCCTTCTGCCCCCGGCCCGGGGGAGCCTCGGAGAATTCCCCCACCCTGCCCCGCCCCGGCACACAGTTCCTGCCTCTCCTTGGCTGCGCCGTGTCCATAACACCCCAGGGAACGATGCGGCTCAGTTAAACATGTAGACAAGGCGCTGGTGGGGCTGCTTGCGGCTTGCCTGAGCTAGCCACAGGATCATCAGTGCTTGGTGGGACTTAATGATCAGGGGCTAACAATGCCTCACGCGGCGCAGAGCTGCGTCCCCGCTGCTGTAACAGCGCCCTGGGACGTGGCCCTTGATGGGCATCCATACCAGAGGATCCCAAACCCCTGAACGCAGTACGCTGCTGGGGAGGGTTAGGATCCCAGCCGGCTCCCATGCTGCACGGCTCCGCAGCCGGCACTCCTCTCGCCGGCCAGATTCCAAAAATAGTTCTAATTGAGCCCAGGTGTTCGTCA
Source organism: Haliaeetus leucocephalus (assembly GCF_000737465.1). Taxonomy (NCBI): domain Eukaryota; kingdom Metazoa; phylum Chordata; class Aves; order Accipitriformes; family Accipitridae; genus Haliaeetus; species Haliaeetus leucocephalus. Next base: position 29,928,079 of record NW_010972436.1, on the reverse strand, counting down.
AAGCATCCCGATCGCTGCCAGGGCTTTCAAAGGGTGATGTGAGACTTGCACATGGGGGGGCAGGCCCTTCTTTGAAGCATCGTCACTGCGCTAGCTGCCTCCTCAAGGCACGGGATGCTTGGAGAGGAGGGAACAGACCAGGCACCTCAGAAAAGGTGGGTGAGGCGTTCCTTTCCAACCAAAATTGAGCAAGAAGGCATTTTGCTGGTTGATCTCAGACCGGGTTTTGGCAAGGGGGTTGGTCAGAGCCGGGCTGGGCAACCCTCACTTCCCCACAGCACAGGAGCGGGCAGGGCTGTGCCTTTGCCGTTGCCCGCTCGCTGCGGCAGGGTGAGGCCACGCCGGGGCTGGCTTCCAGGCTGCTGGGAGCTGTAGTTCCCCATGCCCACGGCCGCAGGCAGCGCTCGGCGTGTGGTGACAGGCCTCTCGGTGTGAACTACAAATCCCAGTAGCGCTGCCTGCAGGGAAGCTTTGCTGTAAACAGAATGAATCCGGGCCAGACCCCGGGGTCAGTGCCTTCCGCTCCCCTAAAATAACTCGGAGGAGGAGGAGGGATACAGACGCCAGCGGAGCTTCTCCCGAGGCGGTCGAGCTCCTCCAGCTTTGCCTCTCGCTGTGCCGCGCCGTTTCCTCCGCTCACCGGCTCCTCTCTCTCACTCTCCCAGGGACCCGCAGCAGCCATTTGGAGGAAGTCGGGGAAGATCGGAGCCCGCGACCGTGGCGGAAGGCGGAGGGGAAGGACAGCCGCCGCCCCACGCTCTCCCCGGAGCTGATGTCCTCTCCCCTCGCCGGGCGGCCCCAAGGGGAGCGATGTCTGCAGGGGGAGCACCCCAGGTATGTGCAGGGCCGCAGGGTGGGGGCAGGCAGCAGCTTCCCCTCCGTCCCTGGGGGAAAGGCCAGAGCGGGACCAGCTCTGACTGTGCTCCTCTGTGGCAGAGCAGAGCGTGCTGCCGGAGCGGTTGGGAGGAACCCCTGCTCCTCTTTCATGCTGCGACATTTTGGGGGGGGCCCTGTTGGGGTTTTCCCAGGGGCTGGGAAGTCTTCTGGTGCTTTTCTCCTCGTCATTTAGAAATACCGACACCCGAGGAGCCGCGTTAGCCCTGTGCGAGACTTTTTCTTTTAAATTGGCGCTTCTTAAAGTTACGGCAGCCGCCGGAGCGCAGGCTGGGCTCCGTGTCTTCTGCCATCTGCTCTCCTTGCGCTCCTGCCAAGCTATGGAGGAGTTCTGAGGGAAGAAGAGAGGAATCCTGGGGAGGGAAGATGGGCGGATTGGGTGCCGAGCTTCCCGGGAAAAGCTGCTTTGGCTCCTTAAAGAGGTTTCCTCCTTTGGTCTCGATCCTGGCTGGGTGATCACACCCAGGTGAGAGATCCGCTTGGAACCAAGGGATCTCATTAGAGGGGGTAGTGAGCGTGTGGCTTCAGCCCTTAGTGAGCTCCACCTGAGGGTTTCTGTCAAGCGATGCTCTCGCTGATAAGGAAACTGAGGCACAGAGGAGAAGCAGCTTTCCTGTGCCAAAATAAGTCGGCGGAAAAGCAGGAGGTGTCACTCCGAGCCCTGGTGCCTGTCCAGAGCCCTGCCCTCCCACACCTCTGCCTACTCACTCTGCCTGTACCTCCCTGCTCCTGCTCTTTTCCTGAAGGATTAGAGCTGCCTTTTGACATGCTGTGTGCAGGGGCTCAGGGGCAGCAGTGCTGGGCAGAATCAGCCCTTCCTCCAGTGCCGGAACAGCTTTTCCCAGCCCTTTGCAGGGAAAGGGGTCCAGGATTTCTCCTGGCTGTGCTCCTGTGGATCTGGAGTCCATGGAGAACGCCTTGGTGGTGATCCTGCTGAGCCAGGACCCCGTTATCTCTCAAGTTCAGGTTCAAGGGGGTGCAAGGGCTTTCTGAGGGCCTGAGTGTTTAAAGCAGTGTGGCGTGCCTGTCAGCCCCAGGCAAGGCACACACCTCACTGTGGGGCAGATCTCACTGGTGGGGGCCCATGGGTGTTGGGTGCTGATCTGAAAGCCCACTGCCTGTCCTTTCGGTCACAGAACCACTGAGGTTGGAAAAGACCGTTAGGATCATCGAGTCCAGCCATTAACCTAACGCTGCCAGATCCACCACTAAACCATGTCCCTAAGCGCCACATCTACATGTCTTTTAAATATACGCCCAGGGATGGTGACTCAACCCCTTCCCTGGGCAGCCTGTTCCAGTGCTTGACAGCTCTTTCGGTGAAAAATTTTTTCCTAATCTCCAATCCAAACCTCCCCTGACACAACTTGAGGCTGTTTCTTCTTATCACTTGTTACTTGGGAGAAGGGACCAACCCCCACCTCACTGCAACCTCCTTTCAGGTAGTTGTAGAGAGCAATAAGGTCTCCCCTCAGCCTCCTTTTCTCCAGACTAAACAACCCCAGTTCCCTCAGCTGCTCCTCATAAGACTTGTGCTCTAGACCCTTCACCAGCTTTGTTGCCCTTCTCTGGACACGCTTCAGCACCTCAATGTCCTTCCTGTAGTGAGGGGCCCAAAACTGAACACAGTATTTGAGGTGTGGTCTCACCAGTGTTGAGTACAGGAAGACGATCACTGCCCTAGTCCTGCTGGCCAAAAAACCCAAAGAAACAAGCCCCCAAAAAGCGATGGCCATCTGCTGAAACTCTTCTCCTCTCTCCTGGACCAGCCTGCCCACGCCCTGAACTTGCTCCCTTACCCCAGGCTGAGCGAGGGGCCGAGAGCCGGACACGAGCTGGATGCTGTCAGCGCGGAGATCCCGTCCGACCCCTGCACAGGTGACCACCGAGAACAGTGAGCGGCAGACAGGCAGCACTGCGCCGGGCAGGCTTTGCCAGTGTAGGGCGGGGGCTTGTGTATTCTCCAGAGTACAGTCAGTCCTGCGGTAACACCAAGTCCGCCTGACTGCTCTTGACCATGGTGGGGGGACGCAGTGGGTGATGCACAGATCGTATGTAAATTAAGCAAATGTGGCACCATTGCAAGGAATCCCCAGCCTGGAGAAGGTCCTTCAGCCTCTCTGCCAGCCGAGCTCCTCTGCTAAAGATGGAGATTTCTCTTCTGCTTGGGAGGCTCAGGTTGGAACTAATCGCATTTTTGTGGTAGCCTTTGAAATCCGATCATAAAACCATTACGCGGGATCTAAGGCTACCTGAGCGTGCGAAAGACTCTGGAAAGAGTTGTTTTCCAAGGACTGGCACTCCTTCCCACCTTTCGCCTTGCCAGGAGGAGGGAGCCTGGTGCTGGTATTTCCTTTTATCTTTAATTATACATCAGGCAGCAGAAGCTTAAAATAGATGAAAGCGATGCCCCCAGGCTTCGTTAATTTTAGCTTATTTGTGAATTAACGCAGGCATCTCCAGCGTAACGATGTCTATGCCGAACGCATGTTTTGCAGTGTGACAGTTCATGGTGACCAGCTCTTATTCCTTCAACCAGGCTACAGATTTTTCAAGCCCGGTGGTTTGTTCGGTATTAAACAGTCGGAGGAGCCATATACCGAAGGCCAACAGATGCAGGAGGAGAGCAAGATCCTCGTGAGCCCCTGTGCGGGTAGGTGCTCCGCATGTCCCAGCGGAGGCTGTGGGAGCAGTGGGAAACCGGCCTTGGCGAGGGATGTTCCTCTTGTGGGAAAAGGCCATTTGGCAGCTTGCAGCCATTTTGGGCCAGTTAATGGCAAGTTTTTGCTATTGTGGCTGCTGCCAGTGCTGTTCTCGGCGAGTCAGGGGTGGAGTGGGCTCTGGGAAGGGTTCTGCTCCTTTAGGGTGTTATAAACTGCAATGATTTAGTTTTAGGTAGTCCTGTGAGGAGCAGGGAGTTAGACTCGCTGATCCTTATGGGTCCCTTCTAACTTGAGCTGTTCTGCGATTGTATGAAAGACTCTGAAATTAATATCTTGAATCTTTTTGAAATCTAGTTGAGCCCGGTCGAGTGAATAAAGTCGAACAGCCCGAGGAGAAACCCGGGGGAGCTGCCGGCTCCCTGGAGCTGTATCCTGCAGCCGCCAGCAGTTCCAGCCGCTGGTTTCATGGTGGGCAGCGTGCACCCGAGCGGGCGGGCATGGAGAGAGATGGCACCGCCAGCCTCAGCCCGCTGTCCACCCGAGTGGCCTGCTGGGTGCCGCAGCTTGGCGCCGGCCCTTTCCGCTGCGCCCAGTGCGGGAAAGGTTTCCGTCAGAAGCAAAGCCTCATCACACACGAGAGGATCCACACCGGAGAGAAACCCTACAGGTGCGGGGACTGCGGGAAGAGTTTCAGCCAGCGGCCCAACCTCCTGACCCACCGCCGCGTGCACACAGGGGAGCGCCCCTTCCCCTGTGCCCAATGCGGCAAGAGCTTCAGCCAGAAGGCCAACCTCCTGGCCCACCAGCGGATCCACGCTGCCGGGGAAAAGGCGCTGGCTGGGGGTGAGCAGGAGGACGGCACTTCCAGCAAGCCGAAGCTGCGATCCCAGCAGAGGAATTACCAGGAGGACACCCCCTTCGTCTGCCCCGAGTGTGGGAAGAGCTTCCGACAGAAGCCCAACCTGATCACCCACCGGAGGATCCACACCGGGGAGCGTCCCTTCACCTGCTTCCTCTGCGGCAGGAGCTTCAACCAGAAGACCAATCTGGTGACCCACTACCGCGTTCACACGGGGGAGCGCCCCTTCGCCTGCACCCAGTGCGGCAAGCGCTTCACCCAGAAAACCAACCTGGTGACGCACCAGAGCACCCACACAGACCTCCGTCCCTATCCCTGCGGGCAGTGCCAGAAGTGCTTCAAGGACAAAGTCTCCCTCAAAGCCCATCAGAAGACTCACGCCCCGCGCCAGCGGCGCTGCCCGGGCCGCAGCCCGGCCACCGGCCTGCCCTATGGGGCTGCGCCCACCCTGCTCCAGCCCGGTGGTCCCGAGCCAGAGGCCCCCTTCAGCCCCATGCCAACGCTGCCCGTTCAGAAGATCACTGAGGGCCAAGAGCTGTACTCATGTACAGAGAAGAGCTTTCCCCCCAAGGAGTCGCTCCTGCCGCACCAGCAAGCCCCCCTGGGTGAGCAGACCTTCCCCTGCGTCCAGTGCGGGGAGGGGTTTTGCCAGAAGGTGACTCTCCTCCGGCCGCAGCACAGCCCTGCCGCCGAGGCTCCCGGTGGGTGCACGGCAGCCTTCAGCCACGGCCCACACCTCCTGGGGCACCTGGGGGTGCAGCCTGTCCTGGGGGATGCGACCCCCCCAGCTCCCCCGGCCCCCGGGGTAGAGAAGCCCTTCATCTGTAACCAGTGCGGCAATAGCTTTGGCCTCTGGCTCTCCCTCGTGGCCCACCAGAAGACCCACCTCGGGCAGAAGTCCTACCCGTGCCCTGAGCATGACAAAAGCTCCGGTGATGAGCTGTCCCCCAAAGCTTCCCAGGAGAAGCAGGTGGAGGGGAGGGCCTGGGTGTGCCCCGAGTGTGGGAGAAGCTTTGCCCAGTACGAGCGTTTGGTAAAGCACCGGCAAAACCACCGGGGCAGAGGGCCCTACCGCTGCGATGTCTGCGGGAAGAGGTTCAGCCTGAAGACCAACTTGGTGACCCACCAGCGCATCCACACCGGGGAGCGTCCCTTCACCTGCGGCGTCTGTGGCCGGCGCTTCAACCAGAAGGGGAATCTGGTGACCCACTACCGCACGCACACGGGGGAACGCCCCTTTGCCTGCCCCCAGTGCGGCAAGCGCTTTGCCCAGAAGCCCAACCTCATCGCCCACCAGAAGACCCACACCGGCAGGCAGCCCTTCACGTGCCTGGAGTGTCCCAAGCGCTTCAAGAGCAAGCTCTCCCTGCGGGTCCACCAGCGAGTGCACGCAGCGGAGAGACCCCAGAGCGAGCCAGGCCAGGCCCCTGGCCTGCAGACCCACCCTGGCAGCCCCTATCCCTGCTCACTCTGTGGGGAGACCTTTGAGGAGCACGGGGAGCTGCAGCTGCACCGGCAGGGCCACGCCGGGGAGCGGCCGCATGCCTGCGCCGAGTGCGGGAAGCGATTCCGGCAGAAGGTGAATCTGGCTGTTCACCAGAGGACCCACACTGGCGAGCGGCCGTTTCGCTGCGCCGAGTGCGGGAAGGGCTTCAGCCAGAAGGCTCACCTCCTCCGGCACCGCAGGACGCACACCGGCGGCATCCCGCCCTCCTGCTGCGAGGGGACGTGCCCAGCGCACCCAGAGGAGTCGGATGGGAGCAGCACACCCCTGGGAAAGGGGTCTGACCCCCCCAGCATGCTGCTGCCCCCCTGCTCTCGTGGAGCTGCTCATGGATCGCTGGCTCGGGAGGAGCTTCGGCCAGGAACGCAGCCCCCCAACAGACCAGAGAGCCCCTCCGGGGCAGCAGACATCCTCCTACAGCTGATGCAGGAAGACCATCACCTCGTGTCTGGCTCCCACCACCCGCAGGAGGGACCCGCAGGGCAGTGCCCCTGTAAGTGCAGCGAGGGGGGGGAAGGCTTGAGCCCGAAGCCGCCGAGCCTGCCACCGCAGTGCTGCTGTGCTGACTGCGTGAGCCAGCGGCAGCTGCTCCTGAAGCCCCAGCCCGACTGCCGAGCGGAGCTCTGGTGCAAGTATGGTGGCTGCGGCAGAAGCTTTGAGGAGAAGCGAGTCCTGAGAGTGCCTGAGAGAGCGCACGGTGAAGAGAAACCCTCGCCGTGCCCCAGCTGCTTGTAATGCCTGCGCAGGCTGCCGAAAACCTGCCTTGGGGCGAGGGACTGGACCTCATCAGCCTTGCACTAAAAGACACCAAACCTAAAGCAGCGGCGGCTCACGCTGAGGACCGATCGCTGACCAAATGAGGACAGTGCCGAGGGAAGGCCGCAAGCTGGGACTCGTGGTGCTTGCCAGGACATGGTGGTGGTGGTGGGGACTCGGGAGGAACGTGGTGGTTTTGGGAACAGGAGACTCAGAGGACCCTACAGGCGGGTATCGGATGGGGTGAAGCAGGAGGTGGACTCAGATGTGCCGTGTGAGCTTTCTGTCTCATGAACATACCAAATCTATAGAGGGTATGGAGCTCAGGAGCAGTGACAGGACCCAGGATCCGCAGCGTTTGCTCCTGCTGCGGCTGCACAGGCTGTAGGGAGCAGGAGGAGCTCGGGATCCAGGATCCCTTGGCTTAAAAACCTCTTCCATCGTGCAGCAGGCGCAGCAACGGCATGCCTGCCTGCTCCTGCCTCCAGGTTCAGTGGGTGACACACAGACCCAGAGACAGCCGTGGGGCAGTGAGGGGCCTCTGTGGGTCAAAAGCTTCTCCCAGAACCCTCCATCCTTCTCTTCCGGACTGGATGTCGTTCCACAAGGACACGTTTGGGATGGAGAGCCGAGACTCCCACCATCAGCTGCCCACCAGCCTGGGCAGAGGAGGAACAGCTTGGCTGGGTGGGAGGAGTGAGCTGCAGGAGGCAAGGCAAGCTGGGGAGAGGTGCCAGGGCCCTTTTTGCCGTGGAGGTGACCTCCTGCCGATGCTCCCCAGCCAAACGCAGCAGGATCTGGCCTGTGGCTTCCCCAGGGGTAGAGCAGCGGAGCTGGGTGAGCACCGTGAAAACAGGAAACAGCCGGGAAGACAGCCTGGAAGCATCTTGGCTCACCTCTGCTTCCAAAAGGGACCCGGGAGAAGCCTCTCCTCCGAGCCCGGAGGAGCCATGCAGGGTGAGGGGTGGGGTGGGGAAGGGGGGGGGGTGTAGCTTGTGCTTCTCTACTTGCTCTGTGGATAATCTTTCTGACTAGCACCTCTTTCTGGTACTCAATTAACTTCTGAATAGGTAACCCAGACATGCCGGGAGAGCAGTAGCAGTTGTAGTCTGCCGGAGCCATTGCGGTAGCTTGCGGTGGTGATGTCTACCCATTTCCCTGCCCAGCATGGTGTCCCAGCTGCTGCGGGGCTGCTGGCAGCAGCGGGGGGCACCGGTTGCTTGCTGGGGCTTGCCTGGCATCTCCGCTTCCCCATGAGTGTGGCAGAGCCCGTGACACTGGGAGGCGAAGCTGCAGAGCCGCTTTGCCACATGCCTGGGGAAGGGATGTCGGGGCAGAGCTTTAGAAACGGGAACTGTGTGCCTGAAAGCTGTTCTCGCTTTGAAGGGCATTTTATCCAAAAGGGGAAATGAATCTTGCCTGCTGTGTCTGAGGGAAGCCGTCGTCCCACCGCTCCCCTCCCGCATGCCGGCAGCCATGCCCCAGCTGTGGTGTAGGAACCCTGTCTCACTGTGCTCGGCTGCGGAGCCTTGCGGCTGTGACCGTTAGGCAAAGACCTGCCTTGAAAACACAGGGGATGGTGTTACCAGAGCCAAGCTCAGTGCCGTGCTGCTCACCGCCAGCGCCCGGCTACTCGCCTGCATTTTGGGGGTGTATCCTAGGGGGGTAGCATAAGGAAAGGCTTTGTCATCTGCCAGGGGCCGGGGCGGCAGCCAAGGGGACGCTGGGACGGTCACAACTGGAGTTTCAGCTGGGGTGAGGCACCCTGAGCCGATGAAGCAGCTGGGTGGGAGCTGCCTGGCAGAGGGGTCCCGGCACCCAAAATCTAGCAGGCCAGGGTGGGTGTCTGCCCCCATCCCCTCCTT
>NW_010972436.1:29916040-29919528 GCF_000737465.1 Haliaeetus leucocephalus | reverse complement strand
GTGGGTCCCCCGCCCCCCCCCCCCCCTTCCCCCCCCCCCCCCCAGGGCAGACATGCTACCCTCCTCCCCTCCGCTCCCTTCCAGCAGCATTTCAGGTCCTTGCAATTCTATTTTTTTGAGGTTATTTAAAATAAAAGCTTTCTCACAGCAGCCTCCTGGCTCCTCTGTCCTGGGAAGCATCGGGGCCATACCATGGAACGAGCCCATCCTAGGGGCCAGGCTGGGACAGGGGGGTCTCCCTTAAGCTCAGATCCAGGCCTGAGCTTCGGCTCAGGTGAAAGCAGGTGAATTTCTGGCTCAGTCTCGAGCTCTTCCTGACCTTCAGGGCTAGAGCCGCATCCCTGGACCATGTGCCTCCTTCCCTTGCTGAGCTGGCGGCATCTTGGCGCCCGCGGGTTGGCACGGCACCGCGCTGCGGCTTGGTGTGAGTGCCACGTGCCAAGGCCAGCCGCTGGCTGCGGCACCCGGGGTTGTGCGGCACCAAGGCTCTCACAGAGGATGACGGCAGGGACGGCGTTGCAGGGCACCGTGGACGCGGTCCCAGAGGAGCCGCGGTGCTGGCCAGCCCCAGCTGCCGTGCCGGTTGTTTATCCCTGCGTCCGCTTTGCTCCTCTTGTTTTGTTGCAGTTTCATTTATGGTCGTGCTGCTGGCAAAGGCACTTGCCAAAATGCTCCTGATTTTTCCATCTTGTAGCAAAAATGTCTGAAAGGAACAGGGAAAACGTGCAGGACTGGCAGCAAAGCCAGTGACTTGTAGCCTTTTTTAGGGCCAGGAGGGCTGTTCCCATCCACCAAGTCCTGGCTGCTCCCGGCCTCTCCCGGGCTTGTGCTTGGGTCCTCGGCTTGGTTCTCACCACCAGATGAGCCAGCTCGGGGGTGAGCAGGAAAACCTCCATCCCTGGGACTGCGGCAGGTTTAGATCCCCGCAGTCATGGTTCCCAGCTCTCCATACGGCATCCCCTGGGCCTTGGCTGCTCCCCATGCCCCCCCCCAGCGAGGCCGGGCTGCCTGGGGACATCCTTGCCAAGCCCCTGAGGCACTGGGAGCCTGACCTCGCCACAGGGAGCCAAGCCACTGCCCTTCGTACCCCCTCGCCATGGTGGGCATGGGCCTCCTGCCCTGCAGCTGGGGTCAGGGGGGCCACAGAGCCCTCCGGCCCCCACCACCTGCTCCCAGCCCCAGCTGGGGGCTCTGCCAGCTGCCAGCCCCTGGCCTGGCTCACAGGGACCACCAGCGCAGCCAAGGGAGCAGGACCGGCGCTGGGCCCGGTTTTCTGTCCTACCGACGGGCAGAGAGCCGGCTGGGCTCCAGGGAGAAGCCCATGGGAGGGCATCAGGCCTCTGTTGTGCAACCGCGGCCGAAGCTCTGGGAGTCTGTGGGGGCCGGAGAGCTCCCGCGCGGGGTTGCAGCAGGCTTCATTACCAATAGCATCCACTGACGAACCCCTCCAGGGAGGGAATCCTTTGCCAAAGAGTCGCCAGCCCTGGGCCCCCCTCACCCCATGGAGCATGGCCCCCTGTTACAAAAAACCTCAAACCTCCTCCTGGTCCAAACCTGTGAAGGAACAATGTTTTGGGGAGAAAGATGTGGGGAGTGGCAGAACCCCCCCAGCCCATGGTGCTGCCCAGCCCTGCTCCCGGGAACCCAGGATGCTTTTGCCACGAGCTGTGCCCAGCCGTGCCGCTCATCACACTCCGGTGGGGATGTGGGAGCTGGGGCAGCCTCCTGCCATCCCCCCCTCGTGGCTCAGGAACAGATGTCCCCTGTCCTGTCCCACGGCAGCCCTTGGCTCCACTACCTCCACCAGAAAGGGAGTAACACCAGGTCTATGGCTTCCCAATCACTTCCCCGCTGTCACCCCCGGCCAGCTCCGGCACTCGTGGTCACGGTCCCCTTGAGAAGGGGACATGTCCCCACTTGCCCCCTGGGCAGCCCCACCAGCCAGCTCCTGGCTTTGGCAGAGGCTCTGGGAAGGCAGGCGTGGACGGGGCCGATGTTTTGGCATCACCCGGCCCTGGCGCGGCAGGTCTGGGCAACGGAGCGATAGCAATCTCTGCTGCCGGGCGTCCTAACCGAGCGTGCTGCCCGACTGCCAAGCGCTGGCAAGCTGCAGCCTGCAGAGAGCTGCTGCGCCGAGCATGGCTGGCGGGTGCCCAGGGCTGGCCCCGGCCGTGCCACCTTGCCTGTGCCAGGCCCGGTGCCCTCCAACGCGCTCTGCGGCCGCTGAAACTCTCCAGGACACATCGGTCTGCGCAGCGCTGGGCTTGGTTACGGCCTGGAGGTGCTCGTGGCACGTGTGAGCTCCCGGCAGTGCTGGCTGCTCCGCTGCGGCAGCTGGGAGTGCCACGGGACCACAACGGGCAGAAACGCCTCGTCCCCAGTTGCGGCGGGAGCTCAGGACCAGCGTGGCCCCCAAGCCGGGCGCTACACGGCCCACGGTGCCTGACCATGGGCTTGGCTGCTCCTTTCCCCATGACATCCCTGCAAGGGGCTGCAAAGGGCAGCCCTGGTGCTGCAGGCGGGGTGCTGGGCTCTGCTGCGATGAGGTCTGCGCCGCAGCACCCACTGCAGTCACAGGCAGCCCGTGGCTCGGCAGGGACGGCTCGGGGACTGGTGGCACAGCCGGCTTTGTGCCAGAGTCACTGTCACATCTGCTGTGCTGCCACCAAAACACAGCCCGGCGCTCCTGAGGATGGCCGGTGGCTCTCACTCCGGCACTATCCGGCCACAGCTCCCTGCACTGGGGGGGATGTTTTGGGGCCCCTCAGTCCTGCCGGCGGGCAGCTGCCCGCTGGCATGGGCTGCATGGCCGTGCCCGGCACACACAAGCCCATCCCGGTCTGGGAGAAGCCACTGTTTCCATGCAGGCCGGCGTGACTCAGCACCAGCAGCGTGTCCTGGCCCCGGAGCCAGCTGCAATGGCCTCGCCGTGTGTCAGACGAGGGTGCCTCGGCCACGGCGGCAGCACCACGCGCACCCGGGAAGCCCAGCCAGTGTGGGGGGTGCTCCTCCCTGTGCAAATGCCCCCGAATCGTGGTGCAGGCGATTGGCGGCCTTGCTGCCCGCCGGAGTCACCCGTGGGCTCACCGCCCGTGTGCTCAGCACACCGTGGGCACCGTGTGCAGCCGGCTGGGCATGTGGCTGACCAGCCCTGGCCCCAGCTGCTGGGCATGGGGAGGGGGTCTAGGGGGCAGGCCCCGGGGGGCTTTGGTTGTTGTCCTGTGGCAAACGCACACCGGCTGCACCGAGGCCACGCAACCGCTCCGTGTGCCGGCAGCAGCGCCAGGGCCCGACCGGGGCCACGGTGTGGGACCCCGCCGGTTTGGACCCCCGGCGCTCCCCGTCCCGCCAGACCCGCCATTCCCGCTCCCGAACCCCGGCTCGGGCAGCCAGGCTGGTTCCTCTGGTTTTGGGACAATTTGCGCCAAATCCTGGGCCCGGGGGTGGGGAGTGACGTTGCCACGGGTTGGGGGCGAGCATCCTTCACG
>NW_010972436.1:29901571-29915840 GCF_000737465.1 Haliaeetus leucocephalus | reverse complement strand
GGGACAGCCGCCCACCCAACCGGCCCAGGGCCATGAGATGCCACAACCCCCTTACCGGGGCACGGGGGGGAGGGGGGGCAGTGGGTGTTTGGCGGGGGGAGCACCCGAGGGGTTCGGCGGGTGCTGGCAGCCCCGGCACAGCCCGGTCCGACCGGTTCCCAGAGGTGCCGGGTGCTGGTGCCGGGAGCTGCAGCCCTCCCTGTCTGCGCTCCCCAGGGATGTGGGTGCCGTGAGCCGGGCAGCGGGCGCCCATGACGGACCTGGCTTCGCCCGCGGGCGAGAACCCCTTCGCCTTCCCGGGCGGCGAGGAGGGCCTGGGGGATGAGAAGGCGCTGGTGATCCACAGCCAGGCGGAGGAGGAGGCGGAGAAGGAGTTCAAGTGCATCCTCTGCGGGGAATGCTTCGGCCAGCAGCCCAGCCTCGCCCGGCACCAGAAGCACCACGCCGGGGAACGCACCTTCATCTGCGCCGAGTGCGGCAAAGCCTTCAGCCTCAAGCACAACCTCATCATCCACCAACGCATCCACACCGGGGAGCGTCCCTACCAGTGCGGCGTCTGCCAGAAGAGCTTCAGCCTCAAGCAGAACCTGCTCACCCACCAGCGCATCCACAGCGGCGAGAAGCCCTTCTCCTGCCAGCGCTGCGGGAAGCGCTTCCGCGAGCAGCGCTTCCTCCTCAACCACCAGCGCACCCACGCCGAGGACCGGCCCGGCACTGCCGCTGAGGTCCAGCCCGGCGGCAGCCGCTCGCCAGAGCTGCCTGAGGCAGCTGGCGGCCCCTTCGCCTGCGCCCAGTGCGGGAAGGGCTTCAGCTGCAGGAGCAGCCTGGCTGCCCACCAGCGCAGCCACGGCGGGGAGCGGCCCTTCGCCTGCCCCGACTGCGGCAAGACCTTCAGCCAAAAGGGCTCCCTGAAGATCCACCGGCGCACCCACGCCGGCGAGACCCCCTTCGCCTGCGCCCAGTGCGGCGAGAGCTTCGCCCAGAAGGTCAACCTCACCGCGCACCAGCGCACCCACGGGGCCGAGACCGCCCTCACGTGAGCCCCCCCCTCCCCGCCTCAGCACCCCCTGCCCATGCCGGCCTTCCTCCAACCACAGGTCCCAGCAGTGCCTGTGCCCCCCCCGCCTTTGGGGCTGCCCCGCCGGGGTTCTCCTCCTGTGTCCCCCCCCAGCCGGTTTCCCCCCAGGGTGCTGCAGGAGCACCTGGTGCCCCGCTCACACTCCCTCCTGCAATGGAAAATTCTGTCCCAGGGGAGTTGGGGGTCACTGGACGCTTCCCCAGGGTTTTGGGGCACGGGACAGCCCTGTCGGCATGGCACAGGGAGCCACCGTCACGCCTGCTTGGGGCGCACAGCCCAGCCTGGCCACACATTCAGCCATGCCCAGAATGACGGGGTGCCAGCAGCCTGGCTTGGCCTGGGAACCCCTCTGGCTGTGCTCCTCACCCGCTTCCTGCCCCTCATCCTTCTGCTGGGGTTTTTCTCCTGATGGTCACGAGGCTGGTCCTACCAGCACCAGAAGCCTTGGGCCCTCCCGTCCCCCACGCCAGGAGGAGCCTCGCACAGTCCGCGTGGTTCCCTGGGAGCCCTTCCTCCCCCTCGCCCGGCACCGCAGCCGCACAGCCTCATGCTGCAGCTTAAAGCCCCCAGGCCAGGGCGAGAGACCATGGAGGAGGAGGAGGAGGGAGTTTTCCCCAAGGCATCCTCACACGTCCCCCTGCCCTGCCTTGGCTGGTGTGGCTGTGGTCCGGTGCCGTGAACCCGTTCACCACCCAGCATGGCCTGTGTGCCGGGTGCTGGCGTGGGGTAACTTCTGCTGTGCTTGCTCGCCCAGGGAATGACGGCTGCGACTGCCAGAGCGGAGCCGGATCTCAGCAGCCACCAGCCGCCGGCCGCACACCGCCTTTCACAGGGAAGGAGCCGCACCACCACGCTGCCGTGGGCCCCACTGGGGAGAGGAACATGAAGAGGAGGAGGCAGCGGCTTGCCCCGGCTGCGCGGAGAGCCCCCAGTGGTGCAGAAATCATGCGAAATAAAAATAAAATAAAACACAAAGCTCGAGGGTGGAGACTGCTTCCCCACCGGCAGCAGCTCCAGCACGGAGGAGTGACTGCGGTGAGGCGGGGGGCTGCACCCCGCTGCGGCAAGGCAGAGACTCCCGGCCCAGGCAGCGCAGAGGTCCTGGTGCGGTGCCAGCAGCAAGGAGCTGAAGGACGACCCGGAGGCAGCGGGGAGCACCTGGCCAGGAAGGTGCGGGGTTGGGGCGGCGGGGAGGACCACGAGTGCCTGATGGGTGGGAAGGCTCCGGTCCGGAGACATGCTGACACCGAACCGCGGTGGAGAGCCAGAGCCTGGCTGGGAGAGGTGAGCCACAGCTGGGATGGGAATACCACCCTTCTCTGCCACGCTGGGCATGTGCGGCTGCAGGCAGGGACCAGCGCATGGCACGGTCCTGGCTCCCGGTGTCAGCGATGTCCCAGTTGCTGCCGAATCCTGAGGGACCTGGGCCAGGGCTCCCTCCTGCAGACCCCCTCCCGCATCCTCGTGTCACCCCTTGTGTGATGCCCTGGGCCAGCCACAGGCTCCAGGACAAGTGTCCAGGGTGAGCGTCCCTGCAAGAGGGACATGTGGCACTTTGCGACACTCTGGCCTTCGCCCCACACAGGCAGCAGCATTGGCAGCGCTGCCCATCCCCAGGCAGGATGCTCCATGTGGGCAACAACAAGCCGGAGCAGCAGAAATGCATTTTCGAAACCCAGGGATGTTTTTCCCCCAAACTTGTCACTCTGCACAGGGCCGTCTCGGCATGGGCTGCCAGCCGGGCTCGGCTCCAGCGGCTGCGGGTTGCTGGCCAGCGCCGCGCTGCCCGCAAGCTTCCCCTCGGCTCCGGACGAGAAGCGAAGCCCCATGCGGGTGCCTGCACAGGGACCCCCCGCGCTGCCCCGTCCCCCCGTCGCTTCCTTTGCCGCTGCTGTGTGGAAATGCAGGTACTTTGATGTGTATCATTAAATGAATTAAAGCCTGGAATATCCCGCGTCTCCCTCTCGCTGGAAGCTTGTGGAGCATGGGGAGGCCTGCTGGGTCCCCGCACTCCCTGGGTCAGCCTGTCTCCAGGCTGGGCATGCAGGGCAGAGCTGGGGGAGCCATCCCAGCCTTCCTGCTGGTGCTCTTACCCAGCCAGGGTCTCCTGGAGAGCAAGTGCAAACATGAGAACACGTATTTAGCAAAAAACCCCAAGTTACATTCCATATTTGTGGTTCACAATGTGCAGTCAAGCCAGGAACCGTGTTTAAGTGAAGGCTCTGGGTGTTGCACGTCGGGGGGGGTGCTCTGCTGGGGCTGGGGGCCTGGGGAACAGCCGCAGCAGCTGCGAGGGCACATCAAGGCCACCCCTTGCCGAGGACGGAGCTGCTCGGACACCGGCATGACCAGCTCCATGCTGCTGGCAAGCAACGGGCCACGGCCACATGGCCTTGCTCTGCAAGGCACCGGCTCCACATGGCTCCTTCCTCTCCAGCACGGCTTGGGGGGGTTTCTCTCTCATGAGTGGGCGTTTGAGCATTGTGCCAGCTGCAGCGGAGTTTGCTCCTGTCTCCCACTCACTTTTCTATGCTCTCCAGGTTGCCAAAGAATCCACATGCTGGTGGGACAGTGGTGGAGCGAGACCCCGGCTCACCCTCTACAGCAAGCCCCTCACAGGCGCCCACCCTAGGCTCTCCTTGCCCGGCTCAGCGGCTGTCGCTGCTGTGGGGCTCGGATGGATCCTGCACCGGGGATCAGTGGAGCATGTGCTGCACATAACTGGGACAAGCAGTGGCCAGGAGCAAAGAAAACCCCAATGCAAGCTCTACATGAGCTTGGGGACCACTACACGGGCTCAGACCAGGCATGCTGGCCAGTGTGGTGAGCCTGAGCTGTGCCATGAGCTTGGCCATCACTGCCAGCCCCCAAGCACCCTGCCCCAGGTGCTGCCAAGCACCCAAGAAAACCTTGTTCTTGGCGCTGCCAGAGCACCGTTCATCGCTGGCATTTTGACGATAATGTGCCGGAGCAGGTTCCTGGAGTGGCTTACATGGCCGGCATGGAGCGTTTGCTGCCAGTGTGGGGAGCGTGGCTGAAGTTCTGCTCCTGACATGTGGGCTGTGGTGGGCACAAGGCTTCCCTTCCATCACATCCCAGTGCCTTATGGTTGTCTCTGCCCCACAAACCCAGGCAGCACGGTCGCCATCCTGGTACGGCCCCAGCCCAGCGTCTCCTGTCCCTGTCCTGTCCCTTGTCGCTGCTGGACTCTGCCCTGCCACCCTTGCTGGTTTTACATCAGTGGTTCCCCTTTGCGCAATGCCCACCCTCACGCAGCTCCCTGTGCAGAGCACTCACACTGCCAGTGGGGAAAAAATCACCAGTGGAGCAGGGCCCCCACACACCCCAGGTTGTGCACATGTGTCAGGGGCAGCCCCGTGTCCTGGGGTTCCTGAAGTCTCTGGGATCTCTGGTTCTCTGGGACCGTGTGGCCCTTGATCTCTGGAGTTGCTGGATCCTTGGCCATGCCTGCGTGGATGGGAATGGGGCAACAGTGCCTGGCAGCAGAAGTCACAAACATCTGAGACCCCAGGGAGGCTTCAGGGGAAACCCCGGTGTCACAGGACAGGACACCTGCCCCACTAGCAGGACGTCACTGCCCCGGCACGGCCACACTGGGATCCCGTGCATGGGCAACGTCTCGCTTTCTCCTTCCCACCCCCTTAATTTCCAGTAACAGAAGCTGAAACTTGGACTCTTCCCTGTTTCGGTGTGGTTTGGTGCTTTTGCTGCACCTGGCTGCGGCACCCACACCCTGCCAGGCCAGTGGAGCCACAGGTGGCTGGGAGCACCCGGAGGGGGGGGGGGTCCAGGACATGTGAGACCCCACAAACGGAGGTGGCACCCAGAGCCCCCAGCGGTGCCCGAGGCCGAGCATGTATCCTCCACAGTGGGAAATGGGTCCCTTGGGGAGACGTCAGGCTGTGAGCCAGCTGGCATGCGGTGGCTGCCTGGCAGAGCCGTGCTGGAGTGGCACACCCCGGCCCCACAGCAGCACCGCTTGACCGCCAGGGACATGCAGGACCCCCCGTTCCATGGGGGACTCGTGCCAGAGAAGCTCTCGCAGGGCAGCCCCGTGGGAGCACCATCACAGGCTCCTGTTTTCACCCATCCTGCTTTCCACTCACCCAAAGTGCTCCCGTAGCAAAGTGCCCCCCGTCCACTCCCACCCCTGTGGGCACCAGGGCACACTGCACAGAGCATCCCTTCTTCAGGGCATCATCCCAGAGCAGCCCACCCCTTGGGGTATGGCTCCAAGGACAGCAGGGCTGTGGTGGCCTCAGCTAGCCTGGGCTGCGCCCAGGAACTGCTGCAGCCTGTAGCTGGGGCTGGCACTTGCTGTGGCACTGGGAGTATGGCACAGGCACCAATGGTGGCATGCAAAAGTACCAGGAGCGCTGCACAGGCACCGACGCCAGCATGCAGAGGTACCAGGAGTGACCCAGGACTCCAGGGCACACCAGTCCTGCCCACCCTGCAGCTTCTGCTTCTAATTGTAAATGTCAGATGTGCGGCCGCGGGTGGGAGGTTTGTGGTCAGTGCGGGGTCGCAATATGGGGTGAGGCGAGGGGCAGGCAGGAAGGGGGGGACTCTGGTGAGTCTTCCCCCCGTCTGCTGTGCACTCCAGCTATGCCTTTTTAGGGCCCATCTTCCCACAGCACAGGCAGCATTTCAACACCCCATAGCCTCATGCCGTGGGGAGAGGCCGGTGCTGCGAAGGGTCTGCATGCTGCCCCAGCTGCAGCATAAAGACTTTGCCACAGGCGGCCACTGCCATTGCTGCTGCCGCTCTGTGCACGAGCAATTCCCGGTGGCTCTGAGAGTCTCCAAGGGGACATGGTCTCTGCCACCCCCCAGCTCTCCGCCTGCTCGCCCAGGAAGGAGCCTGAGCCCTGGGCCAAGCCTTGCTGCCATGGGCAGAACAAGACCCCGTCCGGCCTCATTCTGTGCACTAGCAGAGAGGCACCAGGAGAAGGGACGAGCTCTGCGGCTGCAGGGGGGAACTCTTGCCTTGGCACTGGCTCCAGCCAGGCATCATGAAGGTACCAGGCTCGAGGGGCAGGGGAGGGAGATGTGTGAGGTTTTATGCTAGCTGGAAGGTTTTTTTGAGGGGAGGAAGGGAGTCCAGGCATGCCCGGGCAGCCAGAAGAGCCGTGCAGGGAGGGAGCTGGTTTGTCCCTGCTGAACTCCTGCCTGCACAAACCTGGTGCAGTGCCTGTTTTGCAGGCAGGAAGACCTGAGCGGGAGGCCAGGCTGTGCGAGAGAGCACTTCAAAGGTGTCTGGAGGATGTTACTGGTGTCCCCAGCCCCCCAGGCAGCCCCAAGGATGGTCTCCTGGGGGGACAGCCCATGCGGACACCCCAGGGACCTGGCACAGGCAGCACGGTGGTGCTAACAGGAGTTGTGTATGTCTGCTTTTGTCCGTGCAGCGTGGCTGTGGCCATCCAGCGTGCTCTCATTCCCATGCTGCCCAGGGAAGGCAGGGGCTTGGGGATGAGGCTCCTCCTGGTTGGGAAGAGTGGGGCAGGGAAAAGTGCCACCAGCAACACCCTCCTCGGAGAATGCCTGTTCAAGTTTGCGACCGAGCTGGTGATAGTTAGCTGTGTGCAAGCACAAGGGTGCTGCGATGGTGAGGACATCACGGTCACTGACACAGCTGATATTTTTGATCCAAAGGCTGCCATCTGTGAGGTGTACAAAGAAATTACTCATTGCATCAGGCTGTCCTCCCCAGGCCCCCATGTGCTGCTGCTGGGAACCAATCTGGGCCAATCCATCAAGGAGGACAAGGAGGCTGTACAGAGACTGCAGGACATTTTTGGAGTTGATGTTTTGAAGTACATGATCATGTTACTCATGCAGAAGACCTGGCAGGGAGGTCGCTGCACAATTACCTGCAGTATTGCAGCAACGGAGCGCTCCAGGACCTGATCCTGCGCTGTGGGAGCAGGTACTGCGGCTTCAACAACAGAGCAGTTGGTGCTGAACAGGACCAGCAGGTCACCAAGCTGATGGGGATGGTCTGCCACGTGGTGCAGGAGAATGGGGGTGAGTGGTAGAGCAACAACGTGTACCTGGAGGCCAGTTTAATGGAAGAGAAAGTGGAGTATCACATGGGGAGGTACAAAGCAGAGAGGAAAATGAGGGAGTGGTCCAGAGCTATGCCATGCAGGATAATTGTGGGTTGTGGGATAATTCTCCTTGTTCTTCCTCTGTTTTCCCTGATTTTCCTTATTTTTCCTGATTTCCTTATTTTGTGGTAGCGATGAATCACAGAGTCACAGGAACATCAAGGCTGGCAGGGACCTTTGGAGATCATCTAGTCCAAGCCCTGCTCAAGCAGGGTCCCCCCCCAGAGCTGGTTGCCCAGGACCATGTCCAGTTGGGTTTTGGACACCTCTAAGGATGGAGACTCCACCACCTTTCCGGGCAGCCTGTGCCAGTGCTCAGTCACACTCACAGTGAAAAAGTTTCCTGAAGTTTAAATGGAATTTCACATTTCTGTCTGTGCCCATCACCTCTCGTCCTGGCACCGGACACCACTTGGTCTCCATCAGGTGAGGAGAGGATTCCCCCTCAACATCCTCTTCTCCAGACTGAATGGTCCCAACTCTCCCAGCCTCTCCCCATCTGTCAGATGTTTCAATGTCCCAGTTGTCTTTGTTGGACCCGCTCCAGCGTGTCCACATCCATCTGGCACACAGAGCTCTCTGCTCCATGGACACATGCCACTCTCCAGCCCCAGGAGTCCTCATGTAATGACCACATATTTCCGAGGGAGATTATAAACTAAAATACTTCAAACCCGCCATGCCTGGCCTGGCACCATCCCACCGCAGTGCCATGTGCAGCCCCAGGCACCCTGATTTACTGCTGTGCATGCAGTTGCTGCTGCCACTGCTCTTGGAGACGCCACCGAATGCTTGCTTGTCATGTGTGATGGAGACACAAAGGCTGGTTTGGAAGGAAGAGGAGAAATGGCAAAAGACCTTCTCTGCCGGGCCAGGTGTGCGAGGGCGGCTGTGGGACCTGTCCTGTTCCACAGACCAAAGCGGTGCCTGCCCCAGGGCACGGTGTTGGGACCTGTCACCCTCCTCCTGCCACTGGTGTCCATCAGGGAGCTGCAGCTGGAGTCAGCCAGGCAGGGGACATTTTGTTTTCCTCCCCAGGTCAGTGAAAATAGAGATGAGGGAAGACCCACGCAGACAGTCTGGGCAGTCTGGCAGGGCCTTTCCATCAATGCCTGTGGCACTGGGGTGTCTCCCTGCTGTCTTGGGGCTTTCAGCTCTGTCCTGCAGTGCTGGTCCTAGGGATATGAGCATGGGAGATGACAGCAAACTCCTCCCAGGTCCAGGCCAGCTCATCTGGATTTCCCGTGCAATGCAGTTTCATTACAGCAACTCGTCACAGCCGCAGATGCCTTGAAGGTCAGCAAAAGGCTCCACAGAGCTCAGAGCATCAGCAAAGCACCAGGGTAAAAGAGGGGGTCCTTCCACAGGGATCTGCTGCAGAGTGGGAAAGTGATGGGTCTGTGCGGGGCCATGGCTGGGGCCACTGCCTGCAGTGGCTCCAGGAACAGCACTGGAGCTGCCTGATGCTCGTGCTGGAGATGCCTCTTGAGCCAGGGTATATTGGGTTTGCATGACAAGGTTTCAGTAGCAGGGGGGCTACAGGGGTGGCTTCTGTGAGAAGCTGCTAGAAGCTTCCCCCATGTCCCATGGAGCCAATGCCAGCCAGCTCTAAGATGGACCTGCTGCTGGCCAAGGCCAAGCCCATCAGCAACAGTGGTAGCGCCTCTGGGATAACAGATTTAAGAAGGGGGAAAAGTTGCTGTGGGACAGAAACTGCAGCCGGAGAGAGGAGTGAGAACATGTAAGAGAAACAACCCTGCAGAACCCCAGGTCAGTGAAGAAGGAGGGGGAGGAGGTGCTCCAGGTGCCAGAGCAGAGATTCCCCTGCAGCCCATGGAGAAGACCATGGTGAGGCAGGCTGTCCCCCTGCAGTCCATGGAGGTCCATGGGGGAGCAGATATCCACCTGCAGCCCAGGGAGGACCCCATGCCGGAGCAGGGGGATGCCTGAGGGAGGCTGTGACCCCGTGGGAAGACCACGCTGGAGCAGGCTCCTGGCAGGACTTGTGACCCTGCGGGGGACCCATGCTGCAGCAGTTTGTGAAGAACTCCAGCACATGGGAAGGACCCACGCTGGAGAAGTTCATGAAGGACTGTCTCCCATGGGAGGGACCCCACACTGGAGCAGGGGAAGAATGTGGAGTCCTGCCCCTGAGGAGGAAGGAGCGGCAGAGACAAGGTCTGATGAACTGACCCCAACCCCCATTCCCCACCCCCCCTGCGCTGCTGTGGGGAGGAGGTAGAGAATTCGGGAGTGAAGCTGTGCCTGGGAAGAAGGGAGGGGTGGGGGGAAGGTGTTTTAAGATTTGGTTTTATTTCTCATTACCCTGCTCTGATTTGATTGGTAATAAATTAAATTAATTTTCCCGAAGTCGAGTCTGTTTTGCCTGTGACTGTAATTAGTGAGTGATCTCTCCCTGTCCTTATCTCGACCCACAAGCCTTTCGTTATATTTTCTCTCCCCTGTCTAGCTGAGGAGGGTAGTGATAGAGCAGCTTTGGTGGGCACCTGGTGTCTAGCCAGAGTCAACCCACCACACAGGGAAAGTCCAGCCCAGTGGCTCAGCAGGAAAGCAGCCCAGGGTGTGAGCCTTCTACCAAAGGTCCCATGAACCGGCTTTTTCCGTGGATGCAGTGAGCTCTGGGCATTGCAGATAACGAAGCTCAGGGCAGGCGAAAGGAAGCACAGATAACCTTGGCTTTTGCACAAAGGGCAGCTCCCCCTCCTCACCCGCGGCCCACCCTCCCTAAACAGCCCACATTGCCCAGGTCTTCTGAGAGGGGGGATGCCCTTCCTCTGCTGTGGCCCAGAACACACACACCCCCCCCCCCCCCGGGCAGTCCCCCTGGAGTTCACAGGGCTGAAACTCCTCTGCTCCCTGGGGAGCAGGGACTGATTGCCCTCCGCCGCCTGAGCCTCCCAGGGCTCAGCATCACAGTGAAAAACAGTTGTATATGGAACCAGTTACAGCCCTTGTCACAACTGGGAAATGCCATCATAAAACTAACAGACAGAACAAACCATAATTAAAACAAAAAACTGGGACAAGTATTGCATTTCTAAACCCTGAAAGATATGGTCAGCCCTGAAGTGGTCAGGCAGTTGGACTAGATGATCTTTGTAGGTCCCTTCCAACAGAACTATTCTATTTCTATTCTATTCCAATTTTCTTTCTGCAAAACAAAGAATTAAAAATGGCTTAAATAATCAGAAAGTATGTGGAAGACTTATATGACAAATTTAGAGGGAAATAGCTTTAGAAAGTACATTGGAGTTAAAATAAATTAATTTCCTTCTAAAAACATTCAAGCAGGACAGAGAACTGCTTTTTCGTTTTGTCCTGGTTTTGGCTGGGATAGAGTTAATTGTCTTCTTAGTAGCTGGTATAGTGCTATGTTTTGGATTCAGTATGAGAAGAATGTTGATAACACACTGATGCTTTCAGTAGTCGCTAAGTAGTGTTTAGTCTAAGTCAAGGATTTTTCAGCTTCTTGTGCCCAGCCAGCAGGGAGGCTGGAGGGGCACAAGGAGTTGGGATGGGACACAGGCAGGACAGCTGACCCCAACTGGCCAAAGGGGTATTGCATACCATGTAACATCATTGCCAGGGTATAAACTGGGGGGATTTGGCCGGGGGGAGGGGGATCACTGCTTGGGAACTAACTGGGCATCAGTCAGTGAGTGGTGAGCAATTGCATTGTGCGTCACTTGTTTTGTATGTTCCAATTCTTTTTTTATTATTATTATTGTCATTTTATTATTGTTACTGTTATCAATATTATTTTCTTTCTTTCTGTTCTATTAAACTGTTCTTATCTCAGCCAACGAGTTTTACTCTTTTTTTCCCGGATTCTCTCCTCCATCCCAATGCGGGGCGGGGGGGAGTGAGTGAGCAGCTGTGTGGTGCTTAGTTGCTGGCTGGGGTTAAACCACAACACATTCTTTTGCCCCAGATATTTGTAGGGTGCAGATAACCACGAGAAGTTGATGTTCCTGTAATGACCTGGTGTGTACTACCAGTACAGACAAACTTGAAGTTTGTTAAACTACCATTATGGAAATGCAATTAAAATTTCCATCTTTATTGACTTTCAGTTCTCATTTGGAAAGAAACATTGCCCAAGCCTTGTTCATGGAAATCATAACCCACACCCTAAAAGCAGGTATTACAACCTTTTTTGGTTTTTTTCCCCTGGAATAATAGCAGCAGAATTTAAAACAATTTACCAAAGGCACCTGTGCATTTTGTCCTGGAGTTTCAATGTTGCAGCTTCTGATGGTTATGGTTTCTTCTCCAGATACAATGGCTGGAATTTAACCATTGCCTGTGAAGTGTGGCAGGGCATGTTAGAGAGAATGTGTGTGGGAAGAGATTTCTCTGAATTGCAAATCAGCTGTGCTGAACAAACAGCCTTGTATCGGCTGTCACTGAGGAGCCAGTTCTGCTCTCTAACAGCAGAAACTGCACAATAATCACAGAAATGGGAAAGTATGGAAAAATATCACCTCCTCCCTATGGGATGCGTTTTTAGTTGGGTACTTCTTGTCCCCACTGCTCTGTGCCCACAGCCAACACATCAGCTCTGTCTTCCTCCTCCACACAAGAGCAGGGCTGCCAATTTTCCTGGCTCAAAGGACTGAAGAGGCTTTTACTAGAACAAGTTTTGCCTTCAAAGTTGCCAGGTTGGGCGTCCACACACCAGAATATAAAGGCTATTCATGAAGTAGCTGCACCTCCGGTAATGCTGGGCACTCGAAAACGCTCTCATTTCCCGTGTGAAAACACTGAATCCTGAGGTCCATCTAGTGGCTGCTCCCTGAAGGCTGAGCTGGTGGCAATTGTGTATTAGGGGACCCAAGGAAGGGGCCGAGTGGGGCGCAGATGGAAAGAAGAGGGTGTAGCCATTAAACACCATCCCCCGTGGAACTAGGGATGGAGCTTGGCACTGCGGGGATGCTCCAGTCCCCTGCCACCGGCACCCAGTCATGGTCCTGCTGTGACAGGGATAAAGAGTTGCTGTGCAGCAGGGGCTACGGCACAGACAGAGCTGTCAATAAGGCATAAGCAGAGAACATGGCCCAATTCCCAGAGCAGAGGGAATAGGAGGGCGACTGGATCCTTTCCACTGCCCCTGTGTAACCAGTGGATGCTGCAAAACCATCCTCACACTGAGATATCTCTGCAACCTATGTAAACTTCACCTGAAAATTAACTGGAAAACCTAGTGAAGGAGGAGGAGGAGGCAAAGAGTTCTGTGTTCATGTAGAGAGTGGCTGAGGGAACCGGGGTTGTTTAGCCTGGAGAAGAGGAGGCTGAGGGGAGACCTTATCGCCCTCTACAGCTAGCTGAAAGGAGGTTGTAGCAAGGTGGGGATCGGTCTCTTTTCCCAAGTAACAAGTGATGGGACTAGAGGAAACAGCCTCAAGTTGTGCCAGGGGAGGTTTAGTTTGGAGATTAGGAAAAAATTCTTCACTGAAAGGGCTGTCAAGCACTGAAACAGGCTGCCCAGGGAAGGGGTTGAGTCACCATCCCTGGGGGTATATTTAAAAGACGTGTAGACATGGCACTTAGGGACATGGTTTAGTGGTGGATCTGGCAGTGTTAGGTTAATGGTTGGACTAGCAGTCTTTTCCAACCTCAATGGTTCTGTGATTCTGTGATTATGGGTGGAGACCCCCCATCAGTGAGGTTTCTTAAGGTGAAAGCATCACCATGGCTCAGCAGGCACTAGTGGTGGGGCAAGGTGAGCCCCCACACCTCCCTGGCCTTGCCGGGATCCTGTTGCATGCAGGGGTTGTGCTTGGGAGCTGTGCCTGCCTTCCTGAGCCTGGAGGCAAAACAACCCCAGTTCCCCCAGCTGCCCCTCATAAGACTTGTTCTCTAGACCCTTCACCAGCTTTGTTGCCCTTCTCTGGACACGCTCCAGCACCCCAATGTCTTTCCTGCAGTGAGGGGCCAAAACTGAACACAGTACTCAAGGTGCGGCCTCACCAGTGCTGAGTACAGGGGGACGATCACTGCCCTGCTCCTGCTGGCCACGCTATTTCTGATACAGGCCAGGACGCTGTTGGCCTTCTTGGCCACCTGGGCACACTGCTGGCTCATATTCAGCCGGCTGTCAACCACCACCCCCAGGTCTTTCTCTGCTCGGCAGCTTTTCAGCCACTCTTCCCCAAGCCTGTAGCGCTGCATGGTGTTGCTGTGACCCAAGTGCAGGACCCGACGCTGAGCCTTGTTGAACCTCATACAATTGGCCTCGGCCCATCGATCCAGCCTGTCCAGATCCCTCTGTAGAGCCTTCCTACCCTCTGGCAGATCAACACTCCCACCCAGCTCGGTGTCATCCGCAAACGTTCTGAGGGTGTTCACCATAAAGAAATAATTAGCAATAATTACTGTAGACCATGATTACTAAATAATAAGCAACGAGGTAAATCCCACCGGGCCTCTGAGCGGGGCGGGCACACAAGCCGAGGAGGCCGCACCGGAAGCCGCCCCGACAGACCAATGGTGGCGCCGCTGCCAATCACGTGAGGGGCGAGGCAGGCGCAGCGCTCAAAATGGCGGCGCCGCCATCACCGCGCTCATCCGGCCGAGCGCGGCCCGGCCCCGCCCCTTTGGGAAGCTGGGGCGGGTCACGTGGGCACTCGACCGCACTTTCCGGTCGGCAGCGGCCACCTTTTCTTTTCCCGGAAGAGGCGTGGCTCCGGCCGGAAGCGCGTGGGGGAGTGACGGCGGGAGAAGCGGCCCGCGCCGTTTGTGCCGGGGGGGGGGAGGGGAAGGCGTACGTCACGCGGCCTACTTCCGGCACGGAGCCTTGTGGGTGGCTGGCGCACCGGAAGCGCCGCTCTGAGGCCCCGAGCGGCGGCCCGGCGGGGAGCAGGCCCCCCGCCTCCTCCCGGGCGCCATGGCGGGGCAGACGCAGGTAGGAGCCGGGCCCTGGCGGAGGGTGGCCCGGACCGCCCTCCCCACCACCGGGTCCCTCGTTGCCCGGCTCTGCACACGCCCCCCTAATCCCCCTCAGGCCTCTCGGGGGGGGCTCCTGCTTCTCTGCCCCCCC
>NW_010972436.1:29896098-29901561 GCF_000737465.1 Haliaeetus leucocephalus | reverse complement strand
CCAGCCACCCCTGTCGTCCCTCTCTTTCCACAGCCACGTGGCTGAGCGAAACCAGAGCCCCTTCCTACCTGCCCGATGGGGCGGCTGTCCCTTGGGCATTGGCGGGCCAGGCCGTGCGGGGTCACTGTGGGTTGCTCTGGCTGCTGGGTGCATCACGGGCTGCCCTGAGAAGAGACCCGAGTGCCAGGCAACATCTCCCTAAGATGTCATTTTCTGAAAAGCCATAATTCCCCCACCCCCCCCGGGTGCATGGCCTCCTGGGGAAGCATTGTGCATTGGCGCTTTAAATCTCACATTCTCGTGGCTCTCCTGGGGGTGGAAATAGCGCCTGGAAAATAAAACCTATACGAAACCCTTCTTCCCCGTGGCTGTGGGCCTCCACGCATGCAATCCTTGTGTGGCAGGAACCGGTGACCTTTGAGGACGTTGCTGTCTATCTGAGCCGTGCAGAGTGGGACGCCATTGCAACAGGGCAGAGGGATCTGTACCGCACCGTCATGCTGGACAACTACAAGCTCTTGACATCCCTGGGTAACCTGCGGTTTTAACTCCGGGGCTCAGACGTCATCCGGGAGGGGGGCACGGCTGGGGTGGGGGGGCTTCTGTCATATTTGACTCCATCAGAACCATGCTGCTTCCAGTGCTTTGTGGGGCTGATCAGTGTGTTTTGAACTATGGCTACAGGGTTGGGATAACTGCTCCAAGCACCTGCAGTCCTGGGGGAGTTTAGTGTTGGAAAAACACAGTATTTGGGTCTCTTTGAGCTGGTGACTGCCTCTGAAAATGTAACTGCAGGCGAGCTGCCCGCCCTGAGGTCAGGCGGGGACCTGGCAGGGGGTCATGGCCATGGGCCAATGACTCTGTCCCCTCCCCTGGGTGCTCAAGCTGCAGCGGGGCAGGAGTAGCACATACTAGGCAAGGCGCAGGGGAACGCACCCATCAGAGGACAGTAGAGTTCCCTGAATGAGTAAGGTCCCTTCAGAGGACTTGCCTGCTGCCACCAAGACAGGATGGACATCTCTGTTTACCTGCATAAAGGGTCTGAGCTGGGCACCTAGGAGGACATCCCATGCCCTGGAGCTGCTTCTAGGATGAGCAGCAGATAATCCCTTGCTGGGAAAGCCTGTCAGCGGGGCTGGGAGTTGGTTCCCATACTCCCATCAGGGCTCTGCCCTTGTCTTTGTGAATAAATTAATCTCTGGCAGCAGCTCCAATGTCTCTCTTGCTTTTTTCCATGTTTCGGTGTTGTTTCTGCTTGGGCTTTTCTGGTCACGGTGAAGTGCAGCCTGGGGTGTCACAGAGAAGACCTTTATTTTCTCCTGTTAACAATGTATTCCACAGTTTGTACTAGAACAACATGCTCTGCTCCACCCCCCAGGCTACCCAGGCCCCAAACCTGACGTTTTATACCGGATAGAGCATGGGGAAGAGCCATGGGTCTGCACACCACAGAGCCCAGTGAGGTGGGATGGACCCGACAGCCCCTCTCCAGGTGAGCAGGAACAACCCAACCCCCATAGGACCACTTACCTTGACAGGGAGCGGTGGCATGTTCCAAAGGCCGCCCCAAACTCTTCTCTGTAGCTGTGACCAGCGTGTCTCTGGGGTTCCCACTTGTCCTCCTGTCCAAATCCCTCCCCTCCTCACTGCCTGTTTTGAGGCGTCTCCCCCATTTCCCTCTCGCCCTGCAGCCCTCCCCGCACAGGGCAGCAGCAACGTCAAAGGGAAACAGGCTGCCTGCCTCCCCGTGCAAAGGCTGCAGCTCCGCAGAGACGTTGCTGATCTGCTGCTGCTTGTACCCCTCAACCCGCCGAGAATCCTTCCCTCTTTCAGTCACCCATGAGCAGGGTTGTGGCTTTCTGGCTGCTGGCGGTGGACCGGGCTTCCTCCTCTGGCCCTGTGGCTGTGGAGCAGAAGGGCTTCTTCTGCCGGGAAGGTGACATCTGTCTGGTTTCCCTGCAGGACACGATGGGGACGTGAGCTGGCTGGAGGAGCCTCCCTCAGGCTGGTGGCCTGGTGCTGGTGGACGCCATGCGCTGGAGGAGAGGATGCAGACCCCCTGCTGTGGTGAGTCCTGGTGCCCCCGCTTCCTCACCACCAGGCTCTGGAGCAAAGAGCCTGAGGTGGGCTCCAGCCCCATCCCTGTCCCCAGCTGCCTGTGCTGCACCTGGTCATCACTGCTAGGGCTCCTCCCACCCCTGTGCAGGCAGCATCCCTGGGCAGGGCTTGACTCTCCTGCCTACCCAGGCAGAGGTCAAGGATGTGGAGCCCAGGCAGCCCCTGAACTGGGAAGAATGGATTTTTCTCACTGGCTGTCAGCATCTCCCCCGTTCCTTCATCATGGTCCCTCTCTCCCTGTCGCCATCACAATGTCCCAGCCAGGAAGAAGGCAAACTCTTCCCAACCCTCTCTCAGCAGGAGGACGGTGTGTGCAGTGGCGTCTCCGGTGTAGAAGACTGCTGAACAAGTTCAAGTGTCTCGGGGATAGGAGCGAGCTGCCGGCAGAGGCAGCCAGCAGAGGAGTGGAGGCAGTGGAAAGTGGAGACCAGGCACAGATGGTTTTCTTGCCTGGGAAAGAGGGAGAAGTAGAGGATAAACAAGGGGTCAAGGCAAATGTGACACAAAGCAGAGGATCCCCACTTCGTCCGGTGATGGAACAGCAAAACAAAAAGGCAGATCCTCAGAAGCGCCTGCGTCGTAGCCGTAGGAAGAGGTTTCAAAGGAATGCCCAGAAGAGTCGATGCGCTTTGAGAGAAGTGACATTTCTCCGGAGAAAGAGGAAACTGTCTGTCGAGGATTTGAATGAGACTATTTTGAAAGACCACTGTTACTGTGTGGTGAGTGAGACACAGCTCTTGTGTTGCACCCCACATCCATCTCCTCTGAGAGAACACGACTACTGCAGGAACCGCCAGGCTGGTGTCTTGGCACTTAAGGACCATGAATACTGTCACATGCAAAGGATTTGTTATCGGGGCAGAGTTAATAAAATTGTTCATCTTACTGGTAAGGCTCGGGCCGTGCTTCACAAGCTGGCAAAGCGAAAATCCCAAATAGGGCGAATCATCAGGAAAGCCAAGCGAATTATGTGGCCTTCCAAGCCTTGCGCCAACAAGACGTTAGAATTTCCCCAGGGTTCTTCTAGTGCCAGCTGTCTTTCTGAACCCGCTGTCCCTCCTGCTAAGGCAGAAGACGACCCCACGAAGGGGATGTGTGGGGCATTTTGTCCTCCTGCAAAACAGGAGATTGTGCTGTCGCAAGGGGGCACATCAGAACCACTTCATGCCCCTGTGGTGTCTTTTGAACCCATGGCTGCACCCCCACCCTCAAATGCTGCTGCGGAGGTGAAGAGGGAAGCGACACACCCCAAGGTGTACGTACACTGCGAGACACAGAGGACACAGCTGATCCAGAGCCCTGATGCTAAGGAAAATGTTGGAGGACATGAACTTGTTAATTCAAATTACATATCACTGCATGACGCATATAAAATGGTGATGCGGACTGTCAACCACATGTTGGACTCCGTATGCCATAACTTTGAGCTCGGTGGCTACTCTCAGTGTAAGGATATCTGGCCCATCATCATTCAGATAGACAGCTGATCGTCAGCAGAAGGTCAGCAGCAACTCGTGGGTGTTCGAGGTGAACAGTTGGGACCTTCTTCCCTCCAGCAAAACCCACTGAAGTGATTTAAGAGAAGAAATGCTGTGAAAGGTGTACGGAGCGGATTAGTGGGTATAAAACTCAGTATGGGGCACCTGCTGGGGAAACTGGGATTCTCTGGAAGGCTTCAGGGAAAAGGCTAAGGGAAAGGGGAAGGATCAGTGTGGATAAAAGGAGGAAGCATGGGAAAACGGGGCAAAAGGGGAAGGATGGGCAGCTGCGTGTGAGCAGGCAGCTGGTCAGTAGGTTTTCTGGCTGGGTGGTGCCTGGTCACTGCGGTCTTCCCCATCTTCTCATTAAACTATATTAAATTACTGTCCATGTTGTCACACTTTCAGGTCTGTCCATCTGCATGCGGGCTGCGCTCGCAAACAAAGGAGCAGCCGCTCACTGGGCCCAGGCAGGGAGGAATCCCCCGGGGTTGTTGGGGCACTGAACTTGGCTGCTGTTAGTGCTTTGCTCTGCCGGATGCAGGCAGTGTGCCCGGCTTTCCCCACTATTAATTTAAGCAAAGAATATGAAGAGAAATTTTTAGGGTACAATATTAAAGGGGGACTTTGGTTTTTGATGAGACTTTCCAGCTATCACTTATAGAAGCAGGCAGGGATGTACTGTGCAGAACCCTGCAGCATTCTCTTTCTAAAATTACTGAAAAAAAGCACTGTTCAGCAGATGTCTGTACGGGGGATGCTGTTACGGCTGCTAGCAGAAGATTGGTCCCTGACCAGGAGGTGAAGCTCCCTGAATTCAACCACAGGAGATGCCAGGAGGAATTGGTGGATGTGAAGGACACTGGCGAGGGAAGCGGCAGCATGTGCAGGCAGTGCCGGCTGGGCTTCGCTGGTAGTCAGGGGGGAGCTGAACCCCCAGGGGAGGGAAGTGAAGTCTGGGACCTTCTGGAGAGAAGAGTCTTGCAAGAGCAACAGTGCCCATGGAACCACAACACTCATTCCAGGCAAGGCTGAGATTACTCTGGTAATATCAGAAAGGCCAAATTTGGGTATAAGGGTAGCAAAACTGGCATGAATTTGTAGTATTTTGTATCAGAAACAGTGTGGCCAGCAGGAGCAGGGACATGATTGTTCCCCTGTACTCAGCACTGGTGAGGCCGCACCTCGAGTAGTGTTCAGTTTTGGGCCCCTCACTACAAGAAAGACATTGAGGTGCTGGAGCGTGTCCAGAAAAGGGCATCCAAGTTGGTGAAGGGTCTGGAGCACAAGTCTTAGGACAAGCGGCTGAGGGAACTGGGGTTGTTTAGTCTGGAGAAAAGGAGGCTGAGGGGAGACCTTATCGGTCTCTACAGCTACCTGAAAGGAGGCTGTAGTGAGGTGGGGGTCGGTCGCTTCTCACAAGTAACAAGCGATAAGAAGAAACAGCCTCAAGTTGTGTCAGGGAGGTTTGGATTGGAGATTAGGAAAAAATTTTTCACCGAAAGAGCTGTCAAGCACTGGAACAGGCTGCCCAGGGAAGGGGTTGAGTCACCATCCCTGGGCGTATATTTAAAAGACATGTAGATGTGGCGCTTAGGGACATGGTTTAGTGGTGGATCTGGCAATGTTAGGTTAATGGCTGGACTCGATGATCCGAACGGCCTTTTCCAACCTCAGTGAAACGTGAAGGAGACGGTTCTCTCCACATGCGCCTCCTGAACGACCCGGCCACCGAGGCAACGCTCAGGGACAGGACGGGCGGGCGGACGACGTGGCTCCCGGCAGGCCAGCTGACACCGGCCCACGGGCAGAGCGGGGTTTGGCCCGGCCCGGCCCGGCCCGGCCCCCGGAAGCGGCTGCTTCACCG
>NW_010972436.1:29886481-29896065 GCF_000737465.1 Haliaeetus leucocephalus | reverse complement strand
GCGGGGCGTGGCGGCGCAAGGAGTTCCGGGAGAACTTTACGGCTTCCGGGTCACGGGACCCAGCCGCGCGTCGGGGGAAGGGGCGGGCGGAAGGAAGGCGTGGCTCTTCACCGGAAGTGCGTGCGGATGTTTACAATGCTCGGGGCGCGCCCTTTCCGTTGCCGTGGTAACGCGGGACGCGGCCTGCTGCTTCCGGGCAAGCGGGCGAGGCGGCTCCGACCGGGCCCGCGGCCGCCGTTCCCTCCCCGGGCCCGTTCCCTGCCCGTCCCCCCCGGAGCAGCGCCATTCCCCATCCCCCCCGTCCCGCTCTGGGCCTCCGCCGGCGAAGGAGCGCGCGGTGCCTGTTTGGCAGGAGCCAGTGACCCCCGAGGTCCCGCCGGGGTGGGAGGAACACCTGCAGCCTCCTTTTTATCTAAAAAGTAGTTGATTCTCCGGATAATTACAAAATCGACGGTTTCTTGCTACGATCAATCTTAGATCGAATGCAATGAGACCTCCAGGCTCAGGGATTTGTCTGACTTATTTGCCCAGTTCCCCAGTGTCGCACACCAAGGCCGGTGCTCCTGTTTTCCAGCTGGTCTCTTGGCAGCTCTCTGTGCTGGCTGCCGTGTAACCACTTCTCTGGATTTTGTTTTCTGTAGTATAGACAAACTTTCTAAAGATCCCTTGTCTCCTGTGTGTGGTTCTTCCTTAATTCAATTCTCTTGTCCATGATATTATGTGAGTTGTTTTCTCAATTTACCCTCTTGTCCTGGTTTCAGCTGGGATAGAGTTAACTTTCTTCCTAGTAGCTGGTATAGTGCTGTTTTGGGTTCAGTATGAAAAGAATGTTGATAACACACTGATGTTTTCAGTTGTCACTAAGTAATGTTTAGTCTAAGTCAAGGATTCTTCAGCTTCTCATGCCCAGCCAGCAAGAAGGCTGGAGGGGCACAAGGACTTTGGAGGGGGAACAGCCAGGGCAGCTGACCCCAACTGGCCAAAGGAATATTCCGCATCATGTAACGTCATGCCCAGTATATAAACTGGGGGGACTTGGCCTGGGGCGGGGGGGGGAATCGCTGCTCAGGAACTAACTGGGCATCGATTGGCAAGTGGTGAGCAATTGCATTGTGCATCACTTGTTTTGTATAGTCCAATTCTTTTGTTATTATTAGTGTCATCTTATTATTGTTATTATTATCATTATTATTTTCTTTCTTTCTGTTCTATTAAACTGTTCTTATCTCAACCCATGAGTTTTACTCCCCCCCCCCCCCGATTCTCTCCCCCATCCCACTGGGAGGGCAGGGGTGAGTGAGCAGCTGCGTGGTGCTTAGCTGCTGGCTGGGGTTAAACCACGACACCTCTCTTTAATTCCCCTTGCTGGTGGTACTCTTTATTCTGCCTGTAGCATTCACATCCCAGCACCAGCAAGTGCAGAGCAGTTCTCAGGGGAACTCGGGGTTCCCCTGGCACCTGCAGCTGCTCCAGGACCCCACTTTATTGATGCCGGGGATTGCAGATGGGATGAGGAGGTGGATGGAGGAAGAGGAGGTGTCCCAAGACACCAATTTTGGGGAGATGTTTCCTCCCACCCATCCCAACCCAACTTTTGGTGTTGCAGAGGGGGATCTGCCCCATCCCTTGTCCACAAATGACGGTGCTGCCCACACCTGCCTGTCCCTCTGGCCCCACTGAGGTCCCTTGCTCTCCCTGGCGTCCTGCGGTGACAGCTCACTCTGATCGACCGCGGTGGGCAGCTGGACGCTGGGCTGGGCGCCCCGGAGCAGCCTCCACCGCTGATAACAGGGGCCAAGGTCCAGGCGGGGAGCACACGGCGGCACTGGGACAGCCTGAGTTGGGCAGCCGTGCCCCTACGCAGCGCCATGAGGCTGTGGCTGCTCTGTGGCTTCGCTGCCACTGTGGTCCTTGTGGCCGTGGCCCGAGCTGACCACGGTGACTCGAAGAAGGTCGCACGGGGGAGAGAGGTTGGTTGTGTGCGGAGGGGAGTTCAAGCTGGGGAATAACGGAGGCCAGGAGAGGGGAGACTGCATGGAGAGCATCGTGGGGAGGGAAAACCTCCCCTGGCATGGCACAGCACAGCATGGCATGGCTCTGGCACCACAGGGACACCGGCTGCTCTGTCACCAGCACCCTGCACTGAGCCCCCTGTGTGGGGAGAGGCCAAATCCCGGGAGAGCAGCTTTTCCCCCCTCCCTATTCCCTGTGCCACCCTGGGCACTGGTGGGGCTGAGGATGGGCTTGGGGCACGGAGGTCCAGCCAAGCCCCTCACCCCGAGGGCCAACGCCACAGTGGGGGGGGGCCACACTCTGCAGGCATCCTGGGGGCTGCGTGCTCTGCCAGGGCCCCTCTTGCAGCCGCAGCGCTTGCACAACCAGCAAACATTTCGTCAGGGGGGCGGCAAGTGGCTGAGCAGGGGAGGAGGGAGGCAGTGGATGCGGGTGGTCCAGCCGCTGCAGGGGAGGACGGGGGCTGCAGCACAAGATGGTGGCTTCACTGTGCCAATGAAAAGCAGGGGAGTGGCTGGGGATAGGGAAGGAGGGTGGGAGCATGTTGTTTCCAAAACACAGCCCAAAACATGGCCAGGGATCGGGTACCTGAGCAGGGATGGACCAGGGGAAGCTGGGGAGGGTCTGGGCACTGCTGGGCATGGAAGCAATCCTGTCCCCATCCCGGCATGGCAGCAAAGGGGGCTAGCCGGCCATTTCTCCCTTGCCTCCTGCTCCCCAGGGTGCTCCCTGCCCGCACCTCCCTGCCCGCACTCCCACCACCCAGCCCAGACTTGGGGGTGCTTACGCAGGCACCAAAGCGGCCCTGGGCAGCAATGGGTTCCAGCAGAACCAGTAACAACCCTTCCCTCTGCAGGGGATGAGCAGCGGGGGCCGGCGCCGGCCCCACAGACCCTGCTCGGGGTGCTTCTCCGTCCTGAGCGAGGTGAGCGGGCAGTACCAGGCTGCGGCCACACCGCACTGCTGAGGTGGCCGCTGTGGGGGCCGGGGCAAGCGGCGTGTGGGGAGAGGAGGAAACTTGGTGCTGCCAACTCCTCGGTGTCACCCCAATGGTGTCTGACGGCCCCGCGGCACCGGCCGTTCCTGCACCCATGTCTCTCCCCGCAGGAGTCGCAGTCAACATCCTGGCATGCCGGGGAGGATGATGAGGTTCAGCCGGGCAGGCGGGTGCGTACGGAGCCAGTGGAAGAGGGTGAAAGGTCCAGAGGTGCCGCAACGCACCAGGCGGTGCCGGCCCCCAGCCCCGGAGCTGCCACGGGGGTCACCCTACCCAGGCCTGCCAGCAGGCAGCCCCTGGCCACATGTTGTCCCCCCCTGGCCAGGCTGGCCCCAGGCCTCCCCATCACCCGGGGCTTGGCGTGATGCTGTGCTTGCTCCCGCAGGGGAGAGCCAGGAGGGAGGACAAGGAACCGGCCCAGCCCATGAGGCCCCCCGGCAGCATCCTGCTGCGGTGGCAGGTAATGGCAGAACTCCAGCAGGATCCCCATCCGCTGGCAGCAGCGAGACATGGGGACGGGGACCCCGGCCATCGTGGGAACCCCCCAGCAAACCCCACCGTGTCTTGCAGGAAGCGCTGAGCACCTGGACGGTGCAGCAAGGAGCGGTGCCAGTGGCTGGGCACAGCCCCACGCCAGGAGAGAGACGGGGGTCCGGCCACCCCCAGGCTGTGCCGTAGGGCCCACCTGCCCCCTCCCAGCCCTGAGGCAGCCAGGGGGCCTGTGCCCCCCACTCAGGGCACAAGCAAGCCTGTGGCTGTGCAAGCTCAGCCCCCATGCACCCCCAAACTGCTTCTTGGGGCACCTGCCCCCCCCTCTTTGCCAAGCCACCAAATAAAGGCAGCGAGCCAGAGGGAGTGGGTGCGTTTGTGGAGGGGGAGCGTGGTGGATGACCCTCTGACAGGATGACCCTGGCGCTGGGGATGCTGCTCCCACACTGGCCCAGCTCCTGTACTGCTCAGGGTGGGGTACCCGTCCCAGCCCACCCCGGGCACCTCTCCTCCCAAGGCGTCCCCTCGTCAGTGCGGCCAGGACCCAGCCTGACCTCATGTACCACTGGTGCCAGCATGCGCGGCTGCAAACACAGACCCACGCACACACAGCGCCCCACGGACCCCCCAGCATGGGGACAGGGGTCACCAGGATGATCCCCTCCTGCTCGGCCCCTGCTCACATTCCTCCTTCCCCCCCGCAGCTGATGCTGCTTGCCTCTGCCCGCAGCTGGACCTGCCTCCCCAGGGAGCGCTTCCCCTCGCCCCCAGCCCCTGCCATCCTGCCCAGCACACCCCAAAACTGGTGGCGAGGGGAGGGGGGGTGCAGAATGGGAGGGTGCGGGGACAGCCTGGCCCCATGCGTGGCACCCAGCCAGCGGCACACTGGCATCCGCAGGATTCTTGCCTTGGCTGGGCGGACAAGGACAGGGAGTCCCAAACCCTGCCCAATTAGCACTAACAAAGACAATAACCAGAAGCAAATGGGCGAAGCCGCACCAGGCAATGGCGGCAACCAGGACTTTGCAGCTGATTGGGCTGTAACTGGGGGGGGGTGCAGGGGGCGGACGTGCAGGTTCAGGGGAGTGCACTGTGTGTGTCATGTCCCTGCGTCTCTGGGACACAAGCTCAGCTTTGCTGCTGGCTGAACCCACAATGAGGGAGGCGGCAGCCATGTGCCCCAGCCGGGGCAGAGACCCCAGGCACTGGGCTGGTCTCCAGTGGCTGGGATGGAGGGTCCTGGCTGAGGCAACTGGGGACAGCAGCTCCTGACATCCCTTATAGACTGTACTGGGCGCTACTGGTCTGTACTGGGCTCCAGTGGCTGTGCAGGAGGGTGCTGGCTGGGGCAACGGGGGACTGTGGCTCCTGACATCCCTTAAGAGCGGCCACGGGGCTGTTGACTCTGAGCAGTCCTGTCCCTTTTCCTGTCCCCACCATGGGCCAGGGAGCTCCCGCCAGCAGCCGTGGGGTGCAGCACGGTGGTGGCAGTGGTGGGGATCACCATCAGCCCAGGGGGACACATGGGGAAGGTCACCATGTCACTCAGCAGCGAGGGCTCGGTGTTGACATGCCAGGCAGTGCCGCAGGCCCCATGGTGGGCTCAGTGCCAGCACAGAGGTGATGGAAGCGGCTCCGCGGTGTTTGCAGCCCCTCTCCTGCCTTGGCCCCTCAGGTGCCGCTTCACGGCACGGTGGCAATGGGCTGCCTGAGCCGAGAAGCTGCCTGGCACGGAAAGTAACACATGTCAGGGTCCGTCTGCTCTGATGAGTGCCGTGTGCCCAGCGGGGAGCGCAGCACAGGCAGGGTTGCTGCCAGTCGGGAGGGGCCAAGCCGCAGGACCCCCACGGTTGCAGGCAGCAGCCTGCCCAACCTATCCATCCCCTGCTCACCGCCTGCCCTGCGCCCCAGGGGCCAACCCAGCTGAGCTGTGTGGCCCTTCCCAGTCCTCCCCGGCACCCACCAGGGCTGCTGGCTGCAGGAGCCACAGAGGAGACGGCAGAAGTGTCACCATTTAATGCGGGGGGACGGACAGACACCACAGACACCCACGGAGTCTTGGGGGGGCAGGGGGTTGGGGGGCAAGCCCCACAGCAGTGAGTGTAGGGTGCAAGAGATGTCACCCCGGGAAGGCTGGGCTCTGCGGAGCAGCCAGGACCAGGGCTGGCCCCTCCGGCGTGGCTGGCAAGATGTCTTGGCCACCCCCTCCTCGGCCGGGGCCAGATCCTGCCACAGGCAGCCTCTCCGCCCAGGCTCCAGGATGGCTACCATGGGGATGCCGAGGTGCGGGAAGCCACAAGGGCTTAGCACCGCGCAGGAGCCAACACAGTGCTGGGACTGGCCGCAGCAGGGAGAAGGATCCAGCACCCCTGGGCTGGGCTCAGTCATGGCTCCACGGAGCCCCGGCCGTGGCCGGCAGCGGGGCAGCGGGTGCTGCAGTGTGGCTCGGCCGCCCTCCAGGCCCATCGGCCAGCAGCGAGGGGGTCTTGGCAACAGGGGGGACCGGCGGCGGGGACGATGGCGAGGCGGGTGCCGGCCCAGCTGTGGGGCTCAGGGTACCGGTGGGCTGCCCGCAGCAGTGCCAGCTTGTCGGTGAAGTGGAGCAGGCTGAAGAGCAGTGGCCGTGCCGGGGTGGGAGGGCCGCACAGCCGGCGGGCGCTCTCGGTCTGCAGGGGAGCCGGGGCCGGCAGCAGGCCCATCGCCGCCAGCAGCATGGTCTGCAGGAAGCCAACAGCATCGGCACCGTCCTCCCCCTCAGGCAGCTGCAGCAGCCGCAGGCTGTTGGGCCGGGCGCGGGTCTCCAGCGCCCAGCACCATCCCTCCAGGCGCTGGACGGCATGGCGGAGGCGCTGGTGGCTGCGGGCGAGGGCGGCCATCTTCCGCGCCTGGCCCCGTTCTAGCCGCTCTAGGCGGCTCCGCACGCCCCGCACTTCCCGGCACACCGAGCCCAGGTCCCGGCACAGCCGCTCCAGCTCCTCCACCAGGACGGCTCGGACCCGGCCAACTTCAGCCCACGGGTCTTGGGCCTCACCGGGGGCCTCCCGCGGGGATGGGGGGCTCATTCCAGGGCACCGCTTCTTGGGCAGGCTCACCCCGCTGCAACTGCCAGGACACATGCCAGACCCCGGTGGGGACATGGCACCCGCTGCGAGCCAGAGGGTGGGAGCTCAGACGGTGCCACGGTGCCACCAGCCCCCTCCCATGCCGCCCCCCAGCCTGGCCCCAGCCCCCCCGGTACCTTCTGCAAAGGGTCTCTTGGTCACCATCCCTGCGGCGGGGGGACAGGCGGGCGGCCGGGTGCTGCCAGCAGGGCGGGTGTTCCCTGGCACGGCAGTGCCGCGTGTCCCCAACGCTCGCGTTTTGGCGGGGCTGCGGGGGGGCACCACTGGTGCTGTCACCCCTGGGAAGTGGCACAGACACCCCGTCAGCAGGGGCAGCCCCCCCCCGAAACCTCCCCACCCCGCAGTGCTGCCCATCCCCGGGTGCTGGCACAGGACCTCACATGTGTCCTCAGCCCTGGGAGATGAGGGGCTGCCATGCCCACCGGGTCAGGGTGATGCCAAGGCCCGACCATCGCTCTGCTCTGCACCGCGCACCCAGGCACAGCCGTTCCCTCCACCCCAGGGTTTCAGCTCCTTCTTCCACCCCGGGGGCCCTCGCTCCCCACACCAACCCCCTGGCAGGAGAGGGGCTGCAAGCACCGCCGAGCCCCCCACCCCACCCCTTGTGCCACCCACCTGCTGCAGAGACTCTGCAGCCCCCAGTGCCTGGCACCGCAGCCCCCTGTCTTCTGCCAGCAGCCGCCGGCCAGGCTGGGATGGGCTTGGGGGTGGCGATGTCCCGCAGGCAGTCAAGCAGCCCTTGCAGGGGGCTCTGCCCCACGGTCCCAGCTGGCGAGACCGCCACAGAGTCACCCTGAGGTGTCATGGGCAGAGGGGGCCTTCCGCCCCCCCCCCCCCAGCACCACAAGGGTCCCCCCAGGGACCAGACCCCAAAGGGATACCCGGGCTCTGCAGGGATGCCCCTTAGGGACCCGACCCCACAGGGATGCCCCAGGGGACTGGACCCCGCAAGGATGCTCTCCCAAAACCCAGACCCCCCTCAAGGTTGTGTCCCCCCCCAAATATCAGACCCCTCCTCCAGGGATTCTCCAGGGACCAGCCCCTGCAGGGATGTCCCCCAAAGCCCAGAACTCACAGGCATGCCCCCTCCAAATACCAGACCCCCCATGGATGCCCCCATGGACCCACAGGGATACCCCCCCCCCACCCCCCGCCAAAGCCCAGGCCCCCCAGGGAAGCCCCTGGTCTCCAGGGGCAGCACTCCCTACCTGGGACCCTGGGGCTCAGCACCCCCACCCACATCCTCGCATACCCCTGTACCTTGCTGGGGGGGGCTCAATTCCCAGTGATGAGGCACGTGCCCCCCACGGACAGCTGGTTGGGCTGTGCAGGGAGGGAACACTCCCCCCCCCGCAGGGACCAAATCCTGCCCGAGCACCCCACTGCGCAGCCCCAGCCCCCACACTCTGTCCCCTAGGGCTGCCTGAGACCCCTTGGAACCCCCCAGGGACCCTTCCAAGACCCTCCGGGACACCTCCGAGACTCCCCCAAGACCTCACCAGCTGGCAGCGTGGGGCTGTGGCACAGCCCACCATTCCAGCCCCAGGCCACGGCCTGGTCTGCTGGCTCCCTGGTGGCACTGCTGGTGAAGGAGATGCTGCTCAGAGAGCCGGGGTGCCCAGCACCATCCCCAGATTGTGGGCAGCAGCGGGCAGGGACTGCCGGTGACTTGGCTAGCGAGGGGCCAGGAGGGGTGGCCAGGCCTGCAGGGCACACTCAGGGCAAGAGCTGACAAGACCTGGCTCATCCCACCCTTGCGCCCGAGACCCCCCGGCACAGCCCAGAAGCTGCAGCGAGTGCCAAGCGCTGTGTGTCTGGCACTCGCCTCGGCTTGGCAGGCTTGGCACCGGCATCCTAAGTCCTCTCACCACCCTAGGGTGCAGAGCACATCCCTGGCACCCACCCATGAGGGACACAGGGTGGTACCCAAGCCCCAGCGCCAGTGAGCACAGGGTCTGGCAGCTCCCTCCTGCTGCCTCCGCAGAGACTGGAGACCAACGCCCAGCCCTGCCGTGCCATGCCATGCCATGCCATGCCATTTCATGTCGTGCCATGCTGCAAGAAGGTACCATGCTGTGCTATGCCATGCCATACCATGCTGGGCTGTGGTATGTGCATGGTACCACACTGTGCCATGGCATGCATTCAATGGCATGCCATGCCTTGCCATGCTGCACAGTACAATGCCGTGCCATGCCATGTCATGGGCATGACACTGTGCTGTGCCACACCTCTGAGCAAGTGTCTCCCAGGCAGAGATTGGTGACCGCTGGGCTCTCCCTGCTGCCTCTCCCCAGGGGCATGGGAGCCACTCGCCGGGGGGCTGGGGGTGGCAGGATGGCCAGACCCCCTCACCACTAGCTCCTCCAGGCATTTCTCCAGGCTGCGGAGTGGGCAGGTCTCCACCGGTGCCTCCATTTTAACTGCAAAAGCCAGTTCCAGTCCCTGCCCCCCCCCCGGCAGCCAGGCATCCCTGGACATGGCTGGGAGCAGGGGGCCAGGGGGACACCCGGATCCCTGGTACCAGATGCCTGCACACCCTCACCCCCATGCCAGGGTCCCCAGCCCCATGGCTCACCCGCTGCATGCACCATCCCCAGCTCCACTGTGAGGCTCTGCCAGCCCCCGGCTCCCAGCATGGCCCAGCTCCATGGGGGCCGGGGTCTGCCGGGGGGCTTGTCCTGCAGGCAGGCAGGCCGGCCCCAGGGAGATCCCCCCTCTGCAGCAACACCTGTGCCAGCATTAGGAGAAACCCCTGGTCGGGGCTGGGTGCTCTCAGGGCGCTGATGCCAGGACCCCCTGCCCAGCCCTTCCCAGGCAGAGCCGGGGGGTGCAGCCCCCACCCTGCCATGGCTCAGCGCATGGCTCCCCACAGCCAGGTCCACGATAGCACTGCCAGGGCTGCAAGGCGCCTTCGCCTCCAGCACCCTCACACCCCTGCTATCACACATTACCAAGGCAGA
>NW_010972436.1:29884670-29886471 GCF_000737465.1 Haliaeetus leucocephalus | reverse complement strand
CCCCCACATCACCGGTGCCCAGCAGGGCAGGACCAGGCTCTCGCCCACCCGGCACAGCCCCGGTGCTCACCACCTGCGCCCATCTGCTCAGAGCCCGCTGCCGCATCCCTGCTGCTGGTGGCACCCGGCTCTGCGCCAGCCTTGGGGCCACCGAAGAGAAACTTGGGGATCTCCTTCACCAGCCGCACCAGGGCGCCGAGGGCTGGGCTGCTGGGGGGCCCTGGGGGACAGGGGAGGTGGGGCTGCCAGGAAGGGCAGCCCCCCCAGCCACCAGACGCTGAGCTCTCCCCAGCCGGAGGATTGGGACCCCCATGCTACCCCCACTCTGGCTGGGATGAGCACCGGGGCAGGGCCCTACCAAGGGAGGCCAGCAGTTGGGATGTCCCCTCCGTCACCTCCCGGTGCAGGTCCCGCTGCCATTCCTCCAGCAGCTCCCACTCCTCCACTGAGAACTGGACCTCCACGTCCTCGAACGTCACCGGTGCCTGCAGGGACACCTCCTGCCGGGGCAGCAGAGCCGGGAATAAACCACATGTGTCTGTGGGGCATGGGGATGCTCTTGCTGACGCTGTGGGGACGTGCCGTGGGGCTAGAGAGCAGAGCCAGCCTGCCAGGGGAGAGGGAGAGCAGAAGCCGGCAGGTGCCAGGTATAGGATGAAGCCACTGTCCCCAGAAGAACCTGGAGTGCCTGAGCCCCTCACAAAGCCGTGCCAGGTGGTGGCAGGACCCCCCGGTCAGGCCCGAGGAGTGTGGCGAAGGGGTGTGCGAGCGGCCATGCCAAGCTCTGGGGCTGGCACATGGCTGGGAAAGGGCGTGCTGCTGTGCCCATCCTGCACCAG
Organism: Haliaeetus leucocephalus; assembly: GCF_000737465.1. NCBI lineage: Eukaryota > Metazoa > Chordata > Aves > Accipitriformes > Accipitridae > Haliaeetus > Haliaeetus leucocephalus. The sequence continues at coordinate 29,885,632 of NW_010972436.1, read as the reverse complement.
CACGGAGGCAAAGGCATCCCGGCATGCTTCCTGGCACGCTTGCTGACAGGTCCCTGCACGCTTCACGCTCCGTCAGGGAGGACGTGAGATAACCTGCTCTGACACCCTGGTATTTGCAGCAGGAGTCACTTTGTCCAACCTTTCCCTCCCCGCACAGGCTGGGTGGGGGCCCGATGCCACATGCGATGGTCGTTGCCAGCTCCATGCCACCGTACCCATCCCGCTGACATCAGCCGTGCAGGGATTTGCCAAGACAAGGTTGCGTTGAGAGGTGCCAGAGGGAGGTGGTTCACCCCCATCCCACGGTGTTTGTGTTTGCCCCCATCCCGCTCCCAGCCCCTCTTCCGAGGGACAGCAACACCCCCTCCCCGCGTCCTCTGAGCGGGAGGCGTGAGCGGCCGCGGGCAAAGCCAGGCTTTGCCACCGGCACCCCCAGCAGCTCACCCCTCCAGTATGGCAAAACCAAGCTCAGTACACACACTGACTATTCACGTGGGGGTGCTGGGGTGCTTAATCCCCCCCCAGCCTGGAGAGGGGACCCCTCGGGGGGGTGCGTGGGGGACACACACCTGACACCAGCCAAATCCAACACATGCCCCGGCTGGTGCTCGCCCTATGCCAAGCTGGGGGGGTGAGGACCAGCCCCCAAATCACAGCATCCCCCCAAGTCTGGGGCTGCCCCCCACCCGCCCCTGCTTTGCTCGCCCGAGGTCGCAGCCAGCCTGACAGCACCCCGTGTCCCGTGGGAGCCTCTGGTCCCAGCTCCTCAGGGTGACCCCGCTCCTGCCGTGCCCGGGGCCACCCCGGTGGGACGGTGACCCCCCCCGGGACGGGCAGCCACGGGCAGAACTGGCAGTGCCCCAGCCCCACGCTGCCGGCTGGACCCTCTCCCAAAACTGCTCCGGAGGTGCTCCCCTCCCCGGTACTCCCCCCTCCTGGTACTCTCCTCCATCCTGTTGCTC
>NW_010972436.1:29868578-29883181 GCF_000737465.1 Haliaeetus leucocephalus | reverse complement strand
GGAGTCGGGCACCCCCAGGCGCAAGGCGGTGCAGGCCATGGGGCCGCGGGCATCGGCGGGGCAGGCGGAGGCCCAGCAGCTGCAGGAGCTGAGGAACCGGACGGAGAGGGCGGAACGGAGGCTGTTGGCCTGCGAGAACCTGGTCGGGGAGCTGGGCAGCAACCTGGCTGCCCTGGGCAGCCTCCTGCAGGAGTACGGGCAGCTGCAGCAGCGGCTGGAGAACGTGGAGAACCTGCTGAAGAACAGGAACTTCTGGATCCTGCGGCTGCCCCCCGGCTCCCGGGGAGAGGTCCCCAAGGTAAGGGCCTCCGGCCTGGCCCCTGGAAGCGCCAGCACTGTGGAGGGGGGGGTTAGGAAATGCCAGAGCCATCTTAGCGGTGAGCTCGGGCAGCTGAGCAGCTGCGAGTCCTGGACTTGCCGCTCGCAAGCCCTGACTGGGCAGGCACGCTTTGGTCTGTGCCTGCCCTGAGCTCCGGCAACCAAAGCCAAGCGCTCAGTTGAACGTGTGTGGTTTCCAGTTATCTAACCGCATCAGAAGTCACCAAGCGCCTAATACTTGTGATTCCAGGTACCGCTTACATTCGATGATGTTTCAGTGTACTTCAACGAGCAGGAGTGGGAGAGACTGGACCGCTGGCAGAAGGATCTGTACAGGGCTGTGATGAGGGGGAACTACGAGATGCTGATTTCCCTGGGTAAGGCACAGAGTCTGCACCTCCAGATGAGCTTCTCTCGTGGGTAGGCTGGACTGCTTCCCACCACAGCCTGACTGATGGTCTGGTTTGGTGGGGCTGGACACCTGTAGCTAGCAGAACCTCTCTTGGGCAGTCAGACCCATGCATTTTCCCTCCCTCCCCCTTGTCAAGTGATAACAATGTAACAGATGCCTGTAGTAAGTAATAGTAGCAACAGCAACACAAGCAATATTGATTATAAAAAATATCCACGTGAGATGCTGTTTCTAATGGCTGTGTAAGTGGATTCCAGGGTTAGGGAACCATCATGATCTTCCAGCTCAGTTCAGGAATTATCTGGGTGAGGTCTCATAACTGCACCTTGAACAAGTTCGTTTTCTCTCTATTTAGCCCCTATGTAAAGTGACAGGGACATTTCCGTCTGCCTTGGTAAAGAGCTAACCTAATCATGCTCAGTCTTTCTAAGGGCACCCAACATGTTTTTGGATGATTTGGGCTGTAAGATACTCCCCGTCAAAAGCTGTTTCTTGGGCATGACTAGTAATGTGTCGCTCTGTGCAGCTACTGAAGTTGAGGCTTCGCTTTTCTCAATAATATTCTGCAGAAACAGAACAAACCTGTTCCTCTCATGGTCCATCTAATGCAGACATCTCTACAGAGCAGGAAGGTTTCTGTCCCTACACCAGAACAATAGCTCAGAAGAACTGCTCTTTAAGTCACTGTTAAAGTTGAAATGGGAGGAAAATGTTAAAGATAAAGCCTTGCCCTCTCCTTTAAGATTTTAGTCCATGTTCTGTTACTTAGATCTTCTCTGTACTTGAGCTACAGCTGTGCTCATGGGTGGATCCTGCCAAAGGGCCAAGAAAGCAGCACCACCTTTATCGTTAGACCATGGATAATTTATTTGTGTCTGTCTGTGCTGTCTGCTAGCTCTGGGATTACGGAGAGAAGGGTCACCTGAAAACATTTGAGAGTTCGGCAGAATGAAGGTGCAGCCAGTTCCTAATAAAACACGCTGTCCTCTGCTCCTCTGCCCCGTGAGCAGACTATGCTGTGTCCAAGCCTGACATCCTCTCCCGGATCGAGAGGGATGAAGAGCTTTGTGTCAAAGATGGTCAGAAGCCCCCGCTGACACGTATTGGAGACAGTCAGGAGCCCCTGCAAGCACCAGAAAAGGTGGACCGGGTGGAAGAGGCTTTGGGAGAAGAGGAAGTTCCCATGGAAGCTGACAGAGGTAAATTACATGGGTGCCAGGAGGAGGTAGCAATTCCTGTCTCAGCTTTGTCAGGAGATCTCCCAGAGGTGTCTGTGTTAGAAATGAACTGCTCTGAGGGTCTGTTGACTGTATTGACTAAACCTCCATGGAGTACCTTGAATCTTTCTTCCATGAGGAACATTTACGCTTAGTCAGATGAATCCTGTGGAGAAAAACAAGGCCTGTCAGGAGGGGCTGGGATGGAGTCTAGAGTGGTGGGATAGACCTCTTGTGATCCTTTCCAGTCCTGTTTCTGTGCAGTTTGGCAATCCTTCTTCACCTCATTGTGTGCATGAGCCCTGGGGCTTCCAAAGACACTCCTGGTTGCCTTGCTGAGAGAGGAGACATGGTGGGAAGTGAGGAACCTGGGAACATGCAGTGGGAGGAGGAGGCTGGAGCCACTCTGCTAGTGCTGGGAGGAGCAGAAGTGGTCAGGAGACCCTTGGGACATAGCATGGGAGAGTTGGAAAAAATCAATTAAGAGTGCGAAGGCTGGGCAAGAAGATAGGAGACACTGGAAAGGGACAGGCAGACCCCAACAGAAGAAGAAATGTGTGGGCAGAGCTGTGATCGGGAGCACTTTCCTGCAGGACTGAGGAGGGTCTAATGGGGGTTAAAGAAGCCCCACGAAAGGCCAGGTGGGCACTGGCGGGGGCCAGAGGGCAGGGCAGCCTCTGTCCTTTGGGGAATGTTACTCAGAAATGACACGAGCCCCAGGTGTGTGTTTGGGGGTTGGTTTGTCAAGTGCTTCTGGGAAGAGAGGAAAAACATACCACATAGAGAGAGGCTGTCCCTCTCCTTTGAGATTTTAGTCCATGTTCTGTTACTTAGATCTTCTCTGTACTTGAGATACAACTGTGCTTATGGGCGGATCCTCCCACAGGGCCAAGAAAGCAGCACCACCTTTATTGTTGGACCATGGATAATTTATTTGTGTCTGTCCATGCTGCCTGCTAGCTCTGGGGATAGGGAGAGAAGGGTCACTTTGAGAGTTTGGCAGAATGAAGGTGCAGCCAGTTCCTAATAAAACACACTGTCCTCTGCTCCTCTGCCCCGTGAGCAGACTATGCTGTGTCCAAGCCTGACATCCTCTCCCGGATTGAGAGGAATGAAGAGCTCTGCATCCGAGACGGTCAGGAGTCCCGGCAGACAAGCGTCCGAGACGGTCAGGAGTCCTGGCAGACAAGCGTCCGAGACGGTCAGGAGTCCCTACAGACACCAAAAGAGATGGACCAGAAGGAAGGGGCTTTGGGAGAAGATAAAGTCCCTGCGGAAGTTGACACAGGTAAGTTACATGGGTGCCAGGAGGACTTGCTTCCCTGGGCCATTCCTGTCCCATCTCTCTCGGGAGAGAGAGGTCTAACTGCCTGTGGGAGAGGGCATGGCAGGTCACCGTGCTTAAGAGGAGCATCACCAGCGAAAAGCAGAAGCCTTGGGGTATGTTGGCAAGGTGCTGCTAGGGAAACTGGAAGGGGTTCAAGGGCCTGAACACAAGGCACTGTGGGAATACTACCTGTAGAGTTGGTGGGGAGGGTTTAGGAGGGATGAGGTTGCTCTGCAGAGGTGGCAGCACGCAGCACCTTGGTGACTTTCCTCCCAGCCATCCCTCTGCTTTTGGTCCTTGTGTGTGGCTTCACTCCAGGTCCTTCTAACACCTTGCATGCTTTCCATAGAACCATAGAATCACTTAGGTTGGAAAAGACCTTTAAGATCATCCAAGTCCAACTATAAACCTAACATGGCCAGATCCACCACTAAACCATGTCCCTAAGCGCCACGTCTACTCGTCTTTTAAATACCTCCAGGGATGGTCACTCACCCACTTCCCTGGGCACCCTGTTCCAGTGCTTGAGAACCCTTTCAGTGAAGAAATTTTTCCTAATAACCAATCTAAACCTCCCCTGGTGCAACATGTCATGGCTTCTCAAGCCGCTGCTTTCTCTGGCTCTTCGCCACACTCGCAACACATCTCCAGTCAGCATCACACCAAAGCAGAAAGATGTGAACTCTCCACACGTGTTAAAAATTGCTCTTCTCTGCAAACAGAACTCCCCATCCTCGTGATGAATGTCATGTCCCTGAGTGCACAAAAAGGGCAGCAGCACAGGGAAGATCAGCCTGAGACAGAGATGGAAGAGGACCCGGCTGAGTCCAACACTGGTGAGTAACCCTGTGCAGGGGAGACATGGGACCCTGCAGGCAGGGAAGCAGCTCCAAGCTCACTTGAACCAGAGAGGGGAGAAGGAAGTTTCAGGCTTCTCTTATCACCGAGCAAGGGAGGGGTCTGGTGCTGGGCGTTTCAGCCCTATCATCTCTGTGGAAAGAACAACAGTCCAGCTGGTGTTCCTTCTATCAGAAACTGGGGGTGAGCCGGTCGCAGTAGCATGCTTCCTCCAGCTGTGCTGCATTACGGTAGAGCTGGCCTTGAACTCAGGTGGCCTAATGCTTCCCATGGCATGGCCCTCTTTGTGCCACAAGCAGGGAGTGTAGGAAGGGGGGGCAGCCATCTGCAGATACCCTCTCTTCTGGTCCTGAAGCTTTGCCAAGCTAACGCACAGAGCTTTCCTCTTCCAGGGATCCAGAGCCCGTTTCTGGGACTGGTGGGCAGAGTTAAATGGCACTGGTTCTGGGTGGCTTATGCAAGCTAAATGGCCTGGCTGCAGGGGGAGTGTGGAGAGTTTGCCACACAACCCTCTGCACTGGAGCCGGTTTGCCTGCAACATTTGGCGTTTGCTGGCAGTCCCAAGCTTGACAGAAGTGAAGAGCCTGAAGTACTGCAGGCTGTTGCTTTTCAATGATCTTTTTTCCTGCTGCATCATTGGTGTCGCGGTTTTAGAGGTGGATCCCTTTGCTCCACCAGCCCCGATGGCACTGCAGCAGACCACAGCCTGGTTCTTCCTGGGAGCAAGAGCTCTGCACCCCAAAACCACGCTGGGTTGCTCAGGGTGTGTGGACAGGACGCTGTGGTGGCACCTGCGCCTTTCCAAACTGCGTTCTCAGATTTGTCGGTAGCTCCTTCATTGCTAAAAGCCTGCTCAGTGCTTTGGGACTTAACCACAACCTGGGTTTGTCCTGGGAGCATGGATGACCAATGCCCATGTTGCTCTGTTTCAGAGGAAGGCTCTTTAACAGAAAATGAAAGGGCATGTGAAGGGACTTCTCTTGAAAACATCAAAATTAAGGAAGAGGAGCCTGAAGCATTGCAAGAGGTTTCTGCACCCTCTCCGAGTCCAGAGATCCAGAAGTGCCCCAAAAGTGAGCCAGCCAAGGCCAAGAACAAGAAGAAGCCAAGCAGATGTGCGAGCAGCAGCCTCCTGATGGGCAACTGTCGGCGTGGCTATGTGCGTGAGTGGTCGCACCCCTGCACCGAGTGCGGGAAACGTTTCCGTCTGAAAATCAACCTCATCATCCACCAGCGGAGCCATGCCCAAGAGGGGCCCTACGAATGCACAATGTGCGAGATCAGCTTTGCGGACAAACGCCACTTGGACCTTCACCAGAGCATCCACATAAAAGACAGGGCCTTTGGGGCCAAGGTCTGGGGGAACGTCCACCCAGAGCTGAGGATCCGGCCGAGGAGAAAGTTCTGCGGGGCTTTGTGTGGAGGTGCCCACAGCCTGGGCAATGGGACATATGCTGGGGGTCCCTGGCTGGGCCAGGCCAAGGAGGAGCTAGACAGAGGGAGCCCTAAGTCTCGTAGGAAGTCTGTGCTGAAATGCAGTTTTTGCAAAAAGATTTTCTCTTGCACGTTTTCCCTTCGGCGGCACTTGCAGACCCACTCGCAGGAAAGGCCGTATTGCTGCACCACCTGCAAGAAATGCTTCACCCGTAGAACTCACCTCTTGCGCCACGAGAAAATACACGACCGCCAGAAAGCCCTGGCTGCACTCCAACAGCCCGTGACCGTCATGCCAGCACCCAAGCAGCCCCAGCCACAAGGAGCCCCAGAGACACCCACAGGCGGGAGCGTTCCTCACTCACCAGCCCAGGCATCCGAGATAAATGTTAGCCCTGTGGCCACCGCAGCCAAAGCAGTTCCAGCAAATGAGCTCCCGATCGGTCCTGCAGAACTCGGACCGCCAGACAAGAACTGCCACATCCTCGGCTGGGGTGGGAGAGCTGTCCAGCCTGTGGTTAGACTAGGAAACAGGGCAGCGCTTTCAGGGGTGACGGAGAAATGACAACAGGAGAAATCCGAACTGCTTGTGGCCCTGGAGAGAACCTGTGAGCATTGATGTTGCACATGGTGGGGCACTGGGGTTGTGAACCATCTGTCCACTGGATTTTAGGAGCTTTCCTGAATTGCAGAAGGAAACAAAAGCTTGGATACCACCATAGAGAGCAAATTACAGAATCCTCCAGTGACCCTAAATGCTTTACCATTCCTCAGACTCTCGTGTCTGCTGGCTATTGCATGAAATTTTCCCAAGCTGACCTTCCAGCAGCTGAGCTCACCTATTGATGCTGGAGCTGACCCCTCACATTTGGAAATAAAATTACATGGTGAAGAGGACAAAGGGAACACAATCAAGCTGGCAAGCCAGGCAGCCTTCCCAAGGAGCTCTTCACTTCACTGACAAAGTTTCTTCACCAACACGCCAGATGAAGAAAGCATGGCATCTCCGAGACCCCATCGTGTCCTGGCCATGCTTGTCTAATAACCCACCCTGGTGAGGAAATCTGCTAACCCCTCAATCAGATTGGGAACATCTGGGCGTTGCATTGGAAGATCCATAGAACAAATCAAACCACAATATTTTCTGCTTGCGAGGGTGCTGCGGATGTTTCTGAGGTCCCAGCAGCACTCCTTCCTTCAACGAAGCCAGCCCGTGAGAGCCAGAAACACCCACGAGAGTTAATTCCCTCAGGACCAGCCTGCACAGATGGAGAGTCACTTTAGAAATATTTCACGGGTAAGATTACTCCTGTGCTGCAGCAGCAGTCCATGCGAGGACCCATCCTTGGCGCTCAGGCGTGTTGGCTGCCACATGCTGACACTGGTTCTTGCACGGGAGCAGCCCCTCCACTCAGCCCCGCTGCAGAAGGAAGTTCCCACTCTCCAAACTGCAGGTCATCTCCTTTAGTCATGTGCAAAATCCCACCATAACTAATCCTATGGAAGACTAGTTCTGCTAGCTACCTCAAATGTCTTGTGGAGTGAGACCTGCCTGGAGGCAGAGGAGCAACTGGAGCCCAGTAAGCAATGAAAGTCAGGCCAGGTGTGGCTCCGGTGTCCCCAGGAATCACTCGAACCGCACGTGTCCACGGCCAGAGCCCTGTATGCATCACGTGCACTGCTGGGAACCACGAATCATGTACCAAGAGAAGAAATTGGTCCTGGTGGCATCACTGTGCAGACCAAATGGAGAAGCTGTTAAGACTCCTGAGTTTAGTTTTCTGGGTTTTTTTTTTTTTCATTGAGTTGTTTAATGTAATTATTTGACATCACAAAGTCTCTGTCCTTCTCTAGGCAGGGAGCATGGGGAAACTGTTTATCACAGTTTTCATTCCTGGCCACTTACAAGGTCTGGTGGGCTGCAGAGGTGCTGCTGTGGGCAGCGTGCTTTGGGCACCAAGAAAAGGCCCGTGCCGCATCCTGCTGTAATCCTTGGTGCCAAGCGGTGCCCAGCCACCTCTGTGCCCTGCAGGAGGGACAGCAGTGTCAGAGCTGCTCCTTGGGGACACACACGATGTCCCACTGCTTCTCTGGGCCAGTTTCTCACTCAATTCCTGTCCCCTGGGATTGTAGAGTGTGCCTGGACTGTAGTTTTAGCCATGAGGGGGTGACGGTGGCAGACAGGTTGGCCCCGTGTCCCCAAAGGGATGGCATTGCCTGCTGCTAAGCCCTGTAGGATACAGGGGTGGTTGACACCTTACGGTCACACAGTGATGGTGCGTCTGGTAGTGAGCTGTGCTCTGGCACAGCACAGTGGTGTGGGCTCTAGTGACCGAGCTGGTTATCCCTGCCCTGGTAGAGATCCCAGTAACCCCCAGTTGATCCTAGTGACACGGGATGAGTTAGCGGGCGTGATGGTATTGCTGGTGGGCAATACCTCCAAGGCCAGTGTGGAGGGGCCAACTGCCCCAGCCAGGGCATTTCTTCTGAAGCTGTTGTGACTGGGACCAGCATTTCCTATGAAATCCCAGATCCCTTTCTCAGGCTATGGAATCAATAAAGTATTTGTCTGTACTGCTGCCTGCTTGGTCGGGCTGAGCTGGCACCCTCACGCACTGCTTGTGACTGAATGATTGGCCTGGGCAGAGTGAGGCAAAGAGCAGCTCCAGCCTGAGGGGGCCCCATGGGGGGTCACTGCTGGCAGCTCTGTCACCCCCTTCTGTGCAGTGGCTGGCCAAGACCCTGGGGAACATCCCAAGGGTGAATGTGTGGGGAAGCATAGGACTGTCATCTACCATTGCACCTGGGAGGGCAGTGGTGGCTAGGGGAGCCCTAAGAACGGGGCTGTGCCTGGGGCAGCCTCCGTGAGAGCCTGGGCCCAGCCTCTGTGTTCCTTCCCATCACTCTGAGGAGCCCCCAAGCCACCTCTGTGGCTGCACAGGGCCATGCAGGGGGACGCTGTGGCCCTTCGCTGCCATCCTGGGCCTCACTGGACACCCCCCAGTATGTCCCAGTCCCTTGCGCAAGGTCCAGCACCCTGGTGTGTGCCCCAGGGCTGGGCAGAGGGGCAGGATTCTCCCTGGCCCTGGCAGCTACAGGACTCTGCCCAGGGCAACACAGGCTGCCCTGCCGGGTGCTCTGCCTGCACCTGACACAGCCGCCGAAGCCACTAGGGGTGCCCTCGGTGGGTAAGGCCACCATGAACTCAGCCCGTGGCAGCGGCCATGCTGTGTGAGGGTGGAGGTGCAGGTAGGGATGTCCCCGGGGTGTTGTCACCCACCACTGTCCCCAGCGTGTCCCCTGGAATTGTCACCCATGCACCCCAGGCCAGGGACTCCCCTGGCCAAAGCGAGGGGATGCAAGCGCTGCCTGCGCCCTGGCATGCCGCTGCTTGCGAGTGCCCAGGGCTGGCGCGGTTCCACTGGGGACTCGGGCTGCTGAGCCCCAGAGAGCCATGCTGGGTGCTCCCCCCATGGGGACGAATATGGCGGGTGCAGTGGGCTGAGCCTGGGGACACCCTGACCCCGGGGCCTGAGGCTGCCTCATGCCAACCCACCGTGGCGGTTGCCACACGGGGAACCGTGGCCAGGAAGGTCGAGCTGTCTGTAGGCAGGAGGATGAGTGGCCAAGGGGACCAGGGCAAGGCAAGCAACATAGTGGCCCTGAGTGCCACAGGCAGGGCTGCAGGCAGGAGGGAGGCATCGCTCTGTCCTGCCAACACACCCTCAGCACTGCTGGGGAGTCCCATGGGGCCCAGATCCCTTGGAGTGGGGCTGTGATTGGCAGCTCCACATTCCCGTGGGCTTGTACATTCCTATGGGGCAGCTCCGCATTCCTCCCCTCATGGCCCAGTCCTCCTCCCCAGGACTGGCAGGCAGCCCAGGGCCGTCACACTCAGGCTCCTGCTTTGTGTTAATTGCAAGAACTCATCCCCAGGGTGCCTGATGCCAGCCGGGCTGCAGAGGGCTGGGGCAAGTTGCTGGGCTCTTCCCCCCAGCCCCTGCCCAGAGCAAAGGGCCTCGTGCCATTGCAGGTGATGGGAAGCAGCGGGTGATGGCGGGGACACAGGGCAGTTGCCCGTGGTGTGCCGAGCACGAGCTGAACGCCTGACTGCACCCACAGGAGAAGTGTACATTATATCTCACAGGGCCGCATACCCACAGCTCCCTTTGCCGGGTGGAGGCTACACGGTGCTAGCCGCCTGAGACTGCCTCTTGCCGACACCCCAGAGTGCAATAGGAGACCACATCAGCGCAGTCTTTTATCCGAGTCTCTTCCTGGCTCATCCAATGACCCTGACTGCTGCCCAGCCACAACAGCCCCTACCCGGGCCACCGAATGCCCCCACGCCATCGCCATGCTGGTAGTCTTTAAATAACCCTGAGTTCGACCGCGCCGCGGTACCCAACACAGCTGCTCCTCAGCCAAATTCCCCTTCCACAGGACAGCGGCACAATCCAGGTCGGCTCTGGCTGCCGAACCTCCTCCGCTGCCTCTTGGGCTAGTCTCTTCAGACGCTGCACGTTTCCCTACCCGCACACACATCAGCCTGCCTCCGTCCTCCTCCTCCTGGAGACCCAGGCAGTGCAGAGCCCCACGGCAGTGCAGAGTGCGCCGCGGTGGTGCCACGAGCCCCACAGCCCTGCGGACAGCCCCGCGGTGGTGCGACACCAGCTGCCTGGTGTGTCCCGTCGTTGCAGGCTGCTGCACTTCTGTGGAACAGCCTGGAGAAACTGCCCCTTCCCTTCTCCAGCTTTCACGCTACCGATTATCCTGGGTCAAAGCCTTGCAGGGGCTGGTCTCCAGCTCCCGGTCATGGTTTGGCAAGCTGACAGCAGGAGAGCTGGCAATGGCGTGGACCTTCTGGTGGTGATTCAGAGACTGCCGGTGCCGGAAACTCTTGCTGCAGCCGTTGCACTGGAAGGGCCGCTGCTGGGTGTGCCGGCGCTGGTGCTCTTCCAGCGATGCTTTCTGGGGGAAGCTCTCCGTGCATTCGATGCAGCGGTAGAGCCGCTCCCCGGCAGCGCTGGCCCGCGCGGGCCGGCCTGTCCACCCACCCCGCAGCTGCACCCCGTGGATGCGCTGGTGCTTCTGGAGGTGGTGCTTCTGGATGAAGCCCTTGCCGCAGGCAGAGCAGCGATAGGGACGCTCCCCGGTGTGGATGCGGTAGTGCTTGTTGAGGTTGGACTTCTCATTGAAGCTCTTCCCGCAGGCAGGGCACTGGAAGGGACGCTCGCCCGTGTGCAGGCGCTGGTGCCGCAGCAGCGCGGCGTGGTGGGCCAGGCTTTTCCCACAGGCTGTGCAGATGAAGGACCCATTGTTCTTCCTCGCCTGGTTCTGCTGCCGTGCCAAGAGGTTGCGCTTCAGCCGGACGCTCTTCCAGCCCAGCGGGAGCGCGCGGGACTCTTCCCCCACGGCACAGGGACGATGCTCCTCCAAGCTGGGCTGTGATGAGGCCACCTCTGCGGTAGTGTCTTCTCCCAGCGGCATTCCCTGGGGCAGGGTGAACGGATGGTCAGTCCCCACACCGAGCACATGCTCTGTTGGGAAGGGCAAGCCCGGGGCAGGATGAGCTTCCACCGGCACCACCACGGGCTTAAATTCAGACTGGGCGGTCCCGTGTTTGCAAAACTCCCCTAAGCCCTCTGCTGCTGCCTTCTGCTCGTCCAAGCCAGCGTGGCTCTCCCAGGGCACTGGCTGCTCCTGGCTCAGGGGAACCTCCTCTTCCAGTCTCACTGAGGGTGCCTGTGGCAAAGCCAGGATTTCAGATCCTTCCTCCTGGGGCTGCTGCTCTTCTGTCTTGATCACAATCTTCTCACCTGCTGAGAGACAGCAATTCATTCCCGGCAAGGGAAGCTCTCCCATGCCCGCAGCCCCAGTGCAGGCATGGGAGCCGAGCTTCCCCTGCAGCACATTGGTGAGACGAATCAGCAAATGTGCCGTTAGAAAGAGAGCAGGAAGGTTTTACTGAGAATGAAAAGGGAGAAGGACACAGGAGGTGGAGGGGGCATTGGCATCTGTTGGGGGTTACCCAGATATCTTGTTGGACCTCAGGGACATTTGATGGACTGACAGTGCAATACTCATAAAGAAACCAAAACAGAGGAAACATGAACGCAAAGTTGAGGTGCAGAGTCCTCTGTCCTGGAAGGAACTTTGTCAGGAATGGCAGAGTTTAGATGGGTGAATCTGGGGAAAAGGATCAAAGCAAAACCTTCCAGGAGCAGGAGGGAGTGTCTGTTTGCAGGTGTACAGCTGCACAGCCACCCTCGCACTAAGCCTTGCCCCAGGTCTCCCTATTTTCCACTCTTTATGGCAAGGGGGCTCTTCTGGGCTTAAAGATTTGGTCTTAAAAGTTTTAAGGAGCCCCCAATCACATGGCTTAAATTCCCCGACAGCTTCTGACCACCTACAAGACTGGAAACGCTCCCTGCAGGGACGTGATCTGCTCGGCTGGCCCTGTCTCTAGCAGGAGCAGCAGTGGCACTGCTGTGGGCAGGCTCCAACCCGCCTTGCTTTGTGGGCAGGCAGCAGCGGCATGCAGGCAGCAGCAGAGCAGCACAGCAGGCATAGACCCTGCCCAGCCCAGGCATGTCGCTAGTGCTCATTCTCAGCCTTCGCTGCCAAGCAGCTGCTGTGACTCACCGGCGCCAAGGTGCCCCAACACAGCTCCCTTCTCTGGCAGTCCATGGGTCCTCGTACCCAAATCCTCCCCATCATTGGCCAGTGGCAGCAGAGCAGGTTTGGAGCTGGCATCTCCAGGCCCTGGGAAGGAAGAAGGGGCAGTACGAACTGCTGATGCTGGGGACCAGCACCAGCTCCCCTCGATAAAGGGCTGCTCTTGCACAGCGGGAGCTGTGGGGCACCCAGAGGGGTCCTGGGCTCCCAAAGCAGTAGCTCAGGTTTCCCAGGACTGTCTGAGCAAGCAGGCTGGTGTCAGCCAAAGCAGGCAAATGACTTCAGTTGCCCCAAGAAGAAGTGACAGCTGGGCACTCAGCCTTTAAAATTTCAGCCAAAAATAATTAGTGCTAAAATTTAGGACTGTCTGCAGCAAATCCCTACAGGGTGGTATACATACAGCCCGTGTCCTGGCAAAAAATGGTGCAGGAACGCAGGTTGCAGACACAGTGTGGGCACATCACTGTCCTGACCGCACAGGGAGGACTCCTCTGCTCCCGCAGACACTGTGCTGAGTCCTGGGATGCCAGTGGATGTCTGCTCCTCCTGCAGTGCTCCTGCTCACGGGGGCAGAGCCTCACAGGGCAAGTCAGGGCTGACAGAGGGCCAAATCCTGGCAGTGTCTGAGTTCCCCCACTGACAGCACTGCTGTGTTGGCAAGACGAGGTGTTCTTTGGATACACAGGGTAAGCATGAAGCACTGTTGTCACCCACCAAGGGGCACCAAACCTTAAACATGTAAAGGCATCACCTCTCACTACCTGTTCTCCTCCACACACCCAAACAACACAGCAGCCTACAAGTAGTTGTAAGCTGGATTCAGCCCAGGGGATGATAATGTGTCTGACATGAGTAGAGACTGATCCTCACCCAGAGAGACCACAGCCTCGTAATTCCCCTTCATCATGATCCTGCAGAGCTCCTTCTGCCGGCTGTCCAAGCTCCCCCACTCCTGCTCTGGCAAACTGGCCGCGTCATCCTCGCACACCGCTGGCACCTGAAACCACAGGAGGCACCGCCTTGGCGCTTCCCTACCTTGTCCAACCCCCCCCCAGTCCCCACCACTCCCCCCAGAAAGCAGAATGTGGGGTAACGCAGTGTGGGTCCAGAGCTTCTATGGAAAGAAGCCATGTCGCAGCCTGAACCCAGGGAACAATTTCAAGATGGCTCAGCGAGGCTCAATTGTTTCCCCCCACACACAACCAGGACAGATTCTCAAGCACCTCTCGTTCCCTTGATCCACACCAGCAGCCTGAAGCAGCCAGGTGAGCAGTAACCCCCTCATGCAGGAGCAGGATGGGTGGGAAGTTACCGTCCCACCGGTGAGGTGACCAGTGGGACCCAACAAGGCTGAAAATGCTCAGGGGGCTTGTGCTCTGCTCCCCCTCTTCACTGGGGACAGGAAGGAGTGGGCAGTCTCCGACTGCTGCCTTGGTGTGCTGGCTCCCAAGGTAGAGCACTGGAGGGGGCACATCCATGCTGCTCTGCGCAGCTCCCCACAAGAGCCAATGCCACACCTCACCAGTCGCGCTGTCGCCTGAGGCGCGTCTCCACTACCTTGGGCATGTCACCATTACCCAGGGCTCATCTGCATCACCTTGGACACATCCCTGTTAGCTGGGGCTTGTCCCTCTTTGTCACCATGGGCACATCCCTGTTAGCTGGGGCTCGTCCCCATCACCTTGGGCACGTCCCCGTTGTGTGGGCCCGTTACCTTGGGCTCGTCCCCACCGGGGCCCGGGCCGGGCCTGGGTGCCCAGCGGCTGCGGTGCTGGAGCTGGCGCTCGACGTGCTCCAGCCGCCGCGTGTTCTCCTGCACCAGGGCGGCCAGGGCGGCCCACCTGCGCTCCAGCCGACTGCCGAAATCCAGCACCGCTTTCTCCAGCCCCGTCACCTTCTTCTCGGCCGTCTCCGCTCTCCCCTCCAGGCTCAGCAACCTCAGGGCCTGCGACTCCACCTTCCTCTCCACCGCCTGCACCGCCGCCACCACCGTCCACAGCGAGATCTCGGGCACCGCCGCTGCCTTGTCCCCCTCGGGGCCGGGCCCGTGGCCGGGGAGGGGGCCGTGGCCGTGGGGCTGCGGCGGGAGCGGCTGCCAGGCCTCGGGCCCCCACTCGGGCTCCTGTCGCGGGGGAGGAGAGGAGCGATGAGGGGCCGCCCCGCTCGCTGGGGCCGGTGAGCCCGCCGCACCGTTTCCCCTCCCGCCCCTCACAGCGCCTCAGGGCCCGCCCGCCCGGGCCCACCGACCCCAGCGCCGGGGGCTAACACCGAGGCTCGCCGGCAGCGGAGCGGGGCGGGGTGTGTGCGGGGGGGGGATCGGCCCCCCCCCCCCCGGGGCCCCGGGGGGGGGGGGGGGGGG
>NW_010972436.1:29864276-29868568 GCF_000737465.1 Haliaeetus leucocephalus | reverse complement strand
CCCCCCACCCCCCCCCCGGCATTCCTGGTACCCCCCCACCCCCCCCGCGCAGCGCTCGCCGGGGACGGCCAGGCACGGCAGGGGGCCCCCCCACACCCACCTCCCCCCGGAGCCAGAGGAAGCCACGTTCAGCCACGGAAAGCATCCTTATTTCTATGGCATCTAATTGGCGCGCTCTCCAGAAAAGGGACGAGTCCTCCACCGCAGCAGCACCCGCTCCCGGTGTCCCACCCGTCCCACCGGGGCTTCGAGAACAAGGAGCGACCCGCACACCAAGGGTCTGCACGGGCAGGGCTGGGCGCCCGCCGTCCCCGCAGCAGGGCAGGAAAAACTGGGCGACGCTGCCCGTGTTCCAGCCTTCATCAGACTCGCTCACATCCGCGGTCAAAGAGGGAAAGGAGAAGGTCCGACGGGAGTCTCCTGTCCCCGGGGAGGACACCTCCCAGCTTCCCAACCCCTCTTCTACTATGCTTCCCGCTTCACGCCTCTGCGTCCGCGCCTAAATGTGTGCCGGTGGCACGGGCAGCTGGTCCCCGCAGGGGTACGGCCTCCCCTGCCGCATGTGGATCCTCTGGTGCACGATCAGGTGGTTGTGCCGCTTGAAAGTCTTCTGGCACACGCCGCACTGGTAGGGCCGCTCGCCCGTGTGGGACCGGTGGTAGCGGACAAACTCAGAGACCCACGCGAAGCTCCTGTTGCAGCAGGGACAGAGAATGAGTTGGTGGCTAGTGTGTTGTCGCTGGTGCAGGATCAGAAAGCTCTGGCTGGAGAACCTTTCCATGCATTCGTTGCACGTATACATCATTTTCCCAGGTGACAGCGGGTATCTCTTGGGGCTGGGCTTCCCCCACACCGTGCTGTGGTCCCTGCTCAGGGGTCGGGACTGGGAGGCAGGGCACTGGGCCCGGCCGGAGCGCTCCTCCGCCTCCAAGGACTGGCAAAACCCCTTAGCCGCTCGCGCCCGTAGGTGACGCCGGATTTTCTTCTTGGACATGAAGTTGCGGTTGCAGTGCACGCAGATGTAAGGCACCCAGTTGCTGTGGCTCCGCTCATGAATGATGAGGTTGATCTTCAGCAGAAAGTTCTTCCTGCACACGGGGCAGGAATAGAATTTCTCCCGGGTGGAATTTCGCTGGCAGGCCGCAGTCCGGCCCGTGCAGGAGCCGTCCATGGCCTCTCCCGGGGCGGCGACCGCGCAGCTGGGATCTGCCTGTGCCGTTGCTCTGCAGACATCTGGTATCGCCTTCTTACCCAGTTCTTTGGGAACGTCTGCTGCCAGACCTTGGCCACCATTCCCTGAATCTTTCACGTCCCCCTCTTCCAGGGGTGTTTCAGGCACTGCCAGCTTCTCCGCAGCAACCTCCTCCTGCGGTACCTCCACTGGGATCCCCACCTCGGCATCTGCTGGGAATTTTTCAGAACCCAAACATCACTCTTCCATGTGGTTTTGAGGACAAGGCATAAAGAGCAAAGGGCTTTCCTCCCACCCCCCCCTTGCCTCCCACACCCTCCCCAGCCAGCAGCCAGCACAAATCTCAGCCCGCTCTCCTCTTCCAGCTCAACGTCTTCACACCTGGACTGCACGAAGACCGGGCACAGCTACAGCTCATCCCTGCAGACACCCCAAGGGTGGTTTGAGATGACAAATGTCACCTAGGTAGGATGGGGGGTCTAATAGAAACATCAGGGCTCGTCCTTCGAAGCAAATCAACTGGGTGGGCTGGTTCACACCGTGCCATGCCTCATCCTTTACAGTTTCAAGGCTGGCAACAGGATTTACTGCCAGAACCCTTTCTTGGCCTGTCTGAATCATGTAAAATCCTGTCTTGAAAGCCCCAGGCCCAGAGAGAGCCCTGTGCAAACTTCCTGCTGCCCTCCGAGTGTGCCAGCGGCTCCTCGAGGCTGCCAGCCCCACCAAGGAGGGATGAAGGGCTCTGTCCCAGTACCTGCTGCGGGAGGACGCAATGGAGACCGGTTCAGATTCACCGCTTCATGACAGCACCTGGAAAGAGGGCAGGAAGGGGACGGGGTTGGCTGGCCGAGATCTGCTGGGACAGCGGTGGCTTCATGAGGGACATGTGCTGTGAAGGCAAGAAGAGCAATGATTATGATGGGTGAGATACAGCCAGGCAGGGGCCTGAGATCCCTCGCATCAGCTGGGTTTGCCAGCCACTCACAGGCACTGCAGTTTGCTGTGACCGCCAGGCTCCTGCTTTCCTCCGGGTCCATACAGTTCCCCTCGCAAGGCTCCTTTGTCGTCATCTCCAGCAGACCATTGTTGCTCGCGCAGCTCGGGCAGTTTAGCTCTGGGGAGGAGAAGGGCACTTGGCTTTACCAGCAGCCAGCTGGGAACTCAGAGGAGCAAGCACAGGGGTGGGGGTGCCCCCTCCCAGGCCTGCAGGGGATCAGGATCTTTGCAGCAGCACACAGCAGCTGCTGGGTCAGGGGAGGGTGACCAGGCTATCGATGTGTCCCAGCACGTTCCCTGTGTCCTCTCCCAGCACAGGCTGTCTATAGCCATCGCAGGAGACACCTCAGTCCCTGTGGCTGAGGGCAGGGACCACAATCGTCCCAGTAAGCGGCCAGGAGCCAGAATCCTGGCACAGAAGAAACCCAGTGTCACACACCTACGGCTGGCTGCAGAGATATGTTTGCTTCTTCCAGGTCTGACTCCGCCAGTGTGCACAGCTCTTCTGCTCTTTCGATCCGAGATAAGAGTTCAGGTTTGGATAGGGCACAGTCTGTTCAAGAGCAAGACAGACATCAGAGGCAAGATGCCACAGCGTCTTTGAGGGTGCGCCCACAGCCTGTCAGCACAGAGTCAGTCCCAGCCCAGAAAAACTTCATCTCCCACCAGGGCCGGGTCAGTGCCAGTGGCACATTGGGAGTTACAGGCAGATAGGGACCAGCAGGCAGCACTTCTAGAGGAGAATATGAAAAGCATCCTCTGGCATGTCTGACAACTCCCCCAGCAACAACTGCAAGAAAATCCATCCTTGCTCCACAGGGGGGAAATCCCTGCTACAGAAACCACCCCTTCGCCCAGAAATTCATCTTACAGATAGGAAAATGCTGTGAAGCACATAAGAGAATTGTAAGGCTCTTGATTTGAGTATTAGAGTGGGTACACCTCCCCACAGCTCCGCAGCCTGCCTCGCTACCTGTCTCTGCTCCAAACCACCACGTATCAGTACTGCTGCTCCTCACCAGCCAGGAGCTCAGCCAGCTGGAACGCGCAATGCTGGGTGAGGATGAACGGCTGACTCGCCCCACTTCGACAAGAGGCACTGCGAGGGGAAGGCAGGAGTTTCCTGCCCTGATCTGGGATTACGCTCGCCCCTCAACTCCTTCCTCAGCACTTTTGCTCTGGCTCCTCAGGCTGTGCTTGCAGGGGACTCCCATGGCATGAGAGGGTGGCCCTGGCTGGGAAGTCCAGGCTCCCGCTCCATCACCTGAGCACCAGAAAGAATTAATTACAACCACAAGGCTCTAGGTGTGCTAAGCAGGGTGTCATAGCATTGTTTAGGATGGAAAAGACCTTTAAGATTGAGTCCAACCGGACTTTTTGGAAAGCTCATTTCCACCTGCGAGGGCCACACATTTGAAAATCGAGCCAGAGGCAGCCCAAGTGCTGCCCCATGAGATCATCTCCCCCGCCTAGCTCTCCCTCTGCAACGAGGGAGTGCGACCAGCCTCGCTTCCCACACCAGGCAAATGGACAGCACATCTGCCACACTGACGGGAAACCACATGAGGATCTAGAGAGATATGGAAGCAGGAATTTCTGTGGTGAAAAGAGGGAATTTCTGTGATGACAGCCCGGGGAGCTCAGCGTACCTGTTCTCCAAGAGGAGAAGACACTGAGCACTTACTACCCCTCCTGCGTGTACCTGCCAACCTCCGACCTGCCAGAGAGAAGGGACAGGGAATCGAGTGGATCATCTGAGGACTGTAGATCCCAGTGAAACGCAAAGACGCAGAAAAGTAACCCTGAGAGAGCTCCCCGGGCAGCAACGGCAACTGCCAAACCAGTGCAAACAGAGCCTACACAGGGACACCAGCATCTCGTAGTTGCCTTCCATCACGGTCCTGTACAGCTCCTTCTGCCCATCGTCCAGGCTTGCCCACTCCTGCCTGCTGAAGTGCACCGCGATGTCCTCGAAAGTCACTGGCTCCTGGGAGCACAGGGGCTGGGCTGTAGGAGGGGGCAGCTCCCCCTCAAACAGCTCCCAGCCCCTCAGACACCGCCCCCCCGGCCCAAACAGCCCCCCAGAAGGAGTCTCACATGCTCG
>NW_010972436.1:29863954-29864266 GCF_000737465.1 Haliaeetus leucocephalus | reverse complement strand
CCAGCCCCACTTCCAGCCCCCTAAGCGGCCCCCCCATTACCGGCCCCCAGACACCCTTCAGCCCCACAACGGCTCCACAAGCGACTCCCCCTCACCTCCTCCAGGCTCACCCCTTGCTCCCCACAAGCGATTCCCCAGGCTCAGCCCCGCACCTTCCCGCCTCCCCTCCGGCCCCCGGCCCCGGTCCGTACCACCGGGAGCAGCAGCGTCCAGGGGGGCCAGTCCCTCAGGGCCGCCTCCGCCCGTTCCAGCCGCCGCTCCAGCGCCTCGAGGCGGGCGTTCAGCTCCGCCATGGCCCCCGCCGCGGCCGCG
>NW_010972436.1:29852152-29862697 GCF_000737465.1 Haliaeetus leucocephalus | reverse complement strand
GCGGCCGCTTTCTGAGCTACGTTACGCCTGGCAGCCATCTCCCGTGAGGCCCGAAGCGTTGGGTGAACGGCTTAGCTTCCATCGCCTAAGCATCAAGCAGGGAGTGGTGGCTTATGTATATATATGTTTAGGTTCAGTCCTATCTCGCTGCGAAAGGACAGGTTGTTGCATTTTTACGAGAAACGGTAGGTTCTTCCCCACACCAAGGTCTGCAAACTGCCTGCGTGATGGGATTGGGCTTTGCGCAGGGGGAGGTAAGAGTATTGTGGAGTTCACACTTTGTTCTCCGGGAATTAGCAGAGCTCTTGCAGAGCCGAGTCCTTACTCCCTTTGTGTCACAAGGATGCCCCCAGGCAGGAATTTTTTTTTTTTTTCCTCCTTTCAGTACTTGATGTGCCAGCAGCAGTAATAAATAGAAACAAGGATGTTTCCTGAGGATGTTTCATGGCTCCAGGTGTCACTTTTGTGATTGCAGGCCCCGGTTGCATTCGAAAGCAGCGCCGCTTACTTTTCTGCTCAGGAGTGGGAGAACCTGGAGGAATGGCAGAGGGAGCTGTACAAAAACGTGCTCAGAGGGAAGAATGAATCTCTGATCTCTCTGGGTAAATATCACTGTTTCAATCAGTTATTGGCGCTTCTGGACTAGCTCCATTTTGGGGACGTTTTCCCACACCTGGGAAGCAGATTTGTAGAATCACGGAGAAGTCAGTGCCTGTTGCTGAGGGCAGTGCAGAGCACAGCACACGTCACATCCAGTCTTGCTCTCTCCCAGTGCTCACTGGGTGTGGGTGCTGGCTGCAGTCACCTCCCTGTCACGGCCTGCTCCCTGCGGTGCCCGGTGCCAGCACAGCCCACAGGCCCCTTCCCTCGGGCCCGTGGGGTTTTTCCCCACTGGGGTAGGGTTGGCTGCCAGAGGCGGAAGCTGCCATCTCCCGGTGGGCCGTGCAGAGGGCTCCCCATGCTGCCAAGCGGTGTGTTGTGGCCAATGGAGCTGGTTTCGTGGACACAGTAGGCATTTTGATGCAGCGCGGAAACCTTAATATCTCTCTGTTCCTCAACAGATTATGTGATCTCCAAACCTGACTTCCTGTCCCAGCTTCAGAGAGGAGAAGCGCCCTGCAATGGGGACAAGGCGGCTTCGAGAGAGATTCCAACAGAATCAAGTGCAGGCAAGAGACAAATTACAGCTTTATTCTCAGGCGTAATATTTGCATGTTGTTGTTACCAGATGGAGAATGTCACAAGGTGATAGTCCTGACTTGCTATGAAGGGAACTTCTCACATCTCAGGAGGAGCGGGTTCAGGGGGAGTAACAGTGTTAGAAAAAATTGTGATGGGTTTGATCTTTCTCATTAGCAGAGCCTCTGCTGTTTAGACTTGATGCGAGCAACCAGGACAGCAGAGAAGGAGCGCAGGAAGTCCTGGAGGGAAGCACAATGCTGGCTGAACCTGGACCTGGTGAGCACTGTTCTGAAAGGGTGTGCTTGGACACAGGGACAGGGAGGACACTCTCCTGAAACAGGGGGTAAGGGAGGAACCACCTCTCTTGCAGGGCAGAGTAAAGCTCCCAGAATTAGGAATGGGAGATGCTGGAGAGAGGTTCTATGTGAAAGCAGGGTAGCTGGGAGCAAACCTTCTGGGCACAGTGAGGGAAGAGCCGAGCAGTGCTGTGATATCCAGTAAAGAAGTTTCCTCTTTACCTTAGCAGACTACAGCATTCCGGAGCCCAGCTTTGCAGGCGTTGTGAAGCAAGAGGAAGAGCCATGCGTGGAGGAGGAGGGAGCCACGGAGGATGCAGAGTTTACCGAGCTCAGTGTGGGTGAGTTCCGAGCAATCCCAGAGTGCACTGTGCAGCTGGAGATGTGGGGAGTCCATGACCTTCCTGCTGTGGGACAGAGCGTGCTGAGACATGGGGACTGCGGAGAGGCAGGCGGGGCATTGGGGAAAGAGCAAGAGCCATGCTGACATTAGGGAAGTGGGCAGAAAGCATATGGACAGTTTTACTAGTAGGAAGATTAAAGTGCCGGGTAGACAAAACACTGCGTGTGAGGAGACAGGCATCCCTGAAATAAATCAAACAGAGTACACGGAATCATTAGGAATGAAGTCAAGAACAGTTCTCAAGGTCTTCTTCAAAGACAGTGTTATGTCAAAGTATCTGGGGAACTGAGTGAAGTTCTGCTCACTCAGTCTTGAAAGGAATGCGGCAGTCAGGGATGTGGTCTGGAGATAACAGCGAGGTGGGAAGCTTCCATATCGGGAGAGACTGAACGCGGTAGGGCTCCTCAGCCTGAGGAAGGCATGGTGGAGAGGGGAAGACAACATGGGGCTGTGCCTGGGTGAGCTGTTCGCAGCAGGAGCTGAAGGAACGAACCTTTGCTCTTTCTCGCTGCTCAAGATCCAGGGAGCACCCAGTGAAATGAGTGGGCATTTGCTTTAAACCAAGCAGGGCAAACTCGGTCATCGTACCTGTGCAACCTGTAGAACCTACTGCCACAGGGCACAGCAAGGGCTGAAAGCAAAGCGGGCTTAGAAGGGGTTTGGGCAAATTCCCAGATGGAATGTCACCTCTGGCTCCCATCTTGCTGCAGGGAGGCCATCCCCAGCGTTCAGCAAGGCCATGGCTGATGCAGAGCTCGGCTCTTCCCTCTAGCCCTTGGGCTTCTCAGCCCCTGGCCCAGAACACTCGGCTCCCTTTTGTGGGTCCTGTCTTATGTCCTCCAGAGCACATCTGCTGCTCTTCTGCTGGAATTTCTTCTGCTTGGTGGCTGCATCCTCAGAAGAGGGAGCTGTGCTCCTGAGCAGTGCCCCGATGGCTACCTAGGGGCCAAGGAGGTCACCGGTGAGCTGGGATGGCTCTGTTATTCCCAATAATAATGTAATATTTACTTGATTATTTGACTGCTCCCACCTCACCAGTCACTTCCTCACCCTCAGTCTGGGTCTCTGTTTATTCTCCTTGGGCCATATCAGAGGTGTCAGTGGGGTTTGCTCAGTTTTTTGATGGCATTTGCCCTGCTGTGACTAAATCTTAGATGCTTTTTCTCATGCCCATTGTGTCATGTTGTCACCTCTCTGCTGTCAGTCATTGCACAGCACTAGTGAACCAGGGAGTGACACCCTTCAGGCAGGAGGCTGATCCCTGCTTAGATTTTGCCCTCACTCTGTCAGCAGCTTTCAAAATGGTTGTCTGTTGGCAGTTTCCATCCTTGACCTTTGGTGGGTTTTCCACCAATGGGTCATATTCATACCCAGGTCAATGAAAATTAAATGTTCAGGTAGGAATGAGAGTAAAGAGAAAGTTTGAGACAGGTTTAGTGTGAATAGAAAACCCCAGGCACCTAGCTCAGAGATGAAGAGCAATGAACCCTCAAAGAAAATGTACTTTTACTGCCTCTGTGAGGACTACAGAGGAGGCTTCCTCATTACATATGTATTCTGAGCAGTAGCAGGCATGTCTCGAGTCAAAACCAGCCAGTGTTTGTGTGTGCCCTTTCAAGAAGAGGGCTATACAGGTGGGTCACCATGTCCTGGGAGTGGAGGGAAGGTGGTTCTCGGGGAATGAGCTGGTGCTCTCAGAAGAGTGAGAAATACCAAGTCATTGGTGTGGGGAGGGAGGTCTGTGAGGGGGTCCATGAGATCTTAGCACTTAGGAGGAGGAGGACAGCTGGAGGTGATTTTGGAAACTGCTGAACTCTACTATCTTGGAAGGCAGCACTTCCCTCTGCCCCCGCCCTCACGCCTTCTCACACTCGCTGCTCAGCCAGCTGGAAGGGAAGCATTCCTGTGCTTTTCACTTGTATTCTCTCTTTCGGTCTTTCAGCTGGCTGTTGTTCTATAAGCACAGCTGCCTTTCACGCTCCTTGTGTAAGACAGGCCTGTTTGATTCACGGGGTGGGGGGGGTGGACACGGGTGAGATTTCAGAAGTATCTTGTGTCTCACACCAGTGAATGTCCCCTTTGTTGTTCTTGTCAGTTCCAGCACATGAGGTGATAACCTTCAAAATAGAGCAGCTGGACTCTGAGGAATGCCCCCAAAGCTCAGAGTCCCCTGCAACTTTATCCAGTGAGTCGGAGGAGCTGCTTTTCCAGGGTCCCAGCCAGGTGCTGCCCTTTGGTAGTCAGTACAGCTCTCCTGTGCAGCAGGGAAACCAGAGCATGAGCAGTCTGGTGCCATCCACTCCAGCAGAAGAGGGTCTTGGTGAAAGCAGTGCTGTCACCTCCTATGGGCAAAACTGTCCCAACAAAAGACCTCACTCGTGTGCTGCATGTGGGAAGGGCTTCTGTCTGAAGAAGATGCTGACAACTCGCCAGGATTGCCACAGCACACAGTGCAGTGGTGAGCACACTGGAGATGAGGAGGACTTCCTCCCTCAGCAGCACCAGCAGACCCACATGGAAGACGGCACCCACATGGGAGATGGCACCCACATGGGAGATGGGACCCACATGGCCACAGAGAGATGCAAGCAGAACCAAAATGCAAAAGCCCATGCCAGCATCCCAGCCATGGACAAAGTGCACGACAATCCCAGGCACACAAAAAGCATCAACGACAACAGCAGCTGCAAACCAGCTCAGAGCAGCCACCCGCGGGGGAGGCCTTACAAGTGCAACAAGTGTCAGGAGTGTTTCTCCCAAAAGAAAATCCTCATCATCCACCAGCGTACACACTTGAGCCGGAGCAGAGAGGTCCTTTGGTGCTCATACTGTGGGAAGACCTTCAGCCACCCCTCCAATCTGATCCGGCATCAGAGGATCCACACGGGGGAGAGGCCATACCAATGCAACGAGTGCCTAAAGCGCTTCACCCAGAAGCAGCACCTGCTCCAGCATGAGAAGATCCACCTGCGTGATAAGAGCTGCGTGGTCACGCAGAGTGTGAGGAAGGCACCTCTACACAGCTTCTAGGCTGTGCAGGCTCACGCAGCCCTACAGCCCCTGGAGATGTTAGGAAAGGAGAAAAGAGAGTCTCTGCTGCTCAGTGTTAAAGGGTCTCTGACAATTTACCCCAAAGATCTAAGCAAAGTAGAATTAGGATTCACCTTGGCACCAGTGCCCTTTTAGTCGTGGTGGTGATGGTATGCCACAGTACCTCATAGTATGCCCCAAAATCTCTCCAGAATAAAACTGGTTTGGGCCTCTCCAAGTTTGAGTCAGTTGTTTGAACTGGTTCCAGCAAGGTTGAGTTTTTTGAAGCTTTTCTTCACCTGGAGTTTCCCTGGCTGCTCCCTTTGACAAAATTCTGCTGTTCTCAATTTCATGGGCAAGTTTGAGTTGCACGTTCACAAAAGACTCCTGGCAACTGAACACGTGCACAGGGTGAGGCCTCGCTGACAGCTTGCATGGATGTCCCCTTTGCCAAGGAGGGGCAGCCAGTCAGTTCCCAGCTCTCCCCATGCCTTGGCACAGGCCAAATGACATTTTCATTGCTGCTTCTGCTCAGGAAGCTAGCTGGAAAAGATAGGTTCAGTTCCTTCTCTAGGGCTTGAAATCGGATTTAGTTTGCTGTAAATGACGATGATAGGGCCAAGTTCTGCTCGGAGTTCTTCTGATGTGCACTGAGACACACTCTACTGGACACTCTGGGTTTGCACTGCAGTAACTGAGGGGAATTTGCTCCATTGTCTGTCACCTCTGAGCACACCCAAAGGAGGTGGCGTCACCCAAACCCCTTCTCATACCTCTACGATACTCCCAGTGGAACTGAGTGGGGAAACCACTTGCAAGCCAGAGGTGGGGCACACCTGTACTCCCAGGCTGAAGTGAGCATTCAGAAAACTTTCTGCTGACTGCCTGTACATTAACACTTCTTTTCTTTGTATTTCATCATTGCCTTCCATCTCCCTCTCCTCCTGGTAGCTTGGGGTACAGATGGTTTTTGTTCTTGGGGATCAGCTTTCATCATATCCCAAACCATTATGAAAAAATTCTCAGCATCTGAAATGTGTTTAGCAAATTGCCCAAATACATAGTGCAACTTCAGGGATGGCATCGCTGCTTGACCTGTTTTAAACCTGCTGCTCATTTCCTTCACCACTGATCGGACTTTAGAAACCTGTCTGTTTCTTCCTGGTCCCAAAGTGTCTGCCAAGGGGAGGGTGCAGGTGGCTGGCTCATCCCCTCAGACACAGAGATGTTCCTCTGGCTCCAGCTGGCTGCTGTGGCAGATATTTTAGTCTGGAAACTCCTTTAGCCAAGGAGTGAGGTCTCTTTCCATGTTCATTGTCGCCCGCCCTGCCAGGAGAGCGTAAGATGGGAGTGTTCCTGTGCCTGCTTTGGCCCAGCCAGCAAGGCCAGCTCAGGGCTCTGGGGTCTTTAAGCTAATTTGATTCTTGCCCTGAGCAGATTGGGGAGAGCCTGTGTGAACCTCTCTAAACCCATGCTGTGGGAGCTGGCACAGAGCCACACTTCCCAAAGCGTCTCCAACCACTGCAGGTGTTTGCCTGGTGATCAATTGTCTGCCACCTTTTCTTGTCCTAGTGTCTTTGATTTCATGGCTCCTGACATGTCTGAGTAGGTATGTGTGTGGTGATCCTCTCTCTGTGCACATAATTTTTTTTTTTTTTTTTCCTTCTACAAATAAATCTATTTTGTCACTTCTTGGTGTTTGGTAGCCACTTGCTACCATAAAGCAGTGAACATGGACCGGTTTTTTCTCCACTATTTGACATGCTGAAGGAGAGTCCCAATAAGCAGGTAAACTAATCAGTTCTCCAGTGGTTTCCTACTGACTCCGGTTAAACTGCTTTTTTTTTTTTTTTTTTTTTTTTTTTTTTTTTTTAGTACTTTTATTACTTAGACTGTGAGCCTTCAAGGCAGGGAACTTGTTTCTATCTGTCTGTAAAATGCCAGTTAAGTTTGCAGCAGTAGATACTTGATTTTTAATAACAATAACATTAAACTTGAGTGGATTAAAGCTGTGAAGTTCTCAATACTTTTTTTTTCTTTTTTTTTTTTTTAAATCATTTTACCTGCTGATAAATGGCAGTTTGTAGTATCAAACCTTACTGATGGAGGGAGAAAAGTCTACCTTGAATCGGAAAAAAGAGTGGGGTTTCGTTGTTTTTTCTTTTTTCAATATTGCGGTGGAACTTGAGCAGGAGAATTGTTTTCCATGTGTCTATCTACGGGACCTGAATGGTAAGAGTATCTAAAAATAGGATGTAAATAAGCTCACTATACAATTCTCATCCTGCAGGCAGATCACATCAATCCTGCCACCAGCAAAAAGTTTTCAGCAACTGCCACGATGCAGTCGTTATCAGTTTAGCCCAGCTGAGTCCAGGAAGAGCAGGATGTATTCTGGGATAAAGATGCTGCCGCATAAAGCAGCAGAGGGGCAATTGTCACCGATTCCTCTGTGACCAGAACGTCCTGAATCTTAGTTAGAATCACTTCGGCAGCACTCCTAGGTTATTCTACAACCAACCAACTACAGGTGCCTTTTCTGGGCTGTTTCTGTGTCTTACAAAAGAACAACTTAACAAGAAACATCAAAGTCCTGCCTTGTTGCCATCTCTCCTCCCTGTTGCACTATTGTCATCTATCTTCTAGTGCTGACCTCCTACCATGTCATTATTATTAGACATTTTAAACCTTAGTTAAAGAAAATGAAGAAGCTGCCTGACATCTGCTGTTGTGCTCACATCTGAGAGGTGTCTTTGTAACTGCAACTGTAAAAGAATTGGCATTTGGATAGTGAAAAGATGGGTGTTTCAGACGTGTGTGAGCTGGGGAGGGTTATGCCATCCCAACAGCACTCTCCTGTTTTCAACTGGGAGATTTTATATGTTAACCACTGTGAGCATCAGAAGCACTTGATGTGCTCCATGTTTCATCATTTCTTGACACTGCCTTTGACAATACAGATGAAGCAGTATTTTGCAGTGAGTCATAGTTTCCCTGTTTTAGCCCAGCTCCCCTGTATTTCAGAGACAAATATGTATATTTATAATAAATCTTGGAGCTATTTTGAGATTTGTGCTGCTTAAATGGCAAAAATTCAACCCTGAATCCAAGAAGAAATGTCAAGAGACATAGAAATGCAGTGCTTTTCCAAGACCAAGAGAAAGAAGAGAGTGATGCTTACAGGAAAGAGCAGGGGAAGGCCAGAGAAGATGTGGTGATGCAGAGGGAGGGAGTTTTGGGGGAGCGCAAGGTCTCCTACACCCACCTTCAGATGCATCATGGAGTCTCTGCATCTTCTATGAACAAGCACTGAGCGTTTATCGTCCTTGGGTAGCACTTCTCAGCGTGGAACTTTTTCCTGACCTTCTGTTACTTGGGCTGCTATAGCTTAGGCTGGAGTAGGACAGCAGCCTCCACTACAAAGCCAGATATCTAAGTTGAGATATTCTTCACAAAAGAAGGCAAAGTCATGCACAGAAAAACAGGAAAAAAATAAACTGACCCAGGTGCATCCAGGACAGCAACGTCTTACTGGATTCTCAAGTTCTGGCAAACGCAAACTATTTTGCTTAAAAGCAGCTCAATCTTTTGTTTGTTCATTTTGCAAGTACTTTCTGTTGTTAGAGCAACTCCCTGTTTTTTATTGCTTTATGACTTCAGATTTTTGTTTATAAAAGCCTCTCTGTGTCTTGCCACATAGAGGTGGGAATTCTTTGCATCCCATGGAATGCTGCATTTCGGAGAGGTATGCTGGCTCTCCCGTGTCCAGCTCCTTACGTAAGGATTAAACTCAAGACAAGAAGGACACATGTAAGTACAGAGAAGCCCTATCATCCTCTGGCAGCCTGGCTCTCCCCACAGGTCTGTCCCTCACCGAGAGGACCAGAACCATGTGCATGTCACAATAGGTGTCACCTAGCACTGTTGTCAGGTTCTTAAGCCTCTTTCTGTCCCTTCCTGGGGTGGGTCTGAACCTTTCCAAACGCTGGAGGGGAAGTCTTCTGCCCCAGCCACTCTTACATGGTCCCACGGGGCACACAACTGTTGTGACAAGCTGAGAGGCCCAGCATATCTCAGATGAATGTCCCCAGGAGGAGTATGAGCCCACCAACCTCTCATGGCCCAGAAGTAGGTCCTCATCACCGTGGGGTGGGACACCCAGGCAAGATTTAAAGAAGGCAGGTAAGAGCAGTGCGTTGTACTGCAGGTCAAACGACTGATTCCTGCTACCAGAGGAGGCTACAAAGAGCTGACATAACTCCGCACCATCCTGAGACCTACCTGTAGTAAGAATGTGCTCATCAGCTACGTAGGTAATGTTAGCAAGCGAACTTTTAACTTTGGAGTTTTGATCACCTCTTATGGTAAGGGAGGTCCTGTTTTGCATAGCTGATGGCCAGACAGTTTAGCAAACTTAGCAAATTAGGAGGATAAGGTGAGGTGGTGATTCCAAGCAGACTGTGGGTCATACAGCAGCTGTCAGTCATAGAGGCAAGGCCTGGGGGTGTCACCCGACCTAACTGAAGTTGCCTCTGTGGGGATGCCTGCAGTGGAGATCCCAGATGCTTTTGGAAGACCTGAATTTGCTGAAATCCCCTGTGGTGGGTGTACCCTGTGCACAAGATCCAATAAAAGCTTCCAAGCACTTCAGCTTTGTGTTTGTTTGTACAACGTACCTGAGATAAGTTCCTCCTGATGCTTGTCCAGACAAGGAGAGCCAAGGGGCTGCTGCAACCCCAGATGGGGCCATTAGGAGGGTTACCTCCCCTGGGAGCTCCCCTTCAGCAAGTCGACGGAGCAGGAGCGGGGCTGTGCAGGCAGCCTCCTGCAAAACACAGTCCAGGGCTGAGCTGGACTGCACGGCTGCCACACCACCCCATCCCAGGGCCATGGTGGCACCTGGAGCTGTGCTGAGATGAACCAGAGACCCTGCGCTGCACCCCAGCATGGTGGGCAAGGATGGGCCTTAGGCTCAGAGGGGATCCCAAGTCTCCATGGCTCTGAGAGGAGCCCAAATCCTCATGGCTCTGAGGGGATCCCGAATCCTCGTGACTATGAGAAGACCCTGCATCCTTCATGGCTTGAGGAAACCCTGCACCCTCATGGCTCTGAGAGGACACAAAATCCTGATGGCTCTGAGGGGATCCTGCACCCTGACAGCTCTGCAGTGAACTGATCCCTCATGGCTATGAGAGGATACCACACTCTTCACAGCTCTGAGGGGATCCTGAGCCCCCATAGGTCTGAGGAGACACTGGACCCTCACGACTCTGGGAGGGACCTCAAGCCCCCGCAGCTCTAAAGAGACCCTGTGTCCCTCCCAGATCTGAGGGGACCCTGCACACTCATGGCTCTGAAAGGATCTTGAGTCCTTACAGCTCTGTGGGGAACTGACCCCTCATGGCTCTGAGGGGACTCCGGTCCTTCAGAGCTCTGAGGGGATCCTGACCCCCCACGGCTTTGAGAGGATCCCGCTCCCTCAGGGCTCTGAGAGGACCTTGTGTCCCTCAGCTCTGAGGACATCCTGATCCCTCACAGCTCTGAGGAGATGCTGGTCCCTCCTGGCTCTGAGAGGATCCCCCGTCCCTCATGGCTCTGAGAGGAACCCGGTCCCTCCCGCCTCCGCGGCGCCGC
>NW_010972436.1:29844649-29852142 GCF_000737465.1 Haliaeetus leucocephalus | reverse complement strand
AGCGAGCGGGAGTGGCGGGCGCTGCGCGGCTGGCAGCGGGCCCTGCACCGCGCCGTCATGAGGAGCAACTACCACATGCTGCTCTCCCTCGGTAAGGGCCTGGCGCTGCCCGCGACCTCGAGGCGGGCGTGTGGCGAGGGGTCGGAGCGGGAGGTGGGCAGAGGTGACGGGTCCCCGCCGTCCTCCTGCCGGTCCCGTGCCGGTGGGACGCCCGGCTGCGCCTCACCTCATGCCTATCGCAGAGCCCGACGCTCCCAGACGTGATGCCCAGGCCCGGTCAGAAGGTGGGAACCAGCCGTGTGCTCGGAGCTGTGAGGATGGGGACGGGAGAGGTGATCCTGCAGAGGCCGGCACCGGTGAGTGGCTATAGGACGACTGGGCTGTTGGGACGCGGAGCACCAAAAACCCGCCAGCTGGGCTCTTTATGGGACATCAGCCTCTCTCCAAGGCGCTTGGTGTGTTGAGCATGGTCTTCCAAGCATGGCTGTTGGGCATCGCATCCCTACTAGTCTTACCAGAATGCTACATCAAACCACTTCTTCTCTCCTGGTTGCTGAGCTGTCTGCAGTTGCATGTGTCACACCTGCAGTCCCCTTGCAGTTAGGCCATGTCTGCATTGCCAGGCAAAGTGGGATGATGTTCGGTTTTCCAGTCTGAAGGCTGGCTGTCAAGAGGACTTTCTGTTCTGTGTGCACAAACGTGCACAGTGTAGTTGGTTTTACACTTGTCTGAAGTGTTCCTCCAATTCATTGATTGTGTCATGGAGGTATAAAGGTAATGTGTAGAGCATTAGTCCGTCTGCTTTTCCTTATTTATTTCATAGACTTTCCTTTTTTTGGTAAGTTTCAGTCATAATTCTCACTAGTGTTTTTCTGATGAGTTAGAAGTGGTCTGTGTTTTACCGAGAGTGACTGAAAAGGGAATGGCATAGCTCTGGCAGAACCAAAAGAGAAACAAAACTCAAGAACAAGATTTCAACTGGCACTCTCCTCTCCTGGGGCCACATAGAACATGTTTTCATTTGCTAATGGGTGCCACAACAAAATGGACATTACACTTGTGTGAAAATTTTGTGTGTTTCTGAGGCTCAAACATCTGCTGAGGGTTTTGTGACAAATATTTTAGGTCTGTTTAAGAGACCTTGGTCAGTGAGAACTAGACTTGAAGTGAGATTTTCTCTAGAATGTGAGTTAGAACAGAGCTGCTGTGCCTGGGATGGGATGAGAATTGGAATTAATTTTGTGTACAGAATTAAAATAACACTGGTTCCTATTAACAGAAGACAGCATAATCCATATTAAGCAAGAAGAAGAGTTGCGCGCTGCAGATCAGCAGGAGGGGGAGGCTGGAGAAGCTCCTGAAGAGCCCTGCCCGGGTGAGTAACTGCATACCTCGGAGGGAAAATGAAATAGAGGGATTAATTTCCAAGGTTTTTTTTTTTTTCCCACCTCTTCTCATGTATTCTAAATCTTCTGTAAAAAAGCTCACAAGTTTTGAACAGACATGCCACCAGTCCTGACGGGTAAGGGCTGGTGTTTCGTCTTTCCCTTCTCACGGCCATTTTGGAGTTTGCAAAGTATTTGGCCAGGTTTTATCCAAGCAGTGCAGTGTGGAATAGGAAATGTTTCATTCTCCCTTAAATTCTTTACTTTGCTTCCCTCAAGTTGATAGCGCTAAGCTGGTTAAATATCTAGTGCAAAGGGCCATTAGTCACTTTTTGGGGCAGATAGATTAACTTGGAGGAGGCAAAAACCAGTGCCAGAATGAGGTCTGTGGTTGGTGCCATCCATTGCATGGGGCTGCGATTGCAAGGAGACAGGACTGTGTGCACTGTTCTGGCTCCAGGGGAATCGGAGTGGCTGTGGCAGCTCCTCAGCTCTGCATCCCCTGCAGCCTTGTCTTGCAGGGCCGCAGTGCCTCTCCTCCTGCATATCCAGAGGCTTCAGGTTGCCTTTTCCCTCCTCCCTTCTCTTCAGTACTTTTTCTGCATACACAAGCAAGCGCACTGAATACTTGGTAGTGCTGTTGCTGTATGGGGAGGCTGTGCAGCCCAGGGACCTTTTTCTTGCCTTGTCACTTGGTGGTACCTCTTTGCATTACCAATAAACTATTCTGCTTTGGAGCTTGGCTGTCCTTACTCTTTACAAAGAGTAGCAGCTCTGTCTGTTGGCTCCACTGTAATTTTACTTGGCTTCCAGTGTATATAGCAAACTGGGTTTTTTTAGACCTTTCCATCAGGTTTCATTAACAAATTGGGCTTATGGGAACTTGGCTTGGGGGAAAACATAAACCAAAACAAGAGCAGGTTTCACCCTTGTGAAATCCTGAGCTTACGCAGTTATGATACTCCTGTCTTGAATTTTCTCCTTTAGCAGAGCAAGCGTTTTATGAGCCTGAGGCTTCAAGTCAGACCGAGAAAGGCAAAGAGGCGTATGCCAGGGAGCTGCCAGGTGCAGAGGGTGAGGACCTCCCAAGAGACCCTGACGCAGGTGAGGATTCCCTGGCAAAAACTCCCACTGCAGGAATTCCCCCTCAGGTGGCTCTTTGTGTTGTGTCTTCCCTGAGGCTTTGTCAGCACTGTTCTTATCTTTGTGAATTCCTGCATCTTCCGTGCTTTGCATCTTTCTCCAGTCTTTCTCAATTGTGTAAATTCTCCCCAATGAGCAGGATTTCAGACTTATGCAACTGATGTTTTATCATGGATTAAACAAGAGGAGGAGCCACGCTGCCCTGAACGACAAGACTTGGAGAAAGAAGAAATCTCTACAGACCCGAGTACAGGTCAGTAATGGATTTCAGCTGAGATTTCTGGGACAGTGAATCTAATTTAGAGTATTTTTTTTACACTATATTAAATGTCACGACATTATAAAGTAAGCCATGAAAGAACTGGAACAAACCTCAGTCTGCTCGTTAATATTTGTTCGCAAAAATTTCAGGTTCTGTCAGCTGAAGAGGCTCCTTCCTCCTTCAGCTGGCCTAAAACTGTCATAGGTGCTGTCTTGGGTTTCTGTTTAGGCAAGCATGGTGATGTGCTCAGGCCTTACGGATCAGGTTTTTACTTCCAGCTGGCTTGATGGTGTCTAAACCTGGTACCAATGAACATGGAGCCCTGACTTTGCATTCCCAAGCAGGAGAGTTATCCTGCAGTAAAAGAGAAGGCAGCTTTAATGCAAAACAATTTTAGGACATGCTGTTTGGAGATGTACATGCTAACATTCATTTGGAGGAGCGCACTTGGAGTACAGATCATGCTTGAGGTGGAGTTAATAGAGGGAGATTCATCTTTGGATCAAGGCTTAACCTCAAGGAACGGGTGTGCAAGTTTGGATGCGGATATTAATTAAATACAATCTCCTGGGCCACAACCCGGGACCACTCAGTATAGCTCTCAAGTGGATAACTGAGGAGGGAGTGCAGAGGAATATTTTGTGTAGCAATCAGTTGGTAGCCTGGAATTCCTTTACTTCATGTAAGTTATTTAGACATTCACAGCACGTGATGAAGTCACTATAGAGTAACTCAAGAGATAAACTCTCAGTATGCCGGTAACCACATGGGAATTGCTGATGTGAATGATTTTGCTCCACTGAAAAAGGTCGTCCCAGATATTGCCCTGGTGTAAGGATGGATCAGCTCCACCTAACTGCTTCCCAAGGGAGACCTGTTCCAGCTGCTCTGAGCGAGCTCACAGGGTGGGCTTCCCAGCCGACTCAGTCTGTTCCAGACCCTCCAGTCTGTGCTTACATGTAACCTGGAGTTACTGGGGTGAGAGAACATGCTTAGACAATTACTGTAGAGCAGCCGGTGCCTTTTACATTCATGCTTCAGCTTGGCCTGTGGTAACATGTTTTTGTGCTGATGTCCCAGTACACAGCCAGAGAAATAAGAGCTCAGGATGTTTTTGCAGTGCAGATAACTTTGGACTCAGCTGGTTGACGCTGCTGAGAGACCCATGGTCCTTTGTGATGCTCAGTGGAGTCTTTCTGTAGCAACTCGCAGATGTTGGAAGGGTCACGGGTCTTAGGAGACAGAAAAATCACAGAGCATTAGAAAGCAGGGCTGAAGAGCATTGGTGGAAATAATCCGGGAAATGAAACACTGGATATTTGTTGCAGGAAATGGTAATTACAGAAGGATGGAATTTGCAGGTTAGCATAACAGTTTTGTCCAATGGCAAATCTAGAACTGTGCCTAAGTAGCTCAGGCGCTGGGTACCTTTTTGCCTTGGATTATCAGGAGTCGTAAATGTTTTTTGAAGAAAGCAAGAGAGGCGTCTAGGGGAGAGGCAGTCTGACCAACAATTCTCAGTCTGGGCATGCCTCTGCATCGAGTCGGAGCTGTGTGCCTGCCTGGGGGTCACTTGTATAAGGTGCGAGAGCTTCCTTCACTCAGCACTGCTCCGAGCTCTCTGAACAAAGACATGGCCAGGGAGTGTCTCCCCCCAGAAGCCCAGCTGCAGAGACAACGGTTCATGTACAAAAAAGGGTGCACCCACACTGACTTGCTGAGCTGGCTTCGGTGCCTTCGCTTGGACCTTTGCTTCTCTAGATGCTCGGTGGAGTGTCTGGAGAGAAGCTGAGAGCACTATGGTGTGATGGTGTCCGGTCTATCAGGGA
Source organism: Haliaeetus leucocephalus (assembly GCF_000737465.1). Taxonomy (NCBI): domain Eukaryota; kingdom Metazoa; phylum Chordata; class Aves; order Accipitriformes; family Accipitridae; genus Haliaeetus; species Haliaeetus leucocephalus. The sequence continues at coordinate 29,847,523 of NW_010972436.1, read as the reverse complement.
ACTTAGATCTCACACTTCAGACATCTGAATGAGAGGGTGAAGATGAAACATTGCATTGATGAATTTTCATGTAGATTTAAAAAAAAAAAAATGGCAAAAAGCTCTTCTGTTTTCCCAGAGATTTTGTTTCAGTGGAATGCTGGTACTTGCACTCCCTTTCAGTATTAAAACCTCCCATCTTTTTTACTTTGTCTGTCTGTTAGCGTGACATGGCTGTAGACTTGGAGGGATACTCTTAAGAGGCTTCCTTAGTTGAAAGACTCTGAAATCTATCTGTTTCAGTGCATGATGAAAACACAAAGAGGGACCCTCCGGCAGATTGCTTTGAAAGCACTGTGTGTGACTCAGAGGTACCAGGAAGACCTGCAGAGAAGTTTTCCAAGGATCCTAGCCTCGGAGTGACATGGGACAGTCAGTGGAATTCAGAAATGATGGAAACAAACACCACTGGGAATGGCCTTGGGGGTGGTGCTCGGTACGACCGAGGGTTTGGTGAGCACTTAGACTTCTTTAGCACTCAGGAAAACAGTGTTGGAAAGAGACCGTGCGCGTACAACAAATGTGAGAGAAATTCCACCCAGCAGGAACATCTTCAGACGCCCCAGGGAGCCCGAGAAGGGGAGACATTTCCAGGCCCCACGTGTGAGAAGAGTCTCAACAAAAGGGTGTTCCATCTGCTGCACTCACAGCCGTGTGCTCCAGGTGAGAAAGACATTGGCCAGGGGGCTGCTCCTGCCTCCTGCGAGGGGCTGCCTGCGGGGCCACAGCTGCCCCGCACTGAGTGTGGACAAAACCCTGTGGGCGGAACCAGGCTTCGTGACCACAATGGCCTCGGCAGAGAGGAGCAGCCGTCTGCAGAAAGCGAGGAGAACTTCCCCGCAGAAAACCCATTAGCCAGCCCCTGCTGGGATCACCCGCAGGACAAATCAGAGGACTGCACCAGGTGCAGGCAGCACTTTGCGCCCAGGGGCAGCCTGGCAAGCCAGCAGCAGACCCAGGGCAGGGGCAAGTCCTACATTTGCAGCGACTGTGGGAAAAGCTTCGTTTGCCATTCGTGGCTCGTGAGACACCAGATGACTCACACAGGAGAGAGGCCGTACAAGTGCTCTGAGTGTGACAAAAGCTACAGGAGAAAGGATTATCTTCTAAACCACCAGCGCCGGCACTCAGGAGAGGGGCTTTTCCAGTGCCCCCTCTGCAGGAAAAGATTCGTGCTCAGGAGGAGTTTCATGAAACATCAGGAAAGTCACGTGCAAGAAACACATTTGACGTTGGCTGGTTGGCCTTGCACAGAGATCAGGGGGTCTGTAATGCACTCCATATAGAAAATCCCATCCATCCAGCGGTTTTGCAGCCCCCTTGGCTGTCACCCTTGCTGGGCAGGAGGCAGGGCCGTGGCAGGATCCCCCAGCTCTGTGCTGGACCATGGCAGGAGGAGGAGGAGGCTGTTGAACAGCCATCCTGAGGCCCCTCCCAGGCACAGGGAGAAGGTTGGGGGGTTATTTTCCACAGACCGCGTTGGAACAGTCTGCAGAGCTGTTTCACAGCTTTCACTGGAGCCTGTAGCTGTTGGGGACGTGTTGGAACTGTGTAGGAAGTCTGCAGCGCACAGAGTTACTGCTAGCCACGAATCCGCACAGGAGAGAAATCACATTGACACACGGAACAATTTGTAATGCTTCAGGCTGGAGAATAATCTGAAATGTTATCCCTAGGCTGCTGGGAGTCCAGAGTCCTGGGACTGGGCTGAAAACAAGTGAGTTAAAGTTACTAATTGTCCACCAAAGCAGTGAAACAGTGTCAGGAAACACCCACTGGTGTGAAATGCTTTGAGAAAGGAAGTGTTGACCCTGTGGCTGCTTGAAAGCAGCCTCTTCAGGAAACGGCAACTAGACAAAGGGGAGCAGAGCCTGAGAGGCACCTTGTTCCCACAGTTAAATCACAGAGCTCGTGGGGCTTCATGCTGCTGAACCCTGAGAGAGGATTCCTGAAGGCTGGGGTCCTCACCTGGAGTTGTAGAATGACCAGGGAGCCTGGAGTATGATTTTAATTTTGCATAGCCTTAAAGTTGTGTTGCACTTACTTTACCACATTGTTACAGGTCTTTTGGTTTTGTTCCATTTTCTGAATCCTACGAAAACAGAACATTTAGATGCTCGTTGAACATTCTCCTTCAGAAATTGTATTTTTGCTCAAATTCAGTGTCTCTTAAGGGGGAGAGCGCTGTTGAGAGTCTGACATGTTGTGTCACTGCAAGGACACAATTCATTCCTTTTAGTAATAAAAGAGCCTGGATATATCATCTGTTGCCTTGTTGTCAATGGTGTTGAGCCTCGTGGAAAAAAAATACAGAGGCAGCACTGGCTGAGTCAGGAAAGGGCCCATTGTGGTTCAGGGCTCCTTCACTGTCAGTCGTGACATATTTTATTAAACAGCCTTTTTTACGTGCGTGTTTCTGCTTAAGTTTTCTTTGATGCTTTTTTTTGTTGGCTGGAAGTTTCTCTTTTTTTTTTAATTAAAATTGTTCAAGAAATGCCAGGGGGAGGAGGAAAGATGAGCAACGCTGAAGCAAGAGGAGAAACTCGGGGTCTGCTGTCCCCTGGTTCCCTGTTCTCCAGGCAAGTCTTTGCTTTAGAAGAGGTGGCAATAACCGACAGCACCGGAGGGGTTTCCCTCCGGCCTGGGGTCAGCCCGCCCTCCGGGCCGGGGCATCCCCCTTTCCCGCCGCCGGTCCTCCGTCAGGAGGGCCTGGGCCTGCACCCCCTCCTCCTGCGGGCAGCCGGGCCCGGGCCTTTGCGGCGGACCCGCTTCACGGGAGCTACCCCCGTCCCCGCCGCGCGTTTGCCGGCGCCGCACCGCCCCGTTCTCCCGGCC
>NW_010972436.1:29831191-29844639 GCF_000737465.1 Haliaeetus leucocephalus | reverse complement strand
CCGCTTCGGGCCGGGCGCCGCTGCGGCCGCCGCGGCTCCGCCGTTGCTATGACGACGAGAAGGCGCGGGCTCTCCTAATGCCTGCCGCCTCCCTTCCGTGAGGTGGCGCTCGCCTCTTCCAATCAGCGTCTTGTTGCTTCCTGTTGCTGGCCAATGGGGATGAACGCGTCTGCCCAACCCTCCTGGTGGAGGCCGCCGCGCCGCACGTGCCCGTGGTGACTGGCTGCCGCCGGGCCGCGCGCGCCAACGGGAGGGCGGGGGCCAAGCGGCGGCCGCCCAATAGCGAGGGGACATCGTCCGGCCCGCCCCGCCCAGGGCTGGCGGCGCGTGGCGGCCGGTGCCCCGCCCGATTGGCTGTTGCCCGGGCGAAGGGGCGGGGCGTGGGGCAGTACGGAGGAAGATGGCGGCTCGGCGTGGTGGGTGAGCGGCCCCGGGGGCGGGGGGGGTGTGGGTCTGACCGTCCCGCGGGGCTCGGGGCCTCCCGGGGAGACAGGGGTGTCCCCCGGGCCGCCGGAGAGGCCTGTGTCCCGCTGCGGTTCCCCGGGCGCTGGAACGGGCTGTGCAGGTCACCGGGGCCCGTCGTACGGGACGTGGGGCCGGGTCCTGCCTCGCCCCGCGGTCCCGCGGCTGAGGGCTGCGGGGGTGAGGCGCAGGGACTGGGGGGATGCGGAGGGGATGGCAGCAGGGCTGCCGCTGCTCTCGGGTGAAGGGAGGGGTGCCCGGTTTTCCTCCAGTGTCAGCTTAACAGAGCTCGGGGGTCGGCCCTGGGGGAAGTAAGGACCTCCTCCTGCCCCGCCGGACACTGGTGGGTGGGAGTGGGGAGTGAGTGGGGTCCACAGCAGGTCTCCACGTTGGCAGAGTGCCCTGGGGCAGAGGTGCCCTATTTCCTCCTGCGTTCGATACCAGAATGGGTCGTGAACCATAAACATTCCCAAAAGCACAGTGTGATGGTGAGAGCGGTTGCAAGCGTTAGGTCTGGGTCATGGTTGTTTCCAGAAACCTTCCCCGTGTGCTCTCCAGAGCCCTTTCTCTTCCTGGGTTCTTTTTGCGGGTGCGTGCCCTGACGATTGCTATCACCATCCCTTTCTAGCAGTGCCTCTTTGTGGTTTTCTCCTCTTTTCAATGTGCCTCTCCACGGATCTCCTCTCCAACTGGCATCCCTGAGACTCACCTCCTCCAGCACATGGCCAATACGATGGGGGAGTCCTTGTTCAAACCCCACGTATAAACCCAAGTCTTCATTTTCTGGAAGTCATTTGGCTATCACTCTTTTGTTGCTGCCTTCTGAATAACTGTATAATAAGCTTTGTTGTGGAGCGTGGGAGGATTCCTCACAGATACGCAAATTAAGGAAGTGCATATATATGTGTATATAGCGGAAATTACTTTAAACGTAAGTTTGCATAGTAATGGCCCATTAAGCTGATTTTAAAGATTTTTGCCTTCCAGATTGTATGCTGTCGCTTTGAAGCGGGGAAGTCGCGTGCTGTGAAAGGGGCACCTGGCTCCTCCACTCCGTGTGCTGCAGACTTCAGCTGTGGTGAGCTCTGTGTCTCTGGCAGTGAAGTTCAGCACCGTGTTTCACTTCTTCGTGACCTCAGCTCTCTCTGTCTTTCAAAAACATGTTTTGTCTTGAGACGTTTAGGCCCGTTTAATACTAAAGTTGATTAGAAACTCTTTAAACCCTCCTCCTGGCACATTTTTTCTTGATTTGTTCCTGCTTCCCATTTTACGATGGTTTATTGCTCGGCACTGAACTGCCAAAATGCCACCAGCGGGGTGTACAAGAACAGTACCGTTACTTTCTATGGCTTTCCTTTACAAAATAAACCTCTCTTGAAGCAGTGGATCCAGAACATGGGCCGGGACATGGGAACACCGTCCAAGCATCAGCGACTGTGTTCGAAGCATTTTGAGGACAGTTCTTTTGAAATTGACCCCTTAAAAATTAGAAAAAACAGACGTCTGCTGAAAGAAGCTGTTCCCAAAAAATTCATTTTGGGGGAAGATGGAAACTGGCTCGTTGGCACACCCCGAAGTTTCTGTGGCGGCATAAATAATAAAACTCGAAAACGAATCCGGAACCCTGAGCACTCGAGGGTAATTAAGATGTTTACTATTGTATTTACTTCCCTTAAATTAAAGGAACATTTGCATGTAAAGCACTTCAAGGAAGCAGCAGTAGGTGAAACATACTACATGGCAGTAAAATGTTGCCAGTGACACAGCGGGTTTCGTTTTTCTCTCTGACATTGCAGAGTGTGGAGGTGGCATTGGGAGGTTGGTGACTGGGGAAATAAAGGCATTTTGGTGCTCTTTGTGCTTGAATTCCAATTTTGTGCCTAAATGTTAGGGAGAAAATCTGTTTGTTGGAAATGCAGTCCCCCTTCATGCTGTAAAATGGATTCACTCCCTGCAGACCTGTATTTGTACATGACAGTCCTCATGCTTGGAAAAATTTCCTTCAGAGTCACTGAGATGATTTGTTGGTGGCACAGTGCCCATGGCGTGGGTGTTTGGGGCTGAGACAAAGGCTTAACTTCTGCTCAGCGTTCCCCCCTGTGTATTAATTTGGATTGTGATCCCATCTAGTGACAAATTAATGAAACTTAATTATTTCTCTTGGCAGCAGATTTGTACAATTGATTTTATACATGATGCAAGCTGCAAAATGTCTGAACCAGTGAGATGTGCATTAGATTGCAAGGCAAATTAAAACATATTCAAAGGCAAGCACGTACAAACATGGTACTCTGTAGATATAAAGTACAGATACAAAGTATGGACATATACATTGCAAAAAATGCAGCATTCATCTCTCAGTATTTGTAGGGCTTGACTTTTTGTTTGTGTTAACTTTTATTATTAGGGAAGAACTCTCACAGCCAGATCTGACAGACTGTGGCACTGCCTCAGGGCTTATTTAAAGTGCACTCCAGAGTATTTTCTGGTTTTCAGTGAAAGGAAGAGCCAAATTCCTTGATGGGGCTGGGTATCGATGGTGACCACAGATTTCTTTTACCGCTCTGATTTTTGACTCAGTTGTTCTAAAAAGTCATTGTTTCAGTTGAGTCACATAATTTTTAAGTAATTTTACTCATTCTGAGCTACATACAGTAGAAGATTTATATACAAAGTCCTTAGTACGCTGGTTGTATGTAACATGGACATTGCTAGAAACAGTTGGCCGGTGACTGCTTGTTTAACACTGTTTGAAAAAGAGGACTTTCGAGGATGTACGACTCTCCAGTGGTGCTGACTATTGAACACTTTGTTTTAGGTCCCTGGGACATTTGATAATGCTGCAGCGCGGGAGGGGAAGGACTTGGAAGACTGGCAGAAAGAACTTTACAAGAAAGTGATAAAGGAGAATTATGAATCTTTAACCACATTGGGTAAAGGTTAGTTTTCCCTTTCTCACTGAAGGCTAACAGATCTGTGCTGTTTCTGGCCTGGCACTTCTATAACAGTCACACCCCAAATCCCTTGATTTCTAGTGGATTAATCTTTAGATACGTCTGAATCTTTGTGAGAGACGATAAGCTCCACAATCTTTCCTTTAAAGACTGAAGGACAGTCACTTCTCTAAAGCTTCAACGCTGCTGCCTCCCTGCGCTCTGTTGATGTCAGATATTCAAGCTGTGCGTGTAGGTGATACCTTGTCTGCATGATACGGGTAGAATAATGGAGAGTGAAAGGCTCTGCCTGACAGGGGGGTTTAGGATCTCTGACGGTGCCCCAGTAATGCATGTGCTAACTAAAACAAGAACAAAGGAGGGTGCAAAAGGTTTAGATGCACAGGCTAAGGAGCTGCAGTGATGTATGGTATCGTGAATCCTGTGGACTTCTTAATTATAGTTAAGTTTGATACTGGAGCAGGTTGCCCAGAGAAGTTGTGAATGCCCCATCGTTGGAGGTGTTCAAGGCCAGGTTGGATGGGGCTTTGAGCAACCTGGTCTAGTGGAAGGTGTCTCTGCCCATGGCAGGGGCGTTGGAACTAGGTGATCCTTAAGGTCCCTTCCAGCCCAAACTGTTCTAGGATTCTAGTTGTGAGTATTTTCATTATCCCCAAATCCTGATGTGTGTGTTGTTTTTGTGATTCAGTAAAGAGTGTTGAACTATTTTGATGCAGAAATGTTAAATAACAGAAATGATGCACTGGAAAATTAAGTCTTGCTGGTTGGTTTTAAGTGCCCAACTACACATTTGTTTGAAGTTTTTTTTGTTGGTTTGTGGGGTTTTTTTAATGTGAAGGTAAGAGCTTCCACTGGCTCCTTGGCTTTCAGGTGATTCCTTGGATTAATAGAAGAAGAACCTATGGCAATTAGGGGCTAAAAGTGCCTTTACTTGTCCTCTGGACTGGAGGAACAGAAGCGCTGTGAACCCCAGGAGCCTCAGTTGTCACATACTCTAGTTTGTGCTTTCTGACACTCTGCAGTTCTGTTTAAGAAACGCTGATTTAGCCTAACCTCATTCTGTTGCTACTGATCACTTTCAAATTTGAAATTAAAAGAAATAATGAGGCAATGTAATTCCACTTTTTTTTTATTCTTTACATGTCTTCTATTTTTTTTACAGTAGAAAAGCTAGAGTCTGCAGACAGCTGCCTCTATTTTTTGTACAGCTCTGATCTGTTAAAAAAGTATGTGCTGTGCATTGCATGAGGAGGGATTAGCTGGGGGAAAATAAGTTCATGTATCAGAAAGCCAGTCAGGACTGAATCATAACATACAGCATCAGACGGCTGAATTAGGCTGCAATCAATTCGAGACCTTCCACTTTTGAACATTTAACTTTTCAACCTTTTGGATATAATTTCTGGAATATTTAAAAAAATTGGAAGACAAATATTGCTTGCCTGCTTTGCAGCCACCGTCTCTAGATGCCAGAGCAGCTGCATTTGCTGTCACCTCCTCATCAGACCTTTCCCCGGAGTAAAAGAGACGTGCTTTTAGACAGTGGGTTATGCAGGTATTTGCTAGAAAACAGCATCACAAAGTCTTTTCTTATAGTTCTAGGAACAACTAGAAAAATGTTGTTCTTTGAGAAAGCAAAAGGCAGTATTCTTCATGTAAATTAACAAAAATGAGTCATCTTACAAAACAAGGGCATAAGTGAACTACAAGGCTCAGAGACTTAAAGTGAACAGGCTGACAAAAAGCTATCTTCAGGACTGGTCTTTCTGCAACATATCCTTTGTCTGCCTAAGTAGGTTAGGAAATATCTTTGTAATAATGGGAAAAAAATCTGAGGAAAATAATAACCATCATTTCCATGTTCAGTTCCTTGTGCAGACTGTGCTGTTCCCAAAAGCAATATCCAGCCAAAAGAAGTGCTGCATGTCAAGGATCAGCAGGATTTTGAGGAAAAAGCGATTCCTGCAAGTCTTGGCGCAGGTGTGTGGTGGCCTGAGACTCATCAGAAATTAAACTGGCAACACATTGAAACTGCATGGGCTTGTAGGATTAGAGGGAGGGGGTATTCTAGTGCACCCCTGCTTTTTTACCCAAAACCTTTTCTTTGTACGGATGTAACCATGGTGAATCAGGAATTGTTTTTCTTTGGAGGTTTATGTTGTACCACGTCAGTAATGGGAATGTTTGGAATCTTTCTGTTCCAGGCTGTGGTGGTACTGTGATCAGATCCGAGTTGCAGAGTCACACAAAGAGTACAGAAAATACAGAACTGCATGGATCATTCTCAGGAGGATCCCGAGACCTGACTTGCCAAATTTCGGACAAGGGGGTAACATCTGAGAGTCATCAGAATTCAGCAACACATCAGGCAAATCCAACAGGAAACAGAAGAGGTAAAAGCTCTTTTGAGGAGGGAGAACCTAACGAATTCAAAGAGATTTTTTTTTATCAGCAAACCCATACAGGAGAAAGGCTGTATCTGTGTACAGAGTGTCAGAAGACTTTTAAATTGAAAATTGGACTTCTAAAACATAAGCAAATTCACACTAAAAAGAATCAGGTATCATCATACATCTGCACAGACTGCGGTAGAAACTTTGGTCGCCATGCGGACTTGATTCGCCACCAGAGAACTCACACAGGGGAGAGGCCTTACAAGTGTACAGAATGTGAAAAAAGTTTTATGGAGAAACCAAGACTCACTAATCACTTGCGAACTCATAACATATACATGTAATCGGTGTGCCAAAAGCATTCCTGGGATAGATTTTTCCATTCAGTTATCAAAAAATCCCTGTCCATCCGGAGATGATGGCTTACAGTCATATATTGATTATAGGAGAAGCTTTAGGATAAGACAGTTTTACTAAACTGAATCAAATTCAGGCATGAAAGGCATCTGGTTGGTGCCAGCCTAACAGTCATTGATTAGGACCTGAGTTTAATTAGAGGCTAGATGATTCATATCTGGGAGGAGGAGTTTTATAGAGCAGTGCTGACTGTACGAAAAGCATTATTAAAAAACTCTTCTGGCACACCGGACAGCACATGCTAGAGAATGTCTGCATTAATGCAGAAAAATGCTGGAAGTTCTTCAGGTATGAGAAAACTGAGGAAATGTAATGATCAGAACAGGATTGTCCACAGAGCTATAAGCAGGAAATGGAGCTTCTAAGAGCGTAGGTTAAGGTAAATGGTTGGGTTTGATGTAAAAATAGCAACAAAAAAAAGTTAGTTCAGCAGTTACAGTCATAGGACAGCAGTGGTGGCAGTGAAAGTGCTGTCACATAGAAATAATGACCAGAATCAGTTGCCTCAAACATCTACTTACTGGAGGTTTAATTTCTGAGACTCTGAAAAAGAGCTTGGGTGTATTCTTAACATACGTGCAAGGTATAGGTAACATTATAAGCTAAAAAGAAAGCAGTGGCTTCAGCTGCAGGGACAAGATCAGCAGACAGGAGGGGAGTCCTGCATAGACAGCATTTATAGATCACGCATCTTCTCTCCACAGGCTGGTGATACTCAGCGTTTTTGCTTATTCCAGTTGAGTGCAAAGATTAAAAAAATTGTGTTGCCTCCCGTTCAAGCACCTCCTTTTCAGTGAGCCCGTGAGTGAAGTCAATGTCCTCAGCTTCCTGGGAGGAGAAGTAGAGCAAGAAAAAGCTGGTGCCATGGTGGAGTTTGATAAATTCTGAAAGGGATTGGGGGAATACACTTGGCCCCAAGGGATCCCTGCCTGTCCCAAATATGGCAGTAATGTCCAGAAAACTCTTTTATCCCTGGCTTCTCATTATTTCTTTCTCATAATTGCCCTGGGGACAGCTTTTGTTTTATTCTTCTCCCATGCAGCTTAACGCCTTAGTGGTCACAAGTATGCTGTGTGCTCCTGAATGAGGATTCTTTGGAGCAAGGTGATTCCTTGTGGAGCAAATCCTGTAAAACACCATCCTACCAAAACTGCAGTTTCCTCTATGAAACAGTCGAAGAACACTTGAATAGCAGGGCTGAGTCTGGCGTGTGGTCACACGTCTGCAGTAGTTCATTCAGGAGCTGCTGAAAGTAAATCTTGGATGAAAGACCTCGCGTAGGAAGCTCTGCCTCCTTCCCCCACTTGCAAGCACAGAGCTAAGGAGCATCCGACCAGGCAGCAGCGGTTGCTTAAATCTGAGATTTTGTTTGCACTGAAACACAAATAATCACCTTGTTTAGGCGTTTAAATGGACTTAGAGATGGAAAGCCACGCAGGCAGTGTAGCTACCCAAAATGACGACAGTGTGTAGCGTTTCACTTGCTGAAAATGCTGAGTGAAGCTTAAACAACAAAATTAAGCAAAAATGTTGGAAGTGGTTCAGTAATAAAACTAGGTGTCTCCCATGTGAGAAGCATTGAAGGGCTAGCTCCTCAGGTTAGCAGCGGGCATGGTGAGGGTGAACAGCTACAGGAGTTGTGATTGCTGTAATGCATATTCAGTGGTCCTGTTTTTACAGTAAAAGTTCAGATGTGCAGGGGAAATCCAGAGTCAGACCCTATTGAAATGACTTGTGTCCTGAGAAATAAGTGACAGAAGAACCGAGAAGAGATGCTGTATCTATGATTTGGTGAAAACTTTTGCATCAGTTTTCTTTTGTCTGTAAGCAGAAGGGCTCTGGTGTGGCAGGTGGATTTCTCCCAACATCCTGACCCTCTCACCTGAAACTCGGAGCATATGCGGGAAGAAATGCAACTTCTTACAGCATCTCACTGCACCGGCTTGGTGAGGTGTTCTCTGCTTAAAGAGTGCGGAGATGTTAATCCAGCTTAAAAAAAAGATAAGCTTTGTTGGTTTTGGTTTTAATATAGACCCTCCTTCCTGTTCCACTAATGCTGGTAGGAATTTTGCCTTGATTGAGCCTCGGCTTAGCCCAGAATGATTAAACAAATAGTTTATGCACGAGAGTAATTGTTCCTTCTACATGTTGCTGTTACACTGTTATAAAGTTCAAAAATAGTTATTTCTGAAGCTGTATTTAAACATTGTGTTTCCAGTCTCCATGGAAAAATAACACTAAAACGTAAAACATTAAAGATTTATGCCTGATGGTAAGGGACGTGAAACATTAATGCACAGAGGTTACCGGGGGCATTTCTGTTCCTTCTATATCCAAGGAGCAATTCACTGTAGAGCAAAGCAGCCCGTTTTCAAGAAGACCTGAGAGGTATGATGCCTTCCTGTGGGTCCCCTTTTACTGGGCAGGGCATCTCATCAGGTATCTTGTATTCTGATGCAGCATTGTCCCCCTTGTCACCGTACCTAAATAACCTGCACGATGAATGTGCTGCTTAAATTTAAAAAGAAAAGGAAAAAAAAAAAAAAAGTAGCATAAGGTAAGCATCAGAAATCACGGCGAGATAAAACAGTTATTCCAGTCCAAAGCTCAGGGTAGGGGAGAACAGGAGAAACGTGACTAAAGTGAGGTAAAAATTGGGTAACTGTCACTTGGTATCTGCTGGGGTACTTGGGACGTTGAGGTGGGTAACAAGTAGAAGGGTTGTAGCAACTGGCCATTCCTTGCCCAAGTCTTTTCCCAGGAACACGCATGGGAATTGTGAGATTCTCTGAATTCCTCTCTAGGAAATTCAATTCTTTTGTGCAGGGAGAGTAAGAGTTTTTCATGGACAATGTTATTTAGTAAGATACCTAAGCTGAGAATCCGTGTGCTTGCCTTGAGAAATAATGTTCCCGCATTGGGAAATACAAACAACTGCATAAAATCTTTGGTTTGTGCAGAGGAAAAAAGCCAGATCTTTAGCAAGATGGGTTTTCTTTAAAGAGAATTTCCAACACATTTATTTATTTCTTTTTAAAAAGCTTTAGGTCATGTTTAATCTGCAAATGTTAAACTCGCCCTGCCATGTACCACCTTGTCAGGAGCAGCGGTAACAGAAACATGTCTGAGAATAAAGCATTTTTAGTTTTAAGAGCCCCTACGTTCTCTAAGCGGTAGAAACAAGGTCAGGATGTGGCATGTGAGGCTTTTCTGCCCTTTCTCTTTTAATTAGACTTTATGGATTGCCATCTGAAGTGTCCTCTCCCATTCTGTTCTCTGCAATTTGCAAATTGAGAGGTCTGGCATTTCATGATTAATGTTGATAAAAGATTATTTCTTTTTAAAGTTTCTCTGTACTTGTCTCTCTCATCCTTCAGATGAAGAGTCTCGTCTTGCATGTTTGATTGGTGCCTTGTGAGCTGCCGGTGCTGCCATGATGCAAATAAACACAAAACTACAGCAACTGAGGTCTTGTACAAGCAAGGGAGATTGTCTTCCCTTCTTGATGTGGCTTTTTAGTAAAAGCAATCAAAAAAAAGAAGCCCTTTCCCAGAAAACTCCATCTGCTTTTGCATGGGTTTGGCCTTATCATGTTTATGATGCATAATTTTTCTTGTCTTCTCCTTTCCTTTCCTCCTTTCCTTTCCTCCTTTTCTCCTTTTTGTCATATCCCATCCCATCCCAAGCGGATCCAGGCTGTGCCCACACCTTGCATACCCCAGGCACTTCCCATTGCCCCAGTTTGGAAGCAGAACTGGAAATGGTTTCACAGAGGTTGCTGGGGAGACATCAAGTGAAACCAGTAAGCAGTTGGGTTGAAAGCAAAGGGAAAGCGGTGGTTCTTTAAGCAGCGGTTAGTTATGCTGGTGACATCTGTGCAGCAAGATGCTGCACGTGCAGGGACTTTACGCCAGTTCAGAATCGGCCGGATAAATTCCCAAAAGGAAAAAAAAGGTAGAAACTCTTAAATACAGAGATGCCACGTCTGGCTCGGGATGCCCCTGAGCTGCAGGGTGGTGGAGGGGCTTCAACATCAGTCCCGCACCCTCGGTGCGGTCTTAGGCCCTTCCGAGGTGAAGCCTGAGCTGCTCCTGGGCCAGGGCTGAGCCCAGCTTGATCTTGGACCTGACCTGCTGCCACTGGTCTTGTGGAGTTGGGTCCTTGTGGGACCTTCCAGGTGCCCGCGGAGGGACGTGGGGGAGAGGATGCGGGGAGCGAGCGGCGGCACGTACAGGCTGTGCAGGTGCAGTGTCCACCTTGAGGGAGCCCCAGGTCTGTGGTGGCAAGCAGGCAGCTCTCCAGTTGTCAACCCCGAAACGAGCAAAACTCACCCAATCCTGGAGACGCTCGGCACGCTCTGGCGTGGAACGTGGCATCACAGCCCAGGCGTGCTGCACCGTTCTCAGCCCTCAGAGCCCCGGCAGGAGAGGATGCATTCTCCTGGGCCAGACTGCAGCTCGGTCCATGCAGGGGGGAATGATTCCTCTGTTGCCCGATGTCTGGATCCCGCGGGATACTCCTCGCTCCAGCACCCTTCGCTCCTCCTGAAGGGGCAAAGCCGCTGCATCACACCATGCTTTTAGTTCCCTGCAAAGAGCAGGGTCTTGAGCAAATGCTGTCCTGGGTGATCAAAGCTTCCCCCAGGGGGGCTTGGCATTCCTAGGAAAATATTACCTGTGTGGTAAGAGACATTTGAAAAATCTCAGGGATAAAACAAGCAAACACCGCCTGAGCTGACACCAGCTGAGAAAGAGAAACCCCCAGGCCCCAGCAGGTATTTTACATTGCTTCCCAGTGTCCCCAGCACAGGAACTCTCGGTCCACTCCAGCAGCAGATGAGCACCGGCTCTGGGCACAGGGATTCTCTGGCCTGGGTGAACCATCGCAGGCAGCGCTGCCTGCTGCTGCCTGGCTCTTGATTTAACCTGCAGTTTTATACAGTGCAGGAGCAACTGTAACCTCAAATCTCACCAAAACCATGTGCCAGCGAGAGGTCTTGCGGGAGGAGAGGCTACAATGAGGGGATCACTGCCCTGGCAAGGGGTGCTGGGTGCCCCAGCCCCCCTGCACCGTCCTTCTGTGGGGTCCAGGGAGCCTTTTTGCCTTACCTGGTGGGTGTCCTTAAACACAGCAGGGGAAACTCGGAGCAGATGCAAGAGACACAAACCTGCTGCGAGCAGAGAGGGACACAGCGGGTCCTTCCTCTCACCCATCACCAAAAGGACTTGGTTTCATACCCTGGTCTCCGAGGGTCACCAACGCTGAACGGCCTGAAGCAGGTTTTACGGAGACACAGATTTTGGTGGGTTCCATTTTACTCTGCTGCATACAGCCAAAGGATCTTGGTTTGGTAGCTGCCAGGTGTCCGAAACTGCTGCCGGCAATGGTGACCTCATGGGTCCCTGTTGTCTCCTGTACATCAAGGCATCAGTTTTGCATCATTCATCACCAGCCCCGATGTGTGCCCGCTCCCCATGAACAAGGACCTGCTGCCCGGAGCTGGTGAGAAGGTGGGAGAGCAGCCGGTTCCCATCCCCACCCGGCAGGGACAGCCATGCCCTTCGGCAGGAGCTGGTTCCTTCCCACCCGGAGCTGCTGGGTGTGAAGGGATGGTGGGGAGATAAAAAAAAAACAAACCACCAAACAGTAAACTGCCATTATTTGCTGGTTTCCCAAAGAAATGGGGCTTCCGTGACTCTGCCGTGGCTGTCTGCTGGTCCCCATTGCCAAACGCTGTCCCCTGGAGCCCTCCTGGTCGCCGGCAGCTGTGCCAGAGGTGCTGCGTACCGAGGGCCAGGCGAGGGGATGCAGGTGAATCCCGGTGCCTTTGGGACCGGGGTGGAGAGGGCAGTGCTGGATGGGTGGCAGCTCTGCACACCTGAGCTGGTTTGGTTTTTTTTTAGTTTGTCAAAGACCATCATTTCCCACCTCCTCCCCTTAATTGCACAGAGAGAACGAGCTCCCCTAAAGCTGCTTTCAGAGGTTCCCTTTGGGGTCCCTGTCCTGCATCCCCCCAACTTTGGGAGCTCCCCGGCCCCCATGGAGCATCACCAGCTGCCCAACAGCTCACACCTTGGGGTGAGTCTGGACCCCCGGTCCCAGGGGACACCCTCATCCCCCAGCCCAGGGCAGGAGCCGGAGAGCCCTCCTCCTGCCCCAGGCACCGGTGGGTGCCAGCTGCCCCAGCTGGGAACCTGGGTGCCGGGAGGGCTGCGGCTGTGGGAGCCCCCAGGGCGCTGGGCCATGGGGCAGGGGCACGGTGTGTTTTGGGGGGATGAGGGTGTCCCAGCTGGGGGACGCAGCGCTGGAAGGGATGAAGGAGGGGTCACAACCTCAAGCGAAATGGCTGCTCGGGCTCCTGTGATGCCTGCTCGGTCCGTTAACCCTTCTTGTCCCACTGCCCTCTCTGCGCGGAGGCTGGGGCTGTCCCAGTCCATGTCCTGCAGAGGGGACCCCCCCCACCATGGCCCACCCGTACGGACCATGGGGCACCCAGCTGCCGGAGAAGCTTTTCCCAGGAGGTTTCCGTGACAGCAGGACCATAATGCTTTTCCCTGGTCTCCCACCAGCACCAGGCCCTGGTGCTGTTAGACCAAAGTGTCCCAGGGTTGAGGTGAGGGCATGGGGGGTCCCCAAACCTGGGGTCCCCCCAAACCGAGTGCATCCCCACACGTGAGTCCCCTCTCCACCTCTGGCTGGGATGGGGGTCCCAGTGTGGGTGGCCGGGGTGCTCACCCCATGGCCCTGGGTTCACGGACCTCTGGTACCACCGGGTGTTTGCTGGAGGGAGAAGGGGGGTCCCAGCAGCACAGCCTGGGCGAGGGGGAGAGACACCCCCTTCCCCAGCCCCAACCTGCCACCTGTGGGGCTGAGACCCCGGGGTGCCGGCAGGGATGGGATGCCCGACTGAGCGGGCGCTTTGGCCTGGGGGCACCCACTGGGCTCGGGGCTGGCGCTGATACTGGAGCCGGGGCCGATGCTGGTGCCGGGGCTTGGTGCCGGTACCAGCGGTGATGCCGGTGCCGATGTTGATGCCGGCGTCGGCACCAGCGTCGGTGCCCGGGCTCGGCGCTGGTGCCGATGCCCATACCGGTGCCGACACCGGTGCCGACGCTGATACCGGTCCCGATGCTGATGCGGAGCTGATACTGGTACCGATGCCGATACCGGTGCTGGGGCTCGGTGCCGGTGCCGGTGGCGGGGCGGCCGGGGCTGCCGGTGC
>NW_010972436.1:29826567-29830606 GCF_000737465.1 Haliaeetus leucocephalus | reverse complement strand
GGCCCGACCCGGGATGCCCCCGGGGCCCCCGGGACGTCCCCCCCCGTCCCCCGCACGGCGGCTGGGCACCGCTGACCCGGGATGCCCCCGGGATGTCCCCGGGCGCTTTCCGACCCGGGATGTCCCCGTGCTCCCGGGATGCTCCGTGCAGGCTCCAGCCCCGGGATGCCCGCGGCGCCTCCGACCGGGGATGCCCGTGTGTCCCCGGGGTGTCCCCGGGCTGCCCCGTGCCCCCCCCACCCCCGGCTGCTCCCTGCCCACCCGTCCCCATCCTCCTCCCGGTTCGGGGGTTCCCTGCCTGGGCAGGCCCCGGGGAAGCCCCCGCAAGGGGTGGGGGTATGGGGTGCCAGGGTGGGGGGTCGCTGCCCTGCGGGTCTGGCAGCTGCCCGCACAGCAGGGTGACCTGCTTGGCGCTGGCCGGTGTCCCACGGGGACAGTGACCGGCCGCTGACCCCACGGCTGCACCGAAATGCCTCCCCAACCCACCGGCTGAGCGGGATGCATCCTGCCCACCGCCTCGCCTGCCCCTCGCCGTCCCCTCAGGCCTGCTGCATCTGTCTGCCCTGTCCCCTCCTGGAACTCGGAGCGGGCCCCAGCAGCTCCTTCCTTGCCTGGGCAGCACCGACCGCTCCGGGGGCCAAATCCTGCCCAGCCGAGTCGTTAGCAGGGGGTGGGCATAGCGGCGGCTGTCAGGCAGGACCCCAAAGGTGCCCGGGGTAGGGAGGGCCCTTCCCACAGCCTGGGCAGGCAGGGCGAGGGTGGCGGTGGGCATCACATGCGGGGGGGTTCCTCGGCACGGTGCTGGTGGTGGTGGTGGGCACTGGCGGCCAAAAGCCCCCAAAACGGAGGGGGAGCGGTGCCTGCTGCAGGGCCAGGGGCTCTGGGCACGACCCAGGGTGGGGGTGACCGTGGGCCCCCTCCCACCCGCACCCTTCCCACGGCCCAGGTGCAGGAGTGGAACGTGGAGGCCCCCCACCTGATGCCGCTGCAGCCACCGCTGCTGCCGGAACGGGCGCACGTGCGGGAGGCGCAGCTCCACTCCGCCGAGGCCTCGCTCTGGACCGTGGTGGCCACGGTGCAGGCGATGGAGAGGAAGATCGACCTCCTCGCCACCCGCCTGCTCAGCCTGGAGGGTCGGTCCGGCACGGCTGAGAAGAAGCTTCTGGACTGCGAGAAGACGACCATGGAGTTTGGGAACCAGCTGGAGAGCAAATGGGCTGTGCTGGGCACCCTCATCCAGGAGTACGGGCTGCTCCAGCGGCGCCTGGAGAATGTGGAGAACCTGCTGAAGAACAGGAATTTCTGGGTGCTGCGGCTGCCCCCCGGCCCCCGGGGCGAGGTCCCCAAGGTAATGGCTCCTGGGGGGGGGCTGTGGGCCGGGTGGGGGGACCCTCGGCTCCCCTGGGGAGCGGGTGCCGCTGAGCTGCCGGGGGCTTGTCGCTGCAGGTGCCGGTGACGTTTGTTGACATTGCCGTCTACTTCTCGGCGGAGGAGTGGAAGAATTTGGAGGAGTGGCAGAAAGAGCTGTACAATAACCTGGTGAAGGAGAACTATGAGTCTTTGATCTCCCTGGGTAAACATCCCTTTTCGCCCCTTTCCCAGCACGCTGGGGTGATGGCTGTGTCTCCCTGGAGGGTCCCAGGCGTGGGTGCCCTTGTCGCCCGCAAGCGGTCGGTGGTGGCACACGCCATGGCTTTGGGACCTCCTGTTTCGGAGGGAACCCTCTGTGGCTTGTGCTGTGTGCGTGGGGATGGGATGATGTGTTGTGCCGTGCCGGTGCTGCCGCGTGGGGCAGACAGGTAGCTGGAGCGGGTCTTCATCCCCCAAAATTGAGGGCCTGAGCATCTACGCTGCACGGGCCTCCCGGCACGGACGTCCTGCCAAATTTAGGCAGGTTCTCTGCCAGGAGAGATGCCAGTGCCTGGCAGCCCTGTGCATCCCCCATGCGTCCCCCCCACCTCTTGGCGATGGTGAGGGTTGGGCGGGCACAGCCCCGCCGCCGGTGCCAGCCACACTGTCTCCCCATGCAGATGGTGCCCTCTCCAGAAGCGAGATGCAGCCCCGCAGCGAGCGCGGGGAGGGACCCTGCGTCCCCGAGCAGAGGGAGCTGGAGCAGAGGGAGCTGCCGCCGGACGCCTGTGCGGGTGAGGCACCGGCCAGGAGCCAGGGCAGTGCTGGGTCCCCCCATCCCTGCTGCCTTCCACCTCGTGTTTCCCCCACCCCGCTGCTCGTCCCAGGGACGTCCCAGCCCCCCAGGGCCCAGTTTTCCAGCCGTGGCCAGACTGCTCGCCACTGTACAGCCAGGGGCCACCGCGAGTGATCCCGGAAAATCCCTCATGATGTGATGTGCCAGGGGTCTTGGGCATCCGTCGCTGGGAGATCCGTGTGTCCCCCACCACCGCCATGTGTCAGAGCCCATGGGCTGTGCCGTGGTCATCTGTCCCCATGTGTTGTGCCACAGTCACCCATCCCCATGGGCTGTCCTGCTGTCACACGTCCCCATGGGCTTTCCCAGGGTCACCCACCCCATGAGCTGTGCCGCGGTCACCTATCCCCAAGGGCTGTGCCGTGGTCACCCGTGCCCACAGCTCCCCCGGGGGTGTTTGATGCCCCATAACTGCTGTGGGACGGGGGCATCCTGCACGGCTGGAGCCCAGGGGTCCCATACCCCGAGGCGCGTTGGCCGTGGGTCACGTTGGGCGGCCGCATCCTGGCGCCGGCCAAGTCTCTCCTTGTGAACAGAGTCGCTGATCTCCACCTCCGACATCCTGTCCCGGATCAAGCAGGAGGTGGCCTTCGTGGGGGAGCAGCAATTCGCAGAGGAGCGAGGGATGCCGGCGGACCCCTGTGCAGGTGAGCTGTGCCGTGCACCCACCGGCTGCCTGACACCAGCAGCAGCCGCTGCTTTTGGAGTGCAGGATGCGGCCCCGCTCGGCTGAGTCCCCATCCTTCCCCGCAGGCGCAGACGCCCTGATCACAGCACACGACTTCTTGTCGTGGATCAAGCAGGAGGAAGAACCCTGCGTCCGCGAGCCCTGGGAGCTGCCGGAGAGGGAGATGCTGACGGGTCCCGGTCCTGGTGAGCGATGCTGAGCCTGGCCCCATGGGGCTGGTGGGGGGAGCACCCACGCAGGCTAGACTGTGGCTCGGGGACATCCCCGGTGTTGCGGGCAGGCACTGACCAGAGCTTTTCCCTCCCCTGTAGCTGGCGAGGGGCTGCTAGTGAAGACGGAGGAGCGGTGCCCCCACGCCGAGCCCCCAGAAGAGGTGGGCTTGCCGGGCGGCTCCGGGGAGCTGCTCTTCCCCGGCGCAGGCTTCGGGAACCCCGAGGGACAGGCAGCGGTGACGGCGGCGGCAGCGGCGGTGGCTCTGCCGGCACAGCACAGACTGGGCAAAGCTCCAGGCTCAGAGCCGGGGCCGGGGGCCGAGGCGGCGGGGGTCCCCACCGTGACGCCGGGACCAGCCGAGGAGCGGCCGCATGGCTGCGCCGAGTGCGGGAAGAGCTTCAGCGGGAAGAAGAGCCTGCGGATCCACCAGCGGAGCCACGCGGCCGAGCGCCCCTACCCTTGCGCCGAGTGCGGCAAGAGCTTCAACTGCCACTCGGGGCTGGTGCGGCACCAGATGATCCACCGCGGCGAGCGGCCCTACAAGTGCGCCGAGTGCGGCAAGTGCTACAGCCGCAAGGAGCACCTGCAGAACCACCAGCGGCTGCACACGGGCGAGCGGCCCTTCGCCTGTGCCGCCTGCGGCAAGAGCTTCATCCGCAAGCAGAACCTGCTCAAGCACCAGCGCATCCACACCGGCGAGCGGCCCTACCAGTGCCCGGCCTGCGGCCGCAGCTTCCGCTACAAGGAATCCCTCAAGGATCACCAACGGGTCCACGGGGCTGAAGCGGGGCCCCCCCCGCTGCCCACCCCCGGCATCATGCCCCCCGGGGACTAGGGGCTACCCCGCCGCGGACTGACCCCCCCCCGGGACGGGGGCAGGCGCCGGCCACGCAGCTTCCTACCAAATACAGGCGCCCGGCCGAGGCGGGGGG
>NW_010972436.1:29818692-29826462 GCF_000737465.1 Haliaeetus leucocephalus | reverse complement strand
GCCTTCGCCCCCGGCCCTGTGGGGTCCCCCGTGTCCCCCGCGGTCCTGCAGCCACACTCCTGCCCCATCCCTGTGGTCCCGCACCCCGGGAAGGCACCGGCAGTGCCTGCAAGGTCAGAGATGGGCAAGGGGGGGGGGAAATCATGGCAGAGCATGGGGCAGCAGAAACGGGTGCGGGGGCTGTCAGTGTTCCCGGTGTCACTGGCTGTGGTGGTCTTGTGCTGGCAGGGCTGTGCAGAGACCCCCAGAGCGTGGAGCGGCTGAACCCACGGGTGAAACCTTGCACGGAGAGGGAAGGATGGGCAATGATGCTCCAGCGCATGTGTGTGTGCATGCACACCAGCCGTGGGTGTGCAAGGGCTGCCAGGAGGCAGCCGTGCTCCCTGGGGCACTGTGGGTCCTGGTTGTCCCCTGACCCGCAGGGACCCCCCTCCGTGTCAAATCCTTTCTAGCATCTCTGATTCCCAACTTTTTGCATTTTTTTTCCTGGCTTTCCCTGACATGCGTGGGCTGCAGGCTGTGGCCAAGCCCTCCCTGGAGCATGGACCCAGCGCCCACTTCCCTGCACCTGCACACCCCTCTGCAAATCATTTTACTATATCTATCTCGTAAAAGATAACCGGACAGCAATGCCCTGCTTGCATCAGCCGCAGCAGCAGGCAGTGGTCCTGCGTATCCCACCTTCATTTTAACCAGCTGAACCCCTCCGGCTTCTGCCCACCGTCACCAAACTCATCCCTGGCCCCTCCTACTCTTGATTTGAGTCTATAAATTATTTACACGGAGTTTTTAACCACAGCCGTGGACACCCATCCCTCTTCCCCAGGCAGCCAAGCTGGTGGGGGGGGAGGCCCTGACCGGAGCCGGTGACCCACCAAGTGCCACAGCTCGTGACGCTTTGCCCCGTGGCTGCTGCTCCCACGGCTGGCACCGGCGGTGCTGCCCCACTGCCCCCCTTCCCGGGTGGCTGCACCGTCCTGCCTGGGTGGCAAAGGAGCTGCCACCGAGCAGGGACATGGCTGTGGGTCCCCTGCATGCTGTGGTTGCGAGGCGGGGGGCAATCAGCCCAGGGTGGGCTTTTTACCTGTGCTGTAGCCCTGATGAGGAGGAGGCAGCGTGTACGGGGCTGGAGCTCCCTGGGGACAGTACAGCCGAAGGCTGCAAGTCCTGTTCCACCTCTAGCCTTGATGCCGGGGTGCTGGGGTCCCCCGAAGGAGCGGGGTGAAGCTCCGTTGCCACCAACCCCGGGGTCGTTTGCCCCACGGCCCTGCCCCACGCAGCCCATATGGGCTGCGCGGGGCAGGGCCGTGGGGCAAACGCCCCCATATCACAGCACAGCAGGCTGCATCATGGAGGGGGGGGCTGCCTGCATGCTCCCCCTGACTGGCTCAGGGCAGCCCAGGAGCAGAGCAGGCCAGCGTGGCGGCAGCGTGCCGGCAGCACCGGGGATTTGAGCAGGGAGGAACTACGGGAAGGCGGCGAATTAGCAGCATGACACAGCAGTCGAGCAGCATTGGCACAAGCGAGGAGGGGGAGGAAGGTTGGGGACTTCCCTGAGGCTACACGGGCAGCCAGGAGGGGAAAGGACCCATGACCGGTGCTGTGGGGAGGCAGGGTAGAGGAGCTGGGTCTCCCCACGGGCAGCGGCGGCTCACACGGCCCCATTGCCGGGGGATCAGGCAGACGCCTGCCTGCGGGGTTGACCGGGAAGGAGGAGGATGGAGGGAAGCACATGGCCTCCCCTCCCCGGCCCTGCAAGCGGCTGCCTTCGCAAGGGCAGGATTAATCCTCAGGTATCCAACGTGGGCAGCTCGCCACCCCTGCCAAGTGCCACAGTGGGCGTCACTGCTGGCCTGGCACAGCACCGCCGGCACCCGGCACAGCTCCTGGCCGAGAAGGGACCACGACTTCAGCAGGCGGCGCGGGAAGGCTCGTGGGGGGCAGCAGGTCCCACTCGCCCACGACCCTCCTCACCACGCCGCTCCAGCACTGAGTTCACACACAGAGGCGGCCTTTCTGTTTTTTGGGGATTTTTTTTTTTAACAGAAGTTTATGGTTATATGCAAATTAGGTCATTAAATGATTTGCATAAAATGTTCGCACATCAGCGACTAAGTGTTCCTAACTTCCCACCCGCCCCCACCCCAAAGGTAGTAATCCTACTCGACTAGCGCTGTCACACGGCCCCGCTGACGCACGCACACGCTTCCCCGCCGCGTGTCCCGCTCGCTCACACGCGCCCAGCTGGCCACGCTCGCGGGCCCTGCCCCGGGCTGCCTGTGCAGGCAGAGGCATGGCCGACAGGCGCAGGCAGGCCTCCCGGGCGCTCGCACACCCTTACACACGCGCGTGTTATCACCGTCTCCCTTCCCGGGCAGGTGCGCATGCCCAGAGCGCGGCAGGTGTGCGCGGCGCCGGCCACCGCATACCCTCGTAGCCTTCCCCGTGCTTGCGGGGGCCCGGGCGTGCCGGCAGGGCAGGCGCCGACCGCGCTGGCACGCGCCTCCTGTGACCCAGGCAGCTCCCACGCACACCCACACACACCGTTCCCCCACGCGCACACCCCTCTGTCCGTGGCCGGGCGCCCACGGCGTGGCCGGAGCCCCACGCGTGCAGGCACCAGGAGGGCCGCAGGCACACACCATGTCCTTCGCGGGACAGCGTCCCCGCCTGTCCCTAGCTGTTGGTGAGGAAGAGCCGTCTGTGTCTGGAGGCAGAGCCGCGCGGCCGGCCCCGACGCCGGCCCCGGCCCCGGTTCCCGAAGGGGCTTCGGCTGGGCACGGCGGTCTCTCCCCAGCTGGCACTCCCGGCCTGCGGCTCGGGGAAGCTGGGCTCGGCTTTGGGCTGCTCGAGGAGCGGGCTGGGGTCCGGCCGGGGCTCGGCCGGCGGCGCCTGGCTCTGCCGGGCACTGGCCCTCTCCTGACGCAGGTAGCGCAGCTCGTCGCGGATGTCCGTCAGGACGCCCAGCAAGCGAAACTGGAGCTCGCGGTCGCGGGCCCTCTCCTCGCGCTGGGTGGCCCGCTCCTCCTGCCACATGGCCAGCTCCTGGTGGTACAGCTGGTCCCACTGCTCCTCCAGGTCCAGCAGGTGATGGATGTTAGTCCTCCAGCTCTCCCGGCGGTCTTCCCGCAGGCGGGAGCAGCCCAGGCCACGGGGTGGGCCGGGGGCGGCGGGGGCGTCCCCCGGGGGGGAGGCAGAGGAGGGCAGCGACTCCTCGGTCAGGGCACCATGCAGCGGGGAGCGGGCCGGGGGTTCTTCCTCCACTGTCGGCTTCTCCCAGGTGGGCCCCATCAGTACCCTGGGCAAAGCGCCCATCTCCGGGCCTGGGCCCCCCGCGTGCTCCTCGGGGTGTGAGGAGTCGAGCCCACGGCCCAGGGGGGGCAGGTCAGACACCCCCTCGTGGCCCCAGTCCGAGTGAGCGTCCACGGGGTTGAGAGGGTCCTCGGGCAGAGAGGTGACGGAGCCCTGGGAGCTGCACCTGCGGATCAGCATGGCCTGGCGGGACAGTTTCATGTCTTCCTCCGCAGACATGGGGGCCTCGGGCCCGGACTGCATCCCCACAGCCCCGCCGTGGCCCCTCTCCACCTCCCGGCCTTCCCGTTCCTCCTCCTCCGACATGGAGGCGTAGGAGACGAGGGACTCGTTTCGCAGGGACGGGGAAATGGCTGACACGTCTGGAGTCCGCAGCTCCGGTCCCGACTCGGCTGGAAGAGAAGAGAAGCCCTCCAGTGAGCCCCAGCCGCTGCCCCGGCCCCCTGCCCTTTCCTGACACACCGATATCCCCTTCACAGACATCCCCGAGGGACACAGCAGGCCAACGTGCCCCGTCTGTGCAGCTCTTGCCCCTGCCTGCCTCACACAGTCCCCATCCCCCTGCAGTGAGCTCCCCAGGTCCCCGTGTGATGCAGGGACAGCCACGGCCTTTGCCTTCCCTTGGATTTGCTGCCTTCTCCTGCCACCGACCAACCCTCGGTGGTTACGAAACTGTGCCCCGGGTTCCCCGTTACGTATCCGCAGCCCTTCGGGACTCGCAGACCGGACACAATCGCACAGGCTGGGCAGGCAGAGGGAAGTGTCTCCAGTCGGGATGTCCCTAGCAGTGCCACCCCCAGCGCCATGCCGAAGGCTGCATCCAGCCCCACCGACAGCGCGACACCAGGCCAGGACCAGGCTCTCGGTGCAAACCACCACCGCAACCTTTTACCAGCTGCCACGCTCCCAGCGGATCTCTATCCAGACCCCGCGTCCTCTCTCCACGGCCTAAAGCCCTGCAGCAGCCTGTCCCGCAGCCTTACCTGAACTGCTCTGTCCTTCCCCTCGGCTGTACTCGCAGATGACGGAGGGGTCGGGGCTCTGCACCGCCAGCCGGGGCACAGCGGAGCCCTCCACGTCTGGCAGGGATGAGGGCTGCCCGTTGGTGTCGATGTAGATGCTGGGGTGGCTGACACCGGGCTGCAGGTGCATGAAGGACTGCTTGGTCGCTCCGGGGAAGAACAGATCTGTGGGACAGAGAGAATCCAGCCTCAGCCGCTGCGATGACGGCACCAGCAGTTCACGTGCCCCCGCAGAAGGGCGGATGGGGCTCCCCAGGAGAAGGGTCCCACGGGAATCTGCAGGGGAGCAATGCTGCGTGGGGGACATGGTCGCACCGGGGTACAGACGCTCCTCCTGCAAGGCCAGCCTGCCCGATCGCTCACCCTCACCTCGTCCAGGACCATCCTGAACTCACCCAACCCCAAGGGGATTGGCATCCCCTAAATGTCCCGCAGGACTTCTTCCTTCAGCCTAGAGCTCTTCAGCTCTGCAGCGAGACGGGCGTCTGATTCAGAGACAGCCCAAGCCTGAACTGGGTGAAAACGAGACCCACGCCACCCACCCATCCCCAGTGAAACCTGGTGGGCCAAACTGAAATCAAAGAGCAGAGGAAGGAGCAGGAAGAACTAACCCTGGTGCCCTCTGCGGACAAAAAGAAGCTGGACACATCCCCTTTGGGGAAATGAAAGGGCAGGAGGGTATTTGCCTCCTGTACAGTAACGAAGCCCAGCTGGGGTGTACCCGTGGGCCCAGCTCAGCACTACTGCAAGACCGATGTCGGGTCTTTCACCAACATTTTGCCCCCGACCCCCGAGCATCTCTCGGGCGTTTGAGCTAAACAGGCGTTACCCAAGAGCAGGACCAGCAAGAGGGCACTGCGCTCTGGGGTAGCGCAAGAGACAGGTTTGCTGTGCAGGTGACAGAGGGGTCAAAGGCACAGCCCCATCGAGAAGGCACAGCCCACTCACGGCCCCACCGGCTCCCCCCCGCCACGCATGGCACCCGGGTGCGAGGCACTGCGAGACGACGGTGTGGCTTTGCACTGAAGCAGCTGCTCCCGCTCCCTCTGACCTCAGCTAACCATGGGGGATGCTGACCCTGAAAAGAACCAGGAAATAAAATCGCATCCCATCTTTCACCAGCTGCCTTTAGACAGTATCCAGCATGGCCAGGCACTGTATCACATTAAAGGAAGGAAAAAAAAAACCAAAACAAAAAAGACCTGCTCCCACAAAGTTTGAGGTGTTCTTGTTGATCCCAGGTTATTTCCACAGTGGATTTTTAATTCCAGCGCACACGGTTTCCAAGCCTGCTGGTTTGCTACTCAGATACAACAGGACCGCGGCCCTGCCAGATGCTGTAATCCCAACACAAACCATGTACGAGAGGAAAACCCAAAAGTGTCCTTCCACAATTGACGCCGTGCCGGCTAGCACAGAACACAAACGCTCGGCAGACCCCAGAGCTCAGGGGGACCGTGCCTGGTGACGTTACCAGGCCGGACGTCAGTCGGAGAGTGCAGGTGGGGACGCAGCGCGGGACTCTGCTACTCCAACTCTCCTCTCCCCAGAGAACCGCCACGACTGACCTGGGTCCAAGATGATTTCGGGCTCCGAGTCGTGGCTGGCCTGCAAGAAGGTGGAAGCCACCATCTTCTCCAGGGGCGTGAGGCGCGGCTTGTGGAGTGGCCCGCCGGCGCGGTTCATGGGCAGGTGCTTCTTGGAGGTGATCTTTTTCTTGACGTCCAGCCGCAGGTCGCGCCACTTGTGCTTGAGGTCGTCGATGGAGCGTTCGGTGTAGCCCAGGAAGTTGACGCGGCTTTGGATTTGGGTCCAGAGCTGCTTCCGCCGCACGGGGTGAGCCCGCAGGGCTTCAGACCCATACAGGGCGCTGAAATGCCGGACCACATTCCAGACCAGCGTCTCAGTCTCGTCATTGGAGAAGTTGGCCTTCCTCTTCCGGCCAGACGCTGGCATCGCCTGCGAGGCTGCGGCAGAGGTGGAAGGGGCACAATTGAACCTCGGTCCCCACTCCTCTCTGTCAGCTCCTGGGGGGAACATGGGGCTGCGGGAGCCCGAGGGAGCCGCGGAGGAGGGAGCCGAAGCAAGAGCCCCCGAGGCATCCATGGCAGGGGAGGCTTGGGCCGGGGAGGATCTAAAGAGCCGCTTCGGCACACCACGCGGCAGGGGGGCACCTCATCCCCTCGCCCCGGCTCGAGAGCACCTGGGAGGGGAGAAAAGGAAAGGGCAGCGGTGGGTCGCGGCAGTGCGGGGTGACGGCGAGGGCCCCCGGCCTTCTCCAACCAGAGGCACCCGGGGGCCCCCAGCCAGCTACCACGGGGGCCGCGGAGAGGGTCGTGGTCATGGTGCACGCATTGGGACCGTGACAGAGGCCGTGGTGAGGGCCACAGCACGCGCCTCAGCCACGGCACGCGCTTCGGGGCCGTGGCGGGTGCCTCAGGGCCACACAGAGGGTGCCGAGGACCACCTCGGGCAGCGATGGGGAGCGCCTCTGGTTGCACGGTGAGTGCCTCCAGGATGTGGCCTCGGCAAGCACCCCAGGGCCACGGCAGGAGCCCCAGCAACTTCAGGGCCACGGCCATCGCCTCTGGGCTACAGTGAGCACCACAGCAAGGATCTTGCCACGGTCAGCACCTCAGGTCCACAGCAAGGACCTCGGTGATGGCAAGCAGCTCGGCACCATGGCAAGGTCTACAGCCATGGTGAAAGCACCATGGCCGCAGCACAAGGCCTCAGGTCCATGGTGAAGGCCTCGGCCATGCTGAGCACTTCAGGTTCCCAGCAAGGGCTTCAGGGCCATGGCACAGACCTTGGCCATAGGACAGGTCTAGGGGCCGTGCCAAAGGCCTTGGCCATGGTGAGCATCTCAAGGCCGTGGTGAAGACCTTGGCCAAGATGCAGGTCTTGGCAATAGTCTTGGCCATGGTGAGAACCTCAAGACCCTGGTGAGTAACTCAGGTTCCTGGTGAGGACCTTGGGGTCATGGTGAAGACCTTGCCCGTGGCGAGCGGCTCAAGGCTGTGGCAAAGACATTACGGAAGGCCTTGGCCATGGTGAACACCTCGAGCTCCCATTGAGAGCCTCGGGGCCATGGCAAAGCCCATGGCCACAGCAAGTGCTTCAGGACCATGGCGAAGACCTTAGCGAAGGCCTTGGCCACAGCGAACACCTCAAGTTCCCACCGAGGCTCTTGGCGCCGTGGCGAAGACCACGGCCACGGCGAGCGCTTCGAGGCCACGGCAAACAACTCAAGCTCTCACGAGGGCCGTGGGGCCACCGCAAAGACCGAGGCCGTGGCGAGCGCTTCACGGCAACCCCTTGGCGAAGGCCTTGGCCACGGCGAACGCCTCGAGCTCCCGCCGAGCGCTTCCAAGAGCCCAGCAAAGACCGCGGCCAACGGCGCAGGTCTCGGGCCGGCGGCACCCCCCCCCCCCCC
>NW_010972436.1:29813122-29817782 GCF_000737465.1 Haliaeetus leucocephalus | reverse complement strand
CTGTCGTCGCATCCCCGAGGGGGAGCCCAGTGCACCCCCATGGTTGTGCATTCCCCCCCACCGCGCAGCCTGTGCCTTCCACCAGCCACACGGTTGAACCTCCGTGATCGCACACCCCAGTGGGCGCTTTGCCATCCGCTGCCCCTGCACCCCCGGGGGGGGCTGTTGTACTCCCGTGCACCCCGGTGCGCCCCCCTCCCCCCCCCATGCACGCCAAGGCTGCACCCTGCCCTGTGCAACCCGGGGAGCACCCCTTGCGAGATGCCCTGTTCACTCTGGCAGGTATCCGGGTCCCCCCTGCACCCCTGGGGGGGGCCCTGGCAGCCCCTGCCCCCAGATGGACACATCCCGGTGCCCCCTGCCCGTGCACCCCTAAGGTACTCAGCGCCTCACGCACCTCTGTGGGTGCCCCTCACACCCCGTGCCCTCCACTCCATGCGTCCCCCCAGGCGACCCCCAGGCAAACTTACCGAGCACCCCAACAAGGTCCCCGGGTGCACCCTGTCCCATGCGACGGGTGCCCCTTGCACCCCCGGCCCCCTTCACCCCAACAGGTACCTGGGTGCCCCTCACACGCACTGCTCGCTGCGTCCCAGTGGGTACCCTGTCCCAAGCACCCTGATGGGCCCCCCACCCTGGACACCCCGATGAGCACCTCTTGTGTGTCCGGCCCAGGTGTGTCGCAACAGGCACCTCCCGCCCAAACCCCCTGTGCCCCCCCCCAGGCACCGCCATTCACCCTTCCCCTGGGTCCTCGCTGGGGTCCCCTCCCTGGGGGTGGCTATGATGGCTGGGTGCAGAGCACCCCTGGGTGCCGCGGTGCTGTGGGGACATGCCTGTCCCCGCTGCGGGCCACAGCCCACCCTGGTGGCCTTCAGCTGCCCCTGGTTCTCTGTGTACATGTGGGGTGTCATCCCCGTGCCCCATCCCACCTCGGGGACCCCGGTGCAGCAGTGGTCACTGTGCCAGGGAGAGGGTGCACAGTGGGTGCCCATTAGGGCACACAGTCCAGTGTACATGGGGGGAGCTGTGCAGGGGACCCCCAGGGTGCACACAGGTGCCACCCACACCGCGTGGGACACTGGCGCTGGCACAACCGGCGTGCAGCCCAGAGCTCTTAATTAACAGCCATGACAGGGTCATCAGCCAGGTCCCTGCTGCCCGTGGCCCTGGCACCCGTGTGGGAACAGCATGCATTGGGGTGCTGCGGGGGCCCAGGAGCAGCCACGGTGTCACCGGGCCAGGGGGTCTGCGGCCCCAGGCCAGGGCGAGGGAGGCGAGGGGGAGGTTTGGGGTGGCCCCGCTGCTCCCAGCAGCCCCAGGGGAGCGCAGGGGCTCTGCCCGGCTCACGGCGGGCTTGGATGTGACGTTAAAATATTACAACCACCAGCAATGCTGCACTTCGCTGAATTATTCCTTTTTAATGCCTGTTACAAACCTCCGGTGTCACCACATGGCAACAGCAACCAGTGGCACCCGGTTCCCCCAAACCCCTGTGGGAAGGAGCCACTGCCCCAGCATGGGGACACCCCAGCACCACCCCACATCCCCCACCCCCCCAGCAAACACAACTACCACGCTCAGGGCAAATCCTCTCCAGGGGCAGCTCCATGGCTGCAGAAGCCACCCCCTGGGAGAAGGTTTTGGCAGCAGGTTCACGTCCCCGGTGCTGCCGCCGCCAGCCCCCAGCACCGCCCCAATAGGTGACATCCAGAGCACGGTGGCTCCGCAGCCCCCGTGCACGGTGCTCCCTGCCAGACATCCCTTTTGCCCCTGAGCCACGTGAACCCACAGCAAACCCCACAGCACAACTCAGCTGGTGCTGCCGCAGGAGACGGTGTCCAGGCCAGTCCGGTGACGGCCCCGATGAGCGCCGGTCCCCATCATGGGCACGAGTGAGTCCAGGCATGTGCTGGCCACTCCACTCACTGCTTGGGAGGGGTGTCCCTGATGAGGGCTCGCCCGGTGCCAGCTGACACCATGTGCACTGCATCCTCCAGCTCGTAGAAGGCCTGGAAGAGGTCCGGCGAGGTAGCCCGGCACTCCAGGTACCGCCGCAGCGTGGCCAGGCTGCCCCAGACCTCTCGCTCCGAGGGGCAGGGCTGCACCGCCGCCAGCTCTCCCCCATCCTTGCCCTCCGCCGTCCCCTTGTCCCCATCCACCTCCGCTGACTCCCCGTCGCGCTCCAGCTCCTCGTCCGTCATCATGCGGCGCTCCAGCTGCTCCTGACTGAGTGGGCCGGGCGCCGGGGCGAGGGCCGGGGCCTCGGTGCCAGCATCGGGGCTGAAGCCAGTGGCACGGAAGCAGCTGGCGATGAGCCCCGGGTGCACGTCGCCCCAGGCTTGCGCCAGCATGTGCAGGGCATCCAGGAGGGTCGGCTGCCCCGTGCCACGCTCCGCCAGCAGCCACCTCAGCAACCGGCGCCGGTAGTGGCCCTTGAGGTCGCTGGTGATGCCGCGGTCCAGGGGCTGGGCCAGGGCGGCAGCCGGCGGGATGAAGACCATCCTGACGTTGGAAAGCTGGAGGTAGGGGTGCGCCTCGTGCTTGGTGAGGAGGAGGAGGATGCTCTTCCCCTGCCGCCACATCCCCTCGTTGAACTCCCGCAGCCACTCGGCAAAGAGGGGGGCGGTCATGCCAGCCAGGCTGCTGGCGCGGTAGCTCCAGGGCATCTGCCCCAGGTTGACGCCCCGCAGGCAGGGGGGCCGGGAGATCTCCCCCACCACCCGCAGCGGGGCCTTCTCCGAGCCGTCGGCGTTGGTGCAGAGCAGGAGCGTCAGCCGGTCACCGGCGCTCTCGCCCTTGCCGGGGGAGCTGGCTGGGAGGAGGACCCCCATCTCCCCACAGGCATAGATCTTGGAGAGCGCATAGCTGCGGAGGAGGTTGGGTAGCAATGCGCCGGCCCAGTGGTCGGCCGTGGGCTGCTCCGCATCCCCTTTCTCCACTGGCGGCTTCTTGAAGGAGAGGTTGTGGCGTGCCTCGAAACGAGCCAGCCAGCCGCCGCCGGGCTCCGGGTCAGGGCGGCCCAGCGCCTCGGCGAGGTGTTTGGCCTTGAGCTGGAGGAGTGGGCTGCTGACGGGCAGGTCGGTGGCACGGGCGCCCTCCACCCAGCGCAGCAGGGCGGCCTCGAGGGCCACGTCCTTCCCCTCCCGCTTGCGTTTGCGTTCGGGGTCGCCATTGCGGTGCCACTCGCTCAGGATCCGCTCCTTGTTCTTGATGATGCGGCAGATCTGGGGCTGCGACACCCCGAAGCGCTTGGCCAGCTCGCTCTGAGACACCTTGGGGCCCTCCAGCATCTCCAGCACCTGCACCTTCTCTGTCAGTGACAGCTCCTTCCGCTCCTTCCGCGGTGTTGCCGTTCCCCCCTCTGCCATCCCCGGGGAGCGGCCGGTGCAGGGGGCTGGGCGGCAGGGGCTGCCTGCAGCCCCCAGCCCCACCGGCTCGGCAAAGCCTCTCCCGCAGTGGTTGCAGGTGTAGGTGCGCTCCCCGCCGTGCGCCAGCCGGTGCCGCACCAGGTCCGGCTTTTGCCCGAAGCCCCGGCCACATTTGGGGCATTCAAGCGGCGGCTCCCCCAGCTGGCAACGGTGGCTCTCAAAGGCAGGAGGTAGGATGATGAACCCCCTGTTAATGGCACTGGCATTCGGCTCCGGCTCGAGGACGCCGCAGTAGCTGCAGCCCTGTTCCCGCAGCGGGACGGGGAAGTCGCTGGGGCCGGCACGGCGGGATGGTGGGGAGCCGGGCGGCGGGGATATCCCCTCCTCGTCCTTCATCTCCTTCCCCAGCCAGTCCCCTGCAGAGACAGGAACGTGCTGGGGAGAGAACCCCCTTACTGGGAATCCCACAGGAATAAACCCTCCAGTTCAGCAGGATTCAGCCCATCACCCGGTCCCCCATGTCCCCCTCACCCTGGGAGGGTCCGGCAGGCACCGTGCGCGGCCGGTGGCTCCGGTGCTCCCCGTAGCACCCTGCCACCGCCTCCTCCTCCTCCCCTCGCTCCACCTCGGCCAGGATGTCAGGTTTGGTGACGGCGTAACCTGTCACAGAGTCAAGAGGGACAACCGGCGATGCCACTGGTGATGCCGCCACACAGCACCGTGGTGGAGGGTCACGACAGGCCTGCCTTGGCGTTCCCCCGCCGTGACGGGGACAGACGGCCGGCGTGGTCCCGCGGTGACCCCGGGCCCCGCGGCCGCCTGCTCCCGCCACCCACCCGGGCCGACGTCGATGCCGACGTGCCGCCAGCCTCGCTTGCGGCCAGGCCGTAACCGGCAGTGCCAGGGCTGGTGCCGGGCAGGACCGCCGTGCCTCACCCAGGGTGACGGGGTGCTCCCGGTCCTCCTTCATGGCACCGGCACCCTCCCGGTCCTCGGGGAGACGCGGCAGCTGCTCCCGGTGCTGCTCACCGGCGAGGCCTCACCTGCGGGAGGGACGGGAGGTGGTCGAACCATGCGCCGCACCGGGATGACGGCGCACGGTCCGGCGGAGACCCCGCGGGGCGGGCAGGGAGAACCGGGCGTCGGCGGTGCCGGTGGGGCCGCCAGTGGAAGGAGGGTGGCCGGGGCCGCCGAAACCCGGTGGGCCGCGGTACCGGTGCCGTACCTGGGCCGGGCCCTGTCCCCCTCCCGTCCGGTGGGGCCCGGTCGGGCCCGGTGCAACCGCGACA
>NW_010972436.1:29802482-29812754 GCF_000737465.1 Haliaeetus leucocephalus | reverse complement strand
CCCGAGGGCTCTCGGCACCGGTGCGGGCCCGTCCCGTCCCGTCCCTCTCCGCGGGGTCCGGTTTAGTCCGTGGCTGCCCGGACGTCGGCCGGGATACCGCCTCGCTCGGGCGGCGGAGCCCACGGCATTGTCTGTGCCCCCGCAGGACCTGGAGTGGGACATGGAGTCCCAGGAGCTGGCCCTGGAGCAGCCCCTGCCCGCCCCCGAGCAAGGCCCCGCCGGGGAGGCCGAGCTGCCGGCCGCCGAGATCTCCCTGACGCTTGTCACCGAGATCCAGGCCGTGGATAGGAAGGTGGACGCCCAGGCCGCCCAGCTGATGAACCTGGAGGGGAGGATGAGGATGGCGGAAACCAAGCTGATCGGCTGCGAGAAGACGGCGGTGGAGTTCGGGAACCAGCTGGAGAGCAAGTGGACTGCCCTGGGCACCCTCATCCAGGAGTACGGGCAGCTGCAGAAGCGGCTGGAGAACATGGAGAATCTGCTGAAGAACAGGAATTTCTGGATCCTGCGGCTGCCCCCGGGGGCGAAGGGGGAGGTCCCCAAGGTAACGGTCTTCTGCTCCGTCTTCAAAACGGGGTTGTTCCGCACGTACTCTGTTCTCACAGCCCCGTTTCGGGGCAGCTGCGGTGCTGAGCAGGACATGGCTTCCCTGCAATGGTGTCTTTCCTTTCGTGCTTGGCGAGAAGCACTAGCATAGGTCCCTTTGTGTTAATTACGCACCACTCGTTATATATGTCTGATCCTCACCAAAACGCATCGGCCGGTCTGTGCGGGGTCACACGCTCCTTAGCGTGGCTGGAGCCATGTTTGAGTCATGCAGAATTGTGTGGCTCAGCCCCACGCGCCTGGTGGGTTTGGTAACATCCCCAGTGTCTTTTCAGAGGCAACTGGCGGCGGAAGCACATCAAAAATGAAACGGGAAAAGAGTCTATGTGTCGGGCACTGTGCACAGGGCATCGCCCGCAGTGCGAGGAGGCTGAGCAGCAGGCAAGGTGCAGGCAGGTGACGAGGGAAAATCCCATCGTGTCCCTTGCGGGCATGGGTGAAGCTGCCTGAGCCAGGCATGGGGGTCGAGCGAGGCATGGGGGAAGGAGCGGGTGTTGCTGTGTGGGACTGTTCTGTGCGGTGCTTGAGGAGTTTGAATGAGAAAATGTCCCTGGGCATTTTCTTCAACAAGAGGCAAAATGTCTGAGCATATGATGCTTCTAATCACAGGTTCCTGTGGCGTTCAACGATGCTTCATTTAACTTCTCTGAGGAGGAGTGGAAGAGCTTGAACGAGTGGCAGAAGGAGCTTTACAGGCATATCATGAAAGGCAACTACGAGGCCGTCATCTCGATGGGTAAAGACGAGCCGGGGTTTGCCCTCAGCGTTCTGATGCGCCAGGTTTTCTGGAAAGCACCGCTGTGCCTGGCAGGATCGGGGAGGGTGGATGGTGTGCTGGTTTGGGAACGCGTTATGCCAGCTTTTGACAGCAGCCCTGGCAGTTAGGTCAGTCCTCACCGGTTCAGTTTAGCGGTGGATGGACGTCACAAGCATCGCTGCAGTGACCGTGTCTCCCTGACAGTCTCTGTGGCTGGTAGGAGCCAAGCGAGCACCTAGGTCGTGAGGAGGAGGGGAAGCGAGAGGACCCCCAAGCCAAGTAAAGATGGGGAAGACGGGAGTTTTTGTCACGCAAAGGTCCACAGATCCACTGCGCTGGGTGCGTCAGCCCGCTCGCCGCTTAGGGCAGCAGAGGGGTGCCCTGCCTCTGAGGTTCCTTCCAGCCCTTTCTGTGGGTAATCAGTCCTTCAGCTGCAGAGCCTTTTGTAAGGGAGGAGAGCAAGGTTTGCAAGCTGCCTGCCTTGGTGCTCTGTCTGACCCCAGCCTCATCCCAGGCGAGGTTTCTTGCGCAGGCTGTTGTGGTACCTGCTCCTGTAATGCTGGGGTGGAGCTGGGGAGAAGCAGCAGGCAAAGGCAGGCTCTGCTTTCTGCTTTCCCCTCCAGCAGCTCAGGGCAGCGTGTTCAAGGCTAAACAAATGTGCTCTGCTCGCTTCTTCCAGTCCCGGCTGCGGGCATTCCCTCCAGGGGACGTGTTGCCTTCATGAGCACCTATGTGTGTTCTGAGAATTGACCTTGCCTTGGCTAGACGTCCGCGTGCGGTGGGTGGGAGCGCAGACGCGGTCCCTGGAAGACAGGCCTGTGCTGGGGCCGCTGGTGTGCAGGCTCACCTGCCAGCCAACTCCGCGCGATCCAGGCCTTTTGTCTTTTTTTTCCCCTTTCTTCCTTTATTTTTTTTGAACAGAGGTCTTCTGCAGTCCCTGTGTGCAAGGGATAAAGGTGAAGGATAAATACTGTCCCCGGTTCTCCTGTTTAAAAACAGTCCTGTGTCCTACTCTACAGGCACAGGAATGTTACGGTCCCGCTGAAGGGGATCTGTGGATCTGAGCCTGGAGCTTAGAAAAATGTATCTGTGCTTCATCTGAAGGTTTCCTTTGAGTAACGAGGTTTAGGGGTTTGGCCCTTATATAAGGCAAACGGATCCACCACAGCAGATTAATACCCAGAGACTCACACTTGTTTGGAAATGAAGTTTTCCGCTCTCCGTCCTAGGAGAGATTGTGATTGTCCCCTTTCCCCCACCAAAATCCGCAAGCAGCCTGTGACTCGGACGAGTAGGATGGAGCGGTCCTGGCTGGAGGGAACCGCATGGGGAGGGCACTTCCCCTGCTGCCGCTGGCTGACAGCTCTGGTGCTGTCCCCAAGCTGAAGTCCCCATTGTAATGGATCCGCGGACCTTAGCAGAGAGGAGAAGAAAGGAAGCCTGGAGGTAAGCACAGATGCATTTTCTTATTCTCCTCCTCACGCTGCAGGCTGGGAGGTGCTCCTCACCTGAGCAGAATGTGCTCCTGCAGTCCGCTCATGTTCCCAGGGCCCAGACAAGGTGAGCGGTGCAGATGTGTGAGAGCATCTTCTTAAGCCTCTCTTTCCATTACCCGTCATCCCCAGCAGCAAAGGAAGGTTGGTGGGCAAAGGTTTGAGAGTCTCTCTCCTGCAAGGGCAAAGGAAACGTTCTGATCCTCTTTTTACGTGCAGATGCTGCCATTTCGAAGCCTGACCTCCTGTCACGGATTGAGCAAGGAGAGGATCCCAACGCGGAGGATCAGGATGACTCTGAGGGAGGAGAAACCCCTACAGACCCCAGCACCGGTAAGCCATAAGGTTCCCAGGACTCAGTGGGGAGGTGGAAAGCAGACATGTGGCTGCCACCACCTGCCTGCACTCTTCCACTTGCCTCTGCTGTTGAGTTTTGCCAGCTCTGTCCTTTGGTACAGGAGTGACTTTGCTTTCCTAGTCGGCTCTCACCTGATGCAGCCATCTCTCCCAGAATCCTTTGTAACACAGCTGGGAGGCATGAGCATAAACTCCTGTCTTTCTTTCTCTTGTGCAGAGTTTTCCTTTCCTGGTCCTGATGACAGCTCGTGGAGTAAATACGAAGAGACTCTGGCTGAAAGCCACGAGGGTTCTGAAGAAGAGGAAAGCATGGAGGTCCCTAGTACATGTGAGTTAGAAGCGCAGAGCTTCGCCGAGCGCTGTGCAGAGGGGGAGACAGAGGTGGGCTCAGGCTCTTGGCACTTGCTGGGGATTGCCCGGGGTGAGATCCTGCCTTCGCCGTGGTCTCTGCCAGGCTTGCCTCAAGGGTCAGCGTGGGAGCTGGATGGCAGCCGAGGCAGATCGATAGCACATGTGCAGAAGAAGCTGCAGTACATGAGCAGCAGGCTGTAAAAGCAGCTGTGGGCTGGCAAGGGGGAGCAGATCACCTGTACGGTGTCACATCGCTCAGTGAGGTAGCGTGTTTAGTCAGCCTTGAAGTGGAGATGAGCAGGAGCACGTGTAGTGCAGGCAAGCTTCGATGGTATTGGCAACAAAGTTCTTGAAAGTCTTTTCCAGGAATATGTAAAGTATTTTTCACAGCTTTCTCTGTCAGCCAAATGTGAGGCTTCTTGTGGTGCAGCAAAAGGCATGTCCTCGTCACCGCCCCATCGCTCCAGGTCCCTGCTCTGAAGCATGGGGACACATGAGCTGCTTTGGGAAGCATCCCTTGCTAGGATGTGTTTTTGCCTTCCCAGCCTCATTCTTGGAAGCAGCTCAACTGTTCTGGCTGATGCTTTTCCAGAATCTCAGCCTGATGCAAACAAAGCAGCCCATTTTCAAGCCGCACGTTTAGATGTCTGGCAAAGTGACAAGCAGGTGAAGAGCCCTGTGATAGGGAGTGCTGAGCAGTCTTCTCTGGGCACGCGAATGCTCGGCACAGCTTTACCTTCTTGCGCTCTGCAGAAACCTGTGTTTTTTTCAGCCCGCTTCTCCACATCTGCAGATCCTCTGGGCTCTTTTCATCCTCTCTTTGCCAGGTTCCTTGGCAGTTGCTTTGAGTTACCATTTTTACCATGGAAGATCCTTCGGCTCCAGGCCCTGAACATGCCCAGAAAGAAAAGAGGTTTTATTCCCCTTCCCTCAACTGTTTTTTGGCCTTTATACTAAACCAATGTTTTCAAAGACCTGTTCTGCTTCACCTCCTGCTGAGGAACCCACTTTTTCCCTTTGTCTAGCTATATATAGAGATCTCATTATCGTACTGTCTGAGCTTTCCCAAGAAGTCTTTATCAATGATCTGGATGAGGGGATCGAGTGCACCCTCAGAAAGTTTGCAGATGACACCAAGCTGGGTGGGAGTGTTGATCTGCTGGAGGGTAGGAAGGCTCTACAGAGGGATCTGGACAGGCTGGATCGAGTGGCCGAGGCCAACTGTATGAGGTTCAACAAGGCCAAGTGCCGAGTCCTGCGCTTGCGTCACAACAACCCCGTGCAACGTGACAGGCTTGGGGAAGAGTGGCTGGAAAGCTGCCTGGCAGAGAAAGACCTGGGGGCGCTGATTGACAGCCAGCTGAATATGAGCTGGCAGTGTGCCCAGGTGGCCAAGAAGGCTGATGGCATCCTGGCCTGTATCAGAAATCATGTGGCCAGCAGGACTAGGGAAGTGATTGTCCCCCTGTACTTGGCACTGGTGAGGCCGCACCTCGAGTACTGTGTTCAGTTTTGGGCCCCTCACTGCAGGAAAGACGTTGAGGTGCTGGAGCATGTCCAGAGAAGGGCAACGAAGCTGTTGAAGGGTCTAGAGCACAAGTCTTAGGAGGAGCAGCTGAGGGAACTGGGGTTGTTCAGCCTGGAGAAAAGGAGGCTGAGGGGAGACCTTATCGCTCTCTACAACTACCTGAAAGGAGGTTGTAGTGAGGTGGGGGTCAGTCTCTTCTGTCAGGTGGCTGGAGATAGGACGAGAGGAAATGGCCTCAAGTTGCGCCAGGGGCGATTTAGATTGGATATTAGGAAAAATTTCTTCACCAAAAGGGCTGTCAAACACTGGAACAGGCTGCCCAGGGAAGGGGTTGAGTCACCATCCCTGGGGGTATATTTAAATGGACGTGTTGATGTGGCGCTTAGGGACATGGTTTAGTGGTGGATCTGGCAATGTTAGGTTAACGGTTGGACTCGATGATCTTAAGGGCCTTTTCCAACCTCAATGATTCTATGGTTCCAAGTCAAAATACTTCAGCTTTGGTTGTATTCCAGTACTGCTTAGGTAGCTCCCAGAGGGGACTTGCAACCCTGTAGTGCCACGTACTGTCTTGAGCATACAACAGAGACCAACTCTGCCCCGAGAGAATTGCGGTCTAAATACTGAGGCAGTTCTTATCTCAAAGAAATGACATGAATGTCTCTGCTCTGCCAGATGAACAGCAGTGTGATGAGGAAGGTCCCGAAAGCCTTGAGCTTCCTAGCTCGTTGGCGGGAAAGTGGGAAGAGGTTTTCTCAAGCCCAGAGGAAGAGGTCAAGCCAAGCAGCAAGAACCGGAGCGGATCGACCCCGCAGCAGAGAACCGCAACGGGCAATGGGCTGAGGCGCTCCGCTCGCCGCGGGAGAGACTTGGCCAAGAAGGACATTCCTGAGGATGTGGCCGCAGTAGAGGGGCCGTACATCTGCTGCGAGTGTGGGGAGAGCTTCCTGGACAAGCAGCTCTTTGCCGCCCATCAGAAAGCGCATGCCAGCGAGGAAGCCTGCACTTCCCTGGAGCACGGAGAAAGCTTCAGGCAGAAATCCAAAACCCCTACGAAAGCCCAAGGGCCCTCCCGCTCCAAACCGTCCAAGCGCCCCGATGGGGAGAAGGGCTCTGGTTTCAAGTACGGCTTTGTCAGGCACCAGGTGAACAACATGGTGGAGAGACCATATACCTGCTCCCAGTGCAAGGAGAGCTTCAGCCTGGAAGTGAGCCTTATCTTGCACCAGAAGCTCCATACGGGGAAGGGCGATGGGCCGCTGACATGCACCTACTGCGGGAAGGACTTCCGAGACCTCTCCAAAGCCATCCGCCATCAGCGCATCCACACCGGGGAGAGGCCGTACCAGTGCACCGAGTGCGGGAAGAGCTTCATCCGGCGGGACCACCTGCTCAAGCACTGGCGGGTCCACACCGGGGAGACCCCCTACCAGTGTCCCGTCTGTGGGAAGCACTTCCGCTACAAAGAGTCTCTGAATTGTCACCAGAAAATCCACTCCCGCAACCCCCGGCCCATGGAGGATTCGCAGCACAATCTGGAGTCGGCAACTCAAACCGGCCATTTCTGTGTGAAAAAAGAAACTAAGCAGTAGCGCTGTGGTGGGAGGCCGGGGCAGAAGGGCTCGCAGTTACGATGACGGTCTAGCAGGTGGACGTGCAGCATGATGGGAGGTGAACTTGTATCGCAGCTAATCCATGTGGTCATGCTACAAAGCCCGCTTTGTTGAAGCATCAAAGGAATTCCTCTTAAAAACTCTGATCAGACGGCCTAGACACCTCTTCGACCCCGCGGGGTTACGTGGGACTTCCATAGCGGCGTAGGCCTTGTACTAGTTGTTCCCTACGCAGGTTTGGATTTTGCCTGTAGAGAATAATCCCGAGCGATTCTCTGGGGTCCGTATTTAGCAGGTGTTTCCCCACCTATCTTTGTGCATATTCAGGAGTGACAAGCTTTCGCTTTCTTTTTTCCACTCGTTTCACCACAAGGCTGGAAGCGCGAGGGAGGGAGGGAAGGAAGGTGCCATTCCCAGGCAACCAGCCGCCCACTCCCATTGCGTTGCCGGACCTCGAATGGCAGCCCCGTGCTGCGAGGCCAGGGCTGGGATGAAGGGAAGAGAGGCGAGGCAGAGACGTGGTTAGGGGCACGACGCGGGATCTGTCAAAGGCAAAAAAGCGGAGAGGAGAGAGCGGCAAAGAGCAAGGTGAGAAAAAGTAGGTGCAGGAGGAAAGGACGAGCAGGAGAAGGGGCTGAGGACATTGGAGCAGGAGGAGTCAGGAAAGGCAGCGTGTGGAGGCGCGGTCGGGTAACTTACCCGAGGAGGACACGTCTCTGTTCTTTCGAAGGATGTTACTGGCACCAGTCAGGCTGTAGTTTCCCTCTGGCCCAAGGGAATGGAGCCGCTGGTCCATCACACAAACTCCTGTCAATGAAGGCAATTTTATTATTATTTTTTAACTGGGTTTGGTCTCACACTCAGGTAAGTCAGACGAGTGAAAGCAACTTCTCCTAACCCCTGTAAAGAGCTGTTTGGTTTTTAGTTAATCTAGAAGTAGTATATTATTATTATTATTATTATATTATTATTATTAATTATTATTATTATTATAATAATACTACAAGGAAACGTGTGGCACTATATTTCACAGTTGATCTAAAACACTTAAATGTATAACTGACCGGAGTTTTTCAGATGTCTGTGTAAATATTGGTTGACTTCTCGGAGCTAATTAGTGTTGTTCCTGAGGTGGCTATAAGTGGTGTCTCTTCCGCTGTGTATCGTCAGCTGCTGGTTTGTGATTGTGTTTTGTAATAACTTTTGTAAAGTCTGTCAATACAGTGTTTCCATTCTGAAGCCCGTGTTGGGTTGAGTGATGGCAGCCCCAGTCCCCTCGCCAGACTCTGTGTTTCGTCCTTGCTCGCCCCTCTCCCACAGTGACGCCTGCAGCACCCTTGCCCGGCACCCGGCTGTTATTTATTAGCTTTTTCCAGGTAACTTGCACAACTGGAGAACCGCACAAGCCAAGCCGAGCGTCTGGGGAGTCAGGTCTGGCAAACAAGGCTGCTCGGCGCGGCTCTGGGGCTGCTGTGGTTGGTGTCTGGCATTTGGGGTTCGTATTTTTAAGCTTTTTCTCTGCTGCCACTGTGGCTGGAAGCAGATTTCGGTTTTATGCGAGAATAACGGCGCGGCTCCGGGAGCTGGCCTGCACCACGCACAAATAAGGCTGCAGCAATGGCCGAGGAGTTGCTGGCCACCGCCAGGCCTTGCTGCGGGGTAGAGCCGGGACAGTCCTATGCTGGGAGAAGCACCAGTGTGTGCAGTTGCAGCACCGCCCTGCGCCTCGGAGCTGGGTTTTCATGGACTGGCCCTCCGGCACCGACTGCGGCAGGCGAGAAGAGCCCTGGCACGCTCTGCTGAGGGTCCAGCTGCTGACGCTGCGCGTTCATCTCTCGCCAGACAGGGCAGCCTGGGCCCTGCGGCACCCCATGGCATCCTGGCGGAGCTGGAAGGACCTTGGCACACCGGGCCGGGCTCACTCGTGCCTGCTGCCCATCGGAGAG
The DNA here is from genome assembly GCF_000737465.1 of Haliaeetus leucocephalus. NCBI lineage: Eukaryota > Metazoa > Chordata > Aves > Accipitriformes > Accipitridae > Haliaeetus > Haliaeetus leucocephalus. The sequence goes on along the minus strand of NW_010972436.1, from coordinate 29,804,103 downwards.
GCAGCCGCCGAGCCGGGCCGCGCTGGGTTTGCATTGCCGCTTCCTCGCTCGCAAGTACCCAAGTTCTTTGTACCGGGGGCTGCCAATAAACTGTTCCTGCCAGGCCTGGCCCCCACGCAGGGCAGCGCACCGTTTTATCTTGCTGTGCCAGGGCCTCGCGCGTCCTGGGGAGCGCAGTGCCAGCTGGTGGGGCTGAGCCCCGGGGATGTGGGGTTGTCGGGTGGGGTGGGGGGGGGTGGGCAGCGGGTGCCCTGTGGTGTCCCAGGAGGGTCCTGCCTTTCCCCAGCAGCGCATCACCCATGCCAGGGTCGGGGTCCCCTCTTTCCTGGGGTGTTTGCGGAGGGGAGACTGGCACAGCTCCAGACTGTGTTCCCCCCCAGCCCAGAGGCTGGATCTGGCCCACCTACCACCAGCATCCTGGGCTGCTCCTGGGTCTCTGCACCCAGACCTCAGCTGTCCCTATGTCCCCCCCTCTTCCACCGTCCCCCCCCACCCTGGTGACCTGGCCCACAGCCCTGCAGGGTGGTGGCCATGGCTGCAGCAGACGGGTCCCAAGCCCTGGCTGGTGGAAGCTCCTATTTCTCCCCCTTTCCTACCCTGGAGCCAGGTACAGAGTAGCTGCCCCCCGGCTCCTGCTCCTCTCTGCTGCTGCAAGAAGCTGCTGGCTGTACCACACACAGGGTGCTGGGGAGGGGGGATGCGTTGTCCTTCCAAGAGCCTCCCCCCCCAGCCCAGCATCCCCGAGGCTCTTCCCTGCTGGATCCTGGTCCCCTTTCCAGGTCCTGCCCGTGGTGCAGCCTGTCCCCCCCCAGGGGGCAGCCACCAGAGCCCCCCCAGAGCTCTGACAGGTGCCCAAAGGGTGGTTCTGGCTTGGGACCAAACGTGGGATGCAAACAGGGCAGCCCGTGGGCCCTGTCCGTGGGCCAGAGCCAGCGCAGGGACGTGGCGTGCGTGGCCTACAGGTCCCCGGCTTCGCTGCCGGGCTGAGACCAGAGGGTGCCAGGGATCCTCAGCCAGCCCAAACCCTGCTGGGTGCCCGCAGAGCCGGAACAAGTGACCCCGGCCAAATTCTGCCCCAACACCACGCTCCCTGGAGCAACCAGGCAGGATGGGGCTGCCCAGTGCAGGGGGGGGTGCGGGGATGGAGGTGCTGGGGAGGGAGAGGAAGAGGGAAGAGGACGGCTCACGGCGGGGGAAGAAGCATCGTGCTGGATCCGGCAGCCCGAGCACAGGGCAGGTGCTGCAGCAGTGGGGCTGAGCACGGCTCTCGTATGAGCACACAGAGACACCATAAATATACATGTATGTACTGTGATGGTGTATACATGTTCTTTCTGTGTGCGTATATATATATACACGCATACATACATGGCCTGCAGCCCAGATCACGGGCACTCACACAACCAGAGCACCAGTGGCCGCATCCTGATCCCTCTCTGGCTGATTGCGATGAAGATCCACTAGTGGGAAATAAACACGCATGATAAATACACATAGATCTCTCTCCATATGCACAGCGTGGGTCCCTCCAGCAGCTGGGCTCAGGCACCCCCTCTGCCCAGTATCTGCCCCTGGATCCCAGTTTCCCCAGTTGCACTGGGACATAAAAACCCCAGGCAGT